>NW_024426763.1:117184-130369 GCF_017311325.1 Ursus maritimus
AATTAATAGTATTGTATTGCATACTTGAAATATGCCAAGAGAATAGATCCTAAGTGTTCTCACCACACAAAAAGTGTAATTGTGAAAGGTGATAAATGTGTTAATCAACTTGAGGTGGTACTCATTTCCTCACAATGTATACATATATTAAGGCATCATTAACTTGTATAACTTCAAAAAACTCACTGTACAACTTAAATACATATGATTATTGTCAATCATACCTCAATAAAGCAGGAAGAAGAATGAAGGAGAAATATATACTTTCTCATAAAAACAAAACCAAGGGAATTCACTGACAAGTAGACTTGCACTATGAATAATGTTTAATTTTTTCAGTCAGAAGTAGTGTGATACCAGACCGACACATGGATCCACCAAACAAGTGAAAAGCATTGGGAATGGAATAAAAGAAATATGTATGGTAGCAATATTTTTTGTTGATGGCATAAGTAAAAGTAGAATTTATGACAAAAAAAAAAAACACCCGAAGGATGAGAGTGAGGAATTGGGGATATACTGGTGTAAATCTCTTTTACAACACATCAGGTAGTGATATTATTTGAAGTTAGACTTTGATCAAATGTTTTTAATCCTAGAACAACAATTTAAAATATTTTAAAAAGATATAAATAATAGGGAAATGATGAAGTTAAAATGGATTCATAAAAACTAACTTTACGTCTCTGGTTAAGTTAATTCCAAGGTAACGTATGGTTTTGGGTGCTATTGTAAATGGGATGGATTCCCTAATTTCTCTTTCTTCAGTGTCATTATTCGTGTATAGAAATGCAAATGATTTCTGAGCATTGATTTTGTATCCCGCCACATTACTGATTTGCTCTATAACTTCTAATAGTTTGGGAGTGGATTCTTTGGGTCTTCCATATACAGTATCGTGTCATCTGCGAAGAGAGACAGTTTGACTTCTTCTTTGCCGATTTGGATACCTTTTATCCCTTTTGGTTGTCTGACTGCTGTTGCAAGGACTTCTAGTACTATGTTAAATAATAATGGCGAGAGTGGGCATCCTTGTCGTGTTCCTGATCTTAAGGGAAAGTCTTCCAGCTTTTCCCCATTGAGAATGATATTTGCTGTAAGCTTTTCATAGATGGTTTTTATGAGATTGAGGAATGTACCCTCTATCCCTACACTCTGAAGGGTTTTAATCAGGAAAGGATCTGTATTTTGTCAAATGCTTTTTCTGCATTTATTGAGAGGATCATATGGTTCTTGACTCTTTTCTTGTTGATATGATGTATCACACTGACCGATTTGCAAATGTTGAACCACCCTTGCATCCCAGGGATGAATCCCACTTGGTGTTGATGGATAATCCTTGTAATGGACTGTTGGATTCTATTAGCCAAGATCTTGTTGAGAATTTTGGCGTCCATATTCATTAGGGAAATCGGTCTGTAATTCTCCTTTGTGATGGGGTCTTTGCCTGGTTTGGGGATCAAGGTAATATTGGCCTCATAGAATGAGTTTGGTAGCTTTCCTTCTGTTTATATTTTTTGAAATAGCTTTGGGAGAATAGGTATTATTTCTTCTCTGAATGTTTGGTAGAATTCCCCAGGAAAACCATCCGGGCCTGGAGTTTTGTTGTTTGGAAGGTTGTTTATCACTGATCAATCTCTTCATAATTAATTGGCCTGTTTAAGAAATCAATTTCTTCCTGTTTCAGTCTTGGTAGTTTATAGGTTTCCAGAAAGGCCTCCATCTCTTCCAGATTGCTTAATTTATTGGCATAAAGCTGTTGATAAAAGTTTCTAATAATCCTTCCAATTTCCTTGGTGTTGGTTGTGACCTCTCCCTTTTCATTCATAATTTTATTAATTTGGGTCCTTTCTCTTTTCTTTTGGACAAGTCTTGCCAGTGGTCTGTCAATTTTATTGATTCTCTCAAAGAACCAGCTTCTAGTTCTGTTGATCTGCTCTACTGTACTCCTGGTTTCTAATTCATTGATTTGTGCTCTAATCTTGATCAACTGCTTTCTTGTGCGTGGATTAGGCCTGTCCCTCTGTTGCTGTTCCAGCTTCTTGAGGTGAGAATATAAAAACTGCATTTTAGATTTTTCTATTCTTCTGAGTGAGGCTTGAATGGCTATGTATTTCCCCCTTAGGACTGCCTTTGCAGTATCCTATAGGTTTTGGACCATTTTGTTTTCATTCTCGTTGGTCTCCATAAATTGTTTAAATTGATTTTTGATTTCCTGGTTTATCAAATCATTCCTGAGAAGGATGGTTCTTAGTCTCCAAATCTTTGAGTTACTTCCAAATTTTTCCTTGTGATTGAGTTCCAATTTCAAAGTGTTGTGGTCTGAGAATATGCAGGGAATAATTTCAGTCTTTTGGTATCGGTTGAGACCTGTTTTGTGACACAAAACATTGTATATGCTTGAGAATGTTCCATGGGCATTTGAATAGAATGAGTATTCTTTGGTTCTGGGGTGTAGTGTTCTATATATCCATGAGGTCCAACTCGTCGAGTATGGCATTCAAAGCTCTTGTTTGTTTGCTGATTTTCTGCTTAGGTGCTCTATTTCTGATAGTGGAGTGTTGAGGTCCCCTACTATTAACGTATTTTTATCTATATGTCTCTTTATTCTGGTTAAGAGTTGGCTTGTGTATCTTACTGCTCCCCTGTTGGGGGCATATATATTTATAATTGTCATATCCACTTGTTGGATACATCCTTTAAGAATAATATAGTGCCCTTCTGTATCTCTAACTATAGTCTTTAGTTTAAAATCCAGTCTGTCTGATATGAGAATTGCTACCCCAGCTTTATTTTGAGGTCCATTGGCATGAAAGATAGTATTCCATCCCGTTAATTTCAGTCTGGATGTATCTTTAGGTTCACAATGAGTCTTTTGTAGACAGCAAATGGATGGGTCATGTCTTTTTATCCAATCTGCAAACCTGTGGCGTTTATGGGACCATTTAGGCCATTTACATTGAGACTGGTTATTGAGAGAGATGATTTTAATGATGCCATGTTGCCTGTAATGTCTTTGTTTCTATAGATTGTGACTTTCTGTTCTGTATCACTCTTGGGGCCTTTTTACTTTTATAGAACCCCCCTTATTATCTCCTGTAGGGCTGGTTTCGTGGTTACGAAATTGGTCAATGACTGGCGATTCTGGAAGGTCTTTATCTCTCCATCAATTCTGAATGACAGCCTTGCTGGATAGAGGATCCTTGGCTGCATGTTTTTCTCTGAAAGAGCTTTAAAAATGTCCCCCCAACCCTTTCTCTCATTCCAGGTCTGTGTAGACAGGTCTGACGTAATTCTGATACCTTTGGCTTGGTACATGAGAAATTTCTTTGCTCTGGCTGCTTTCAATACTGTATCCTTGCATCTAATATTTGCGAATTGCCCTATGACGTAGACGTGGAGTAGTTTTGTCGTGGTTGAGCTTGGGAGGGGTCCTCTCTGCCTCTTGGACATGAAAGGTTGTTTCCTTTGCTAGATTAGGGAAGTTTTCAGCTACAATTTGTTCAAATATCTCTTCTAGACCTCTGTTTTTCTCCACCCCCTCAGGGATGCCGATGATTCTGACATTGGAATGTTTCATTGATTCAGTAATCTCCCGTAACCTACATTCCTGAGCGTGAATTTTTTTGAGCCACATTTCTATTTTCGCTTTTTCTCTACTAACCCATCCTCCAATTTGCCGATACGTTCTTCTGCCTCATTCACCCTGGCCGTCAGAGCCTCTAGTTTTGACTGCATTTGGCTCATAGAATTTTTAATTTCTGACAGATTCGCTCTCATTTCTGCTCTTAGAGATTCTATATTCTCATTAACATTTTCGTTAATACTTTTTTCAAGTCTACACATCATCTTGACCATTGTTACTCGGAATTCCATTTCTGGTAATTTGGTTATATCCATATCCGTTAGTTCTGTGGCAGAGGCCACAGACTCATTGTCTTTTTTTCCTGGGGGGGATTTCTCCTTCTCGTCATTCTGATGAGGAGAGGTTGCGGGGTTGTCCAGAGCCCAAATTATTGACCGGGACCCAGGCAGTGCGCCCTTGTTTTATAGGGACCTTAGGGATGTGGGCTTCTTGATTTTTTAGCCTGCCTTCTGGGGGAGGGGCCTGCCACGCTGGTACTCAGGCAACCCAGTTTGGGTAGAGTCCCTGTGTCCTCTGCGAGGGGGGATGGGGATGGGCACACTGTGAGCCAGTATTTCCAGGCTTTTGTTCTCTGGTGGCTTTCCTTGGCGTTTGCTGTGCCTCTTCTGAGAGTCAGAGCAGCAGTGGCCGAATCCCAGCCTCTGTCTCAGAACAGAGGGATCGCAGACCACTTTCCACTGATGTTCTGGCCACTTTAACTCTGTTTCTGTTGGTGCTGCTCAACCGTGTAGTGTCCCTGGATGTTCGCCCCTTAGCCAGCGCCCCAGCCCTCACTTCTAGGGCCAGTATGTCTCTGTTCTTTGTGTTTCTAACACTGCCAGCCACCAGCCACCCCTGGGTGCTCCGGAGCTCCGTTTCAGTGTGGCTCTCGCGCTGCGAAGCTCCAGCCCTCAGACTGGTCATGCAAGTTCCCTGGCTCAAGGTCTCAGTCTGCTGTTTCGCGGGTGTCGGTCCGCAAGTCCGCCCGCTCCCCCGTGCATGTGGCTACCACTTCCTGGCGCCCGAACACGGCAGTTCCCTCCCCCTTCTGTTTATCTTCCGATATCTGTGCGCGGTTTCATGGCTCCCCGCTTCATGCCTCTATACTCATCGCTGGAGATGTTCATTTGTACAGATCCAGATGTATCTCCCTGCATCTCAGGCTGATTCTGTGAATGTTCAGGATGGTCTGGTACCTATCCAGCTTGACTCAGGGGACCAGCTGAAAAAGGGGTCCCCTACTCCTCTGCCATCTTAACTCAGAATCCCTCATGAAGAATTCTGTTCAATGTCTTTATAAAAACGTTTATACAGTATCTTTCTCTTAGTGAGAAGACTGGGGTACCACCTCATTTCTCATGATAAACTGATATTGAGACCTATCCATCCCATCCCTGTTCTTCCAGAAGTTCAGAACTATGTTTTTAAACAAATGCTGAACTTATCAGTACTCATGTATACTGTGAAAGCTACACACCCCCCAAATATTGCCTAAGTTTTATACTCTGGCCATGATGAAAGATCTTGAAAAATATTTCTTTCATTGAAGCCATTCTTAAATCCTGTCATAAGTTGTCTGTTTATACACAATAAATCTACAAATGAATTGGATCATTGCCTTTTTAATCCTTAACCCAACTGATTAAAAGAGATGACAAGAACAGTAATAAAATGTGGGATTTGGAGAACTATATGAACCCTAGGTTAATCCATTTATTTCCCTGTATACTGATTGCTTTATTAACTGAATTAAGTGAGAATGGGAAACTGTCAGTGTTCCATAGACCTGGTCTGAATGAGTGAGCTTGTGAGTGAGCAAATGAATATGGAAGGAGGAGGTAGTTCCACTACTACCAGGAGAAGTTCCTGAAGGAGTCTGGATTGTCAAGTTTTCAAAGCAAGCATTGTGGAGATGGGTGCACCAGCAGCCTTAACGTGGGAGAACAGCAAACTGTTGTTGGGCTTGGCTTTAAGCGTCCTTGTAATGTATTTTATATTATGTCCTACAAATTAAAATGATATTCAGATAAAGTTTAGGTGATCACTTCCATGTGTCTGGTAGTTGACAGGCCCTTTCATGTCCGCCTCTTTTCTTTGTATAGATTCAGAACAGTCTGAAATGAGATAATGGAGCTGTAGAATTATTCCTTGGTGTCAGAATTTGTGTTTGTGGACTCTGCACTTCACAACAACTCCAGCATTTTCTCTTTATATTTTTCTCTGGGATCTATCTGGCCGCTGTGCTGGGTAGCCTCATCATTGTGGTCACTGTGATTTCTGACCCCCACTTGCTCTCCTCTCCTATGTATTTCCTGCTGGGAAATCTATCTTTCTTAGACATATGGCTCACCTCATTTGCCACCCCCAAGATGATCAGGAACTTTCTTAGTGAGCAAAAGCTCATCTCCTTTGGAGGATGCATGGCTCAAATCTTCTTCTTGCATTTTATTGGTGGGGCTGAGATGGTATGTCTGGTTTCCATGGCCTATGACAGATATGTGGCTATATGCAAACTTTTGCATCACATGACCGTGATGAGCCGGCACACTTGCATGGGGCTGGTGTTGGTTTCATGGGTCACTGGATTTGTGCACTCCATCAGTCAAGTAGCCTTTACTGTGAATTTACCTTACTATGGCCCCAATGAGGTGGACAGCTTCTTTTGTGACCTTCCTCTCGTGATCAAGCTTGCCTGATGGACACTTATGTCTTAGGCTTATGATCTCAGACAGTGGGTTACTCTCCATGAGCTGTTTTCTGCTCCTCTTGGTCTCTTGTACTACTATCTTCATCACTGTCTGACAGCGTGCTGCTGGTGGGGTATCCAAAGCACTCTCTACTTGCCCTGCACACATCATGGTAGTCAGACTAGCTCTTCTTTGGGCCCTGCATTTTCATTTATGTGTGCCCTTTCAATTGCTTCTCTGTGGACAAGCTCCTGTCTGTGTTTTATACCATTTTTACTCCACTCTTGAACCCCCTTATCTACCACATTGAGAAATAAGGAGATGAAAACAGCTATGAAGAAATTATGTAAGCAACATGTGACTTCCCACTAAATTCCAGCTTTCTACAAACCTACATGTTCTTACTCATTCAAGGGGATACCCTTTCTTTAATAGGATTTCTGCTTAATGATTTCATTCTGATGTTTTATTGATATAATTTGTATTGTGTTATATTACAGAGAAATAGTTGTGGATTATAACAAAAATCATATATATGTTTTTATTCTAAATAATTTCATAATTTAAATAAAAATTTATCAAATAACTTTATAGTATCACTACCATATGTAAGATTTATATTATGTTATTATTATTATTTTATCATATTTTATAGTATAAATGTAATTTAAGTATAACTGCATTGTAATATAATAGTATAATTGTATAATAATTACTATGTAATATAACTTTATGTAAACAGACGTATATGTGCATATACTTTCAAACATACACATTCACTTTGGAATGGACTTGGCAATTTTCTAAATGTCTTTGTTAAACCAGATTTCTCTTCCTAGTTTATTTTGTCTACAATATTTATAGAAAATGAATTTTATCTTTATGTATGGTGTGAGAGAGTGGTCAAGTTTCATTGTTTTGCATGTAGCTGTCCAATTTTCCCAGCACCATTTATTGAAGAGACTGGTTTTTTTCCACCAGGGGTTTTTTCCTTCTTTATCAAAGATTAGTTGCCCAAAGAGCCGAGGGCCCATTTCTGGGTTCTCTATTCTGTTCCATTGGTCTATGTGTCTGTTTTTGTGCCAGTACCATGCTGTCTTTGTGATCACAGCTTTGTAGTACAGCTCGAAATCCGGCATTGTGATGCCCCCAGCTTTGTTTTTCCTTTTCAATAGTTCCTTGGCGATTCGGGGCCTTTTCTGGTTCCATACAAATTTAAGGACTATTTGTTCCAGTTCCTTGAAAAATGTCCTCGGTATTTTGAGCGGGATAGCACTGAAAGTGTAGATTGCTCTGGGTAGCATGGACATTTTAAGTATGTTTATTCTTCCGATCCATGAGCATGGAATATTTTTCCATCTTTTTGTGTCTTCTCAATGTCTTTCAAGAGTGATTCATAGTTTCTAGAATATAGATCCTTTACGTCTCTGGTTAAGTTAATTCCTAGGTAATGTATGGTTTTTGGTGCTATTGTAAATGGGAGGAATTCCCTAATTTCTCTTCAGTCTCATTCCTGTATAGAAATGCAACTGATTTCTGAGCATTGATTTCGTATCCCGCCACATTACTGAATTGCTCTATAACTTCTAATAGTTTGGGAGTGGATTCTTTTGGGTTTTCCATATAGAGTATCATGTTATCTGCGAAGAGAGACAGTTTGACTTCTTCTTTGCCGATTTGGATACCTTTTATCCCTTTGGTTGTCTGATTGCTGTTGCAAGGAATTCTAGTACTATGTTGAATAATACTGGCGAGAGCAGGCATCCTTTCTTGATCCTGTTCTTAAGGGAAAGTCTTCCAGCTTTTCCCCATTGAGAATAATATTTGCTGTAGGCTTTTCATAGATGGCTTTTTGAGATTGAGAAATGTACCCTCTATCCCTACACTCTGAAGGGTTTTAATCAGGAAAGGATCTGTATTTTGTCAAATGCTTTTTCTGCATCTATTGAGAGAATTGTATGATTTCTGAATTTTTGTTTCTGGATAAAATCTAAGACACTGATAGATTTGTGAATGTTGAAACATCCTTGTATCCCAGGGATGAATCCCACTTGGTCATGATGGATAATCCTTTTAATGTACTGTTGGATTCTATTAGCCAGGATCTTGTTGAGAATTTTGGCGTCCATATTCATTAGGGAAATCGGTCTGTAATTCTCCTTTTTGAGGGGGTCTTTGCCTGGTTTGGGGATCAAGGTAATATTGGCCTCATAGAATGAGTATGGTAGCTTTCCTTCTGTTTCTATTTTTTGAAATAGCTTTAGGAGAATAGGTATTATTTCTTCTCTGAATGTTTGGCAGAATTCCCCAGGAAAACCATCCGTGCCTGGAGTTTTATTTTTTGGAAGGTTGTTTATCACTGACTCAATCTTTTCATAATTAATTGGATGAAAGACCTCAATGTGAGACAGGAATCCATCAAAATCCTAGAGGAGAACATAGGCAGCAACCTCTACGACATTGGCCAAAGCAATCTTTTTCATGACACATCTCCAAAGGCAAGAGAAACAAAAGATAAAATGAATTTGTGGGACTTCATCAAGATAAAAAGCTTCTGCACAGCCAAGGAAACAGTCAAAAAAACTAAAAGGCAGCCCAAGGAATGGGACAATATATTTGCAAATGATGCTACAGATAAAAGACTGGTATCCAAGATCTACAAAGAAATTCTCAAACTCAATACACGAGAAACAAATAAACAAATCATAAAATGGGCAGAAGATATGAACAGACACTTTTCCAATGATGACATACAAATGGCTAACGGACACATGAAAAAATGTTCAAAATCATTAGCCATCAGGGAAATTGAAATCAAAACCACACTAAGTTACCACCTTATGCCAGTTTGAATGTCAAAAATTAACAAGGCAGGAAACGGCAATTGCTGGAGAGGATGTGGAGAAAGGGGATCCCTCCTACATTGTTGCTGGGAATGCAGGTTGGTGCAGCCACTCTGGAAAACAGTGTGGAGGTCCCTTAAAAAGTTAAAAATTGAGCTACCCTATGACCCAGCCATTGCAATACTGGGTATTTACCCCAAAGATATAGACGTAGCGAAGAGAAGGGCCATATGCACCCCAATGTTCAGAGCAGCATTGTCCACAATAGCTAAATCATGGAAGGAACCGAGATGCCCTTCAACAGATGACTGGATTAAGAAGTTGTGGTCCATATATACAATGGAATATTACTCAGCTATCAGAAAGAATGATTTCTCAACATTTGCTGCAATATGGATGGCACTCAGGAGATAATGCTAAGTGAAATAAGTCAAGCAGAGAAAGACAATTATATGATTTCTGGTATCTATGGAACATAAGAACTAGGAAGATCAGTAGGGGAAGAAAGGGATAAAGAAAGGGGGGGTAATCAGAAGGGGGAATGAAGCATGAGAGACTATGGACTCTGAGAAACAAACTGAGGGCTTTGGAGGGGAGGGGTGGGGGAATGGGATAGACTGGTGATGGGTAGTAAGGAGGGCACGTATTGCATGGTGCACTGGGTTTATATGCAACTAATGAATCATGGAACTTTACATCATGAACCAGGGATGTACTGCATGGTGACTCTCATAATATAATAAAAAAAAACATAAGAATAATTAAATAAAATAAATAAATAAATAGGAAAAAAAAGAAAATGAATTTTAATTTCCTAATCTTAGTTCAGTACAGCAAGAGCTGTCAGTTCCTAAGCATTCAAGACAGGAGACATTCAGTGGAAGGAAGCTAGTGTGAGTATAAAATGTCCTATGAATCTTTCTGCTGGTTTTGAAAGTCTGAGAAGAGAAAAAATACACTATTTCAAGATCCTATTGATTTAAAAAGTATACTTTTTCTTGGGAATGTGTTTATGCTTAAACTTTTTATTGAAAAAATGAATGTATGCCAGTTAAATTCAATTATGGAAGTTAATTTCCACATGGGGAAAATTAGTATTTTATGGCTCAATATTTCATGGTGTAAATAAGCTATTGTGTTACTATTTAAAAATACATTGGAGTAGGAAATTAATAAATTTTAACCCACAGTCTTAAAATAAACACTACATCTAGGTTGTATCCTACTAAGTTGATTCTGTCCCTTGGGGAGTCATCTATTAGGAAGTATACTTGAGTATCACAGAGTAAGATCTTACCCCAAGTTATTAAATGTCTTTGAATGCTAAAAACACAGTCATAAATGCAAGTTAACTTTTCTATTAACTAAACTAATGGTCAAAGAATTCAATTTCTTGTATGTTGATTCTGAAACATCAAACAAAAGGGGAGAACTGGGCAATGATTGGATTACTTCAGTATCTGGATGAAACTTCCAATAATTTTGGACAATGTTTTCAATAAGGAGAAGCATGTTCCTGGGTAATTCTGGCTTCACTTATGACTGTAATCTCATACATTTTAATAGACACTAAAAGAACACAGATTCAAAACTGCCTTGGGATAAATTTCTCAGGAGTCCTCTCACTTGCTACTGCAATAATACTGTGTTTTGATTTTATGGACTTCGGACTTGTCAAATTTTATGACCAATTACACCCATATATGTGAACATTAAAGTGCGTAAAAGGTCCACTCTGTTTTCACTGCAGCATTATTTACAACAGCCAATATATGGATGTAACCTGTGTCCAAGTGTAGATGAATGGATATATGGGCAAAGTACATGAAGGGTATTAAGAGATACAAACTTCCAGGATAAAATAAATAATTCTTAGGGATGTGATGCACAGCATAGGGAATATAGTCATTAATATAGTAATAACTTTGTATGTTGACAGTATCTAGACTTCCTGAGGGGATCATTTCATAAAGCATAAAAACATTGAATCACTCTAATGTGATACCTGAAACTAATAGAATATTGTATGTCAATTATACTTCAATTAAAACAAAAAAAAGAGTGGATACCAAAATAGCTTTTAGGACAAAGATACCTTATTCTTCTCTTAAATTGTTGAAGAGAGCAAAAGAAGGCTTAAAATATGAAGGTTAAACGTTGTATTTATAAGCATGCCAGAATACATTGAAATAAAAAAAGAGGAAAATATATTGTGTCTTTATAGGTTAAATCCTGTTATAAATGAACATCGTTTCTATGGGAGTCTATTTCATGTTTTCCTCTTAATGCCTTTATTTTAAAATTTTGCCAGGATATTTGAGTTTCCATCTGAACAAATGGGGAAAAAAAGTATTGGGTATCCCGACCATCCCCCCACCCCCCGCCCTCCAGCCCAAATAAGGCCCAGCTGGGAGGGCATTTCTGCTGCCTCTGAAATCTTGAAATAAACCTCAGAAGAAACAGCATCAAGAGTCAATGTTGAGCTAAGGCAGAGAGTGTGACCCAGAAAACTGTCTGCTGAGCATCACTGTGCACCACCCCAGGTGTGCTGAACATGCAAGGGCCCCAGGCTGTGGTGGATCCTGGGCAGGAGATGCACAGGCGCAGCAGGGAGTTCGGGCAGGCGCCACAGGGGCTGCCGGGAGGGCCGCCAACAAACAGGATGTGGTGCGGCACTGGCTTGATTTCCTGCAGGCCTCTGTGCTTGCCATCTCCTGCTCCACCGGGCTGGGGTGGCTAGTGGTGTCCAGAGGGCCTTGGGCAGGGTGTGCCACTGGTGGAGCACACACCGAGCAAGGCTGGCTGCATGTGGTAGACCTCAGGTGGGCGTGGACTCCTTGAAGGGCGGCGAGGCCTTCCTGAGGAACGTGGGTGTGCTTGCTGGCGGGGACTCCCGCAAGGCATGGCCTGCTTCCTGTTGAGGACTCCATAGATGTCACCAGCCACTCGTTAGGGACACTGGATCAACATCAGGTAGGTGGGCCATCAGCGCGCTGGGGTACAGGCGGCGCCGGGTCGTGGAGAAGATCGGGATCGCATCTTAGTTCGAGGTCTGGTTGTGGAAGATCATGGTCCCCGGGTTCTCCCCGTGCAGTGTCCCCTCTTTGTGTGCTGTTCCTGCAAGGCATGTTCTTGACGGCCCCCCATAATGGCCGGTCTTGAGTGTTCTCTGGATAGGCTTCTGGTATAGCCCCCCCTTCTCCCAGCCATGTAGTTGAGGCCTGTACTGTGGTGATCTTTTTGCAATAGATACATGTAGGGAATGAGTACTTTGTATTCCCGAACTTTGCCCTAACCTTGGGCAACCGTGTGTCAGCGACATGGCAATGATTTCAGAGTTGTGTGGGTCAGACGGCAGTTGTGGTCAGTCTGGTCCCCAAAATGACTGGGGAAATAAGTTGTGGTTATTCAGTGCAGGGGTGACTAGTACTGTTTATAGGTCATCCTAATTAAAAAGCCAAAATTGAGGGCTTCCAGAGAGTTCCTGAGAACAAGATTCAGAGAAGGGGCCAGTCTTTTAGTGTCTTCTATTTCAATTGAGACTGCATTCTTTTGGTAGGAGCATCCTATCGTCGTCATTTCAGATTCTGCAGTTCTTCCATAGTGCCTATAACATGGGGGGGGGGATATAGAAAAGAGAGAATTGAAAAGGAAATCTATGTGCCTTAGGATTAATTTCTTTATTTTTTATTGCTGTAATACTGATTTTTTACTTTGTAGACTTTAGACATAGCCATTTTAATCAAGATATGTCTAATACTCTTTATACATTTGTTTATTGAATTCATAAATGTCAAGCACCTGCTGTACTTCGGATTACATGAACAGAGCTAGTAGTGGACATAGAGTATTTAAGAACACACATCGTCTGGGGGCGCCTGGGTGGCACAGCGGTTGGGCGTCTGCCTTCAGCTCAGGGCGTGATCCCAGCATTATCGGATCGAGCCCCACATCAGGCTCTTCCGCTATGAGCCTGCTTCTTCCTCTCCCACTCCCCCTGCTTGTGTTCCCTCTCTCGCTGGCTGTCTCT
>NW_024426763.1:130376-134767 GCF_017311325.1 Ursus maritimus
TCGAATAAATAAATAAAATCTTAAACACACACACACACACACATTGTCTGTGTAGTGGAATAACAGCAAGGAAAGGGTTATAAAATATGCTGTCAGATAAGAGCTATGATCGAGATAAACATGGTATCTTGAGAGCGTAGGAGAGGGAAATTTAATCCAGTCCTCATGGTTAGGGAAGGCTTACCTTATTACTTCAATTTTTCTCTGATTTCCAAGGATTCTATATTTGTCCTGTTATTACACACACACACCCAGCATTTTTAGCTCAGAACCAATCCTGTAGTAAATGTTGAAATAGATGCTAGATCCCATAAGTGTTTCTGGCTTTTTAGAAGCATCCATGGCTCTTGTCTCATCCCCAGTCTCTGCTCAGCTCTCTGTCTTGCTTTGGCCAGCTCCATGAAATGGATGTGGACCTCTTGCACCATCACTTTAGATGCAGAAATCCCTGGATTTTAGTTGTCTGGAGTGGATAAACATGCTTGTTTGAGTTGTTAGTGAAACTTGAGTGAGCAAAGTCACCGGTTTTCCCCAGCCATGGGCTTTTGTAGGGAATTTGTCATTGTCAGTGCCCGGGGGGCTATAGATTGTATTTTAGGTTTTTATTTAAATTCTGGTTAGTTGGGGTGCCTGGATGGCTCAGTGCGTTAACCATCTGCCTTCAGCTAAGGTCATGATCGCAGGGTCCTGGGATGGAGCCCCAGCTCAGCGGGGAGTCTACTTCTTCCTCTCCTTCTGCCAGTCCCTCAGCTTGTGTGCTTGCCCTCTCTCTCCCCCCCTTAAATAAATAAATTTAAAAATTTAAAAATTCCAGTTACTTAACATACAGTGTAATATTAGTTTCAGGTGTACAATATAGTGATTTGACACTTCCATGCAACAACCAGTGCTCATCACAAGTACACTCCTTAATTTCCGTCATCTATTTAACGCATCCTCCCCAACCACCTCCTCTTTGGTAAATCTCTTCTCTATAGCTAAGAGTCTGCTTCTCAGTCTGTCCCCCCACTTTCTGTTTTTAAATTCCCTTTGCTCTTTTGTTTTGTTTCTTAAATTCCACCGTAGATTTTTTTTTTTAAAGTAGGCTTCACGCTCAGCATATAGCCCAATGCAAGGCTCGAACCTAAGACTCTGAAATTGAGACCCTAGCTGAAATCAGGAGTCTGACAGTTAACCAACTGAGCCACCCAGGCTTCCCTTGCACCATAGGTTTTTAATAGAAAATCTTCTTTGAATTTTGAGGAAGTGTTTATGAAACTCACCTTCCTATTTTGAAATAAGGTAAAAACATAAGAATAATTAAATAAAATAAATAAGTAAATAAATAAGTAAATAAATGAATAATAAATAGGAAAAAAAAGAAAATGAATTTTAATTTCCTAATCTTAGTTCAGACAGCTAAGAGCTGTCAGTTCCTAAGCATTCAAGACAGGATACATCAGTGGAAGGAATAGCTGTGTGAGTATAAAAATGTCCTATGAATTTTTGCTGGTTTTGAAAGTCTGAGAAGAGAAAAATACATCTTATTTCAAGATCCTATTGATTTAAAAGTTATACTTTTCTTGGGAATGATGTTTATGTAAACTTTATTTGAAAATGAATGTATGCCAGAGTTAGAATTTAATTATGGAAGTTAATTTCCACATGGGGAAAATTAGTATTTTATGAGCTCAATATTCATGGTGTAAAATAAGCTTTATTGTGTTACTTATTTAAATACATTGAGGTAGGAAATTAATAAATTTTAACCCACAGTCTTAAAAATAAAACTACATCTAGGTTGTAATACTAAGTTGATTCTGTCCTTGAGGGGTCATCTATTAGAAGTATACTTGAGTATCACTGGAAGTAAGATCCTTACCCCAAGTTATTAAATGTCTTTGAATGCTAAGAAACACAGTCATAAATGCAAGTTAACTTTTCTATAACCTCAAACTAATGGTCAAAAAATTCAATTCTTGTATGTTGATTCTGAAACATCAAACAAAAAGGGGAGACTGGGCAATGATTGGATTACTTCAGTATCTGGGATGAAACTTCCAATAATTTTGGACAATGTTTTCAATAAGGAGAAGCATGTTCCTGAGGTAATTCTGGTTCAATTTATGACTGTAATCTCATACATTTTAATAGACACTAAAAGAACACAGATTTCAAACTGCCTGATAAATTTCTCAGGAGTCCTCTCACTTGCTAATACTGCAGTAATACTGTGTTTTGATTTTTATGGACTTGGATTCGTCAAATATTTTATGACCAATTACAATCCCATATATGTGAACATTAAAGTCGTAAAGAGTCCACTCTGTTTTCACTGACATTACGTTTACAACAGCCAATATATGGATGTAACCTGTGTCCAAGTGTAGATGAATGGATATTATGGGCAAAGTACATGAAGAGGTATTAGAGATCCACAACTTCCAGGATAAAATAAATAATTCTTAGGGATGATGCATACAGTTAAGGAATATACATTATATCTATAGTAATAACTTTTGTATGTTGACAGTATCTAGACTTCCTGAGGGATCATTTCATAAAGCATAAAAACATTGAATCACTTCTACATGTGATACGCATGAAACTACTAGAATATTGTAGTGTCAATTATACTTCAATTAAAACAAAAAAAGAGTGGATACCAAAATAGCTTTTAGGACAAGAGACTACACGCTATTCTTCTCTTAAATTGTTGAAGAGAGCAAAAGAAGGCTTTAAAGCAGAGAGGTTAAACGTTGTATTTATAAGCATGCAAGAATACATTGAAAATAAAAAAGAGGAAATATATTGTGTCTTTATAAGGTTAAATCCTGTTATAATATGAACATCGCGTTTTATGGGAGTCTCTATTCATGTTTTCCACTCCTGTTAATGCCTATTATTTAAATTTTGCCAGGATATTTGAGTTTCCATCTGAACAAATGCAAGGAAAAAAGTATTGGGTATCCCGACCATCCCCACCCCCGCCCTCCAGCCAAATAAGGCCTCAGCTGGGAGGGCATTCTGACCTCTGAAATCTTGAAATAAACCTCAAGAAGAAACAGCATCAGAGTCAATGTTGAGCTAAAGGCAGAGTGTGACCAGAAAACTGTCTACTGAGCATCACTGTGCACCACCCCAGTGTGCTGAACATGACAAGGGCCCCACGGGCTGTGGTGGATCCTGGGCAGGAGATGCACAGGCGCAGGGGGTCCGGCAGCGCCACAGGGTGGCGCCGGGAGGGCCGCCAACAAAGCAAGGATGTGGTGCTGGCACTGGCTTGATTTCCTGCAGGCTCTGTGCTTGCCATCTCCCTGCTCCACCGGGCTGGGGTGCTAGTGGTGTCCAGAGAGCGCTTTGGGCAGGGTGTGCCACTGGTGGAGCACACACCGAGCAAGGCTAGCGCGTGCATGGGTAGACCCCTCAGGTGGGCGTGACTAGAGGGGAGGGGGGTGGGGGAATGGGATAGGCTGGTGATGGGTATTAGGGAGGGCACATATTGCATGGTGCACTGGGTGTTATACGCAAGTAATGAATCATGGAACTTTACATCAAAAACTAGGGATGTACTGTATATTGACTAACATAATAAAAAAATATTATTAAAAAAAATTCACATGAAGGGGCACCTGGATGGCTCAGTTGGTTAAACAGCTGACTCTTGATTTTTGCTCAGGTCATGATCTCAGGGTATCTGGGATCAAGCCCTGCATCAGGCTCCACACTCAGCAGGGAGTCGGCTTGAGATTCTCCCTCACCCTCTCCTTCTGTCCCTTCCAACCCCCCCCACACACTCCTCATTCTCTCTCAAATAAGTCTTTAAAAAATAATGAAAAAAAATAAAAATTCACATGAAGTAGGGTGTTTCCAGTAGGTCTTTGTTGATATCCCCTCTAAGATTAAGGCTGTTATTTCCTGCTATTTTCATTCTCCTAGGGAGTTTCATCATAAGTGGGTGGTGAATTTCATCCAATTTTCTAAATTCGTTGAATTAAATAGACAACTGTTTTTATCTTTTACTTCTTCTTTTGTTTTTGGTGCTATTCCATGCATCATAGTTTTAGTGCTTTGCTTTTAATAAAAATTTCAATTTTTGTATTGCCAGTGTATAAAAATACAATAGACTTTTAAAATGTTGTATTTTTAAATACAGATTTACAGATATTGTAAATATGGTGCAGAAAGGTCCTTTGTGGTTTTTATCTAATTTCTCTGACTTATGTTGTACATGCCCGTCATACAGGATCAAATCTAGGAAATTGACATTGGAACAATATATATGCTTGATTCTATGTCATTTTGTCACTTGTTAGCTTCATGTAACCACCAACCCAGTTAAGATACAGCATTATTCCATCACCACAATTCTCTCCCCTGTGCCCATTCTCCCCATCATCTTTAACCCCTGA
>NW_024426763.1:137410-139046 GCF_017311325.1 Ursus maritimus
GATATAATTGACATACAGTGTTGTGTAAGTTTTAGGTATAAAATGCATTGATTTCATGGAGATATTTTCCCAAATGATTACCACTCTAGTGTTAGTTTGTTAGTTAACACCTTCATCCCATCACAGAATTAACATTTTTTTGTGGTTAGAATGCTTAATATCTACACTCTCAGCAATCTTAAAATATATAATACATTATTATTAAATATAATCTCAGGCTGTACATTAGGTCCCCTAAACTAACTTGTCTTATAACTGAAAGTTATACCCTTTGACTAATTTTTCTGAGTTCTCCCAAACCCAAGCCCCTGGTAAATAACATTCTGTTTTTACCTGCTGTAAGGTTACATTTTTAGGTGCCACATATAAGTGATATCATACAGTATTTGTCTTTCTGTGACTTATTTCACTTAGTGTAGTGCCCTCAAGGTCCATCTGTATTGTCACAAATGGCAAGATTTCCTGTATTCTCATGGCTGAATGGAGTATTCCAGTGTGTGTGTGTGTGTGTGTGTGTGTGTGTGTGTGTGTGTATCTGTATCTGACATTTTCATTGTTGAGTTACCTGTTGACAGATATTTAGGCTGTTTCCGTATCTTGGCGATTGTGAACAATGCTTCATTGAACCCATTGGGAGTGCAGGTATCTCTTTGACATCATTTTTCTTTCTTTCTTTCTTTCTTTCTTTCTTTCTTTCTTTCTTTCTTTCTTTCTTTTTTTGATATATACGAAGAAGTGGGATTGCTTGATCCTGTAGTAGTTCCATTTTTAAATTTTTTTTTTTTGTAGTCTTTTCCTTAGTGGCTGCACCAGTTCGTATTCCCACCAACTGTGTGCAAGGATTCAAGGATTCCCTTTCCTCCACATCCTCATCAATACTTATCTCTTGTCTTTTTGATGACCTTCATCATTCTAACCTGTGTGAGGTGATAGCTTATTGTGATTTTAACTTACACTTCCCTGATGATTAGTGATATGAGGTACCGTTTCATGTACCTGCTGGCCAGTTGAATGTCGCCTCTGGAAAAATTCTATTCAGTTTCTCTGCCTATTTCTAAGTTAGATTGTTTATGGATTAATTGATTGATTGCTATTGAGTTGTATGAGTTCCGTATATGGTTTGGATATTAACTTTTTTTAAAAGACTTTATTTGAGAGGCAGAGAGAGAGAGTGAGTGAGTTTGCACATGAGCAGGGGGAAGGGCAGAGGGAGAGGGAGAAGCAAACTCCCCACTGAGCAGGGAGCCCGATGTAGGGCTCCAACCCAGGACCCAGAGATCATGACCTGAGCACATGGCAGATGCTTAACCAACCGAGCCACCCAGGTGCCCCTTGGATATTAACTTCTTAACAGATATATGATTTGCACATATTTTGTCCTATCCTATAGGTTGCCTTTTCATTTTGTTGTTTCTTTTGTTGTGTAGAGCTGTTTGATGATGTCCCAAATTTTGATTTTTACTGTTGTAGCTTATGCTTTTGGTATCATATCCAAAACTTGTTGCTAAGATCAATGTCAAGGGATTTTTCCCTGTGCTTTCTTCTAGGAATTTTATGAATTCGGGTATTATGTTTAAGTCTTTAACCCATTTCAAGTTAATTTTTTGTGAGTGTTATAAAACAGGTGTCTAATTTC
>NW_024426763.1:139056-139907 GCF_017311325.1 Ursus maritimus
TTTTTTTTTTTGTAGTCTTTTCCTTAGTGGCTGCACCAGTTCGTATTCCCACCAACTGTGTGCAAGGATTCAAGGATTCCCTTTCCTCCACATCCTCATCAATACTTATCTCTTGTCTTTTTGATGACCTTCATCATTCTAACCTGTGTGAGGTGATAGCTTATTGTGATTTTAACTTACACTTCCCTGATGATTAGTGATATGAGGTACCGTTTCATGTACCTGCTGGCCAGTTGAATGTCGCCTCTGGAAAAATTCTATTCAGTTTCTCTGCCTATTTCTAAGTTAGATTGTTTATGGATTAATTGATTGATTGCTATTGAGTTGTATGAGTTCCGTATATGGTTTGGATATTAACTTTTTTTAAAAGACTTTATTTGAGAGGCAGAGAGAGAGAGTGAGTGAGTTTGCACATGAGCAGGGGGAAGGGCAGAGGGAGAGGGAGAAGCAAACTCCCCACTGAGCAGGGAGCCCGATGTAGGGCTCCAACCCAGGACCCAGAGATCATGACCTGAGCACATGGCAGATGCTTAACCAACCGAGCCACCCAGGTGCCCCTTGGATATTAACTTCTTAACAGATATATGATTTGCACATATTTTGTCCTATCCTATAGGTTGCCTTTTCATTTTGTTGTTTCTTTTGTTGTGTAGAGCTGTTTGATGATGTCCCAAATTTTGATTTTTACTGTTGTAGCTTATGCTTTTGGTATCATATCCAAAACTTGTTGCTAAGATCAATGTCAAGGGATTTTTCCCTGTGCTTTCTTCTAGGAATTTTATGAATTCGGGTATTATGTTTAAGTAAGTCTTTAATTTCAAGTTAATTTTTTGTGAGTGTTATAAATAAAG
>NW_024426763.1:143074-145810 GCF_017311325.1 Ursus maritimus
TTTTTTGTACAGTGAAGGAAACCACGAACAAAACAAAAGGCCAGCTATTCAGTGGGAGAAAACATTTCTGAATGATGTATCTGATAAGGAGTTAATATCCAGAATATGTAAAGAACTTACACAATTCAACACCAGAAAACAAACAAACAAATACTCCCATTAAAAATGGGGAGAGGACCATTTTTGGGGAAATGCAGGTCAAAACCGTGATGAGATACCACCTCATACCTGTCAGAATGGTTAAAATCAAAAGACAAGAAATAACAGGTGTTGATGAAGGTGTGGACAAAAAGGATCCCTCAGGCACTGTTGGTGGGAATGCAGATTGTGCAGTGATGGAGAGAACAGTGTGGAGGTTCCTCAAAAAATTAAAAATAGAATTACCATGTTATCCACTACTGGGTAAGAATTTTTGTTTCAAATCTGAGGTGTCATATTTTATTTGAATAAGAGCGTTAGATACCGGATTTTAGATTCAAATTATCAGGCATTGGTAGGTTTCACATAGAATTTAATGTTATGTTGAAACGAAAGCAGCCTTTGAAAGGATAAGAGAAGAAGCAATTTAAAATTGCTAGTATTGTGAACAATTTGAGTATTTGTTTAAATACACAGAAGCAATCCTTTTTTGTTTAATATGCCTGTTTTCTTGAATTTCTAAAAAGTTTTATATTTATACTTAGATGCATATTTTCATTTATCCTATCGAATTTAGTTTGTCTGTTTCTTTATATTTTCTCAGAACACTGATTTTATCTTAATTTTTATCTTCTCCCTCTACTACAAAATATTGAATAGTTTAAATTCCCAAGCATCACTTTTTCCATGCATCATTGATTTGTAGGAAATTTCTAGCAGCACCTGAGAGCCTCTCTATATTAATCTCTAGTGGAAACTAAACTGGGTCATATCATTAATACTGCCTTAATTTTGCTGAATTTTGACCCTCAAATACCCCCTCTCTTCGTAATGCTGTTATTAAAGTACTAAGAATTCAAATATAGACTTTTCTGATTCTATAGTATCAATAGATGAAATCACGTGCTTTATAGTTGTTTGTGTTGTGAATTTGATTACTTAATTAACTGCTTAATTTTGAGATTGCTGACTTCTCTGACAATAACAGTGGTATATGCATAGGTGTTGTGATGTATCTATTTTTTTTCTTTTTGTTAAATATTGCCTTTGTGACAAGTCTCAAAGTATTTCCTAGTTCTCAATGAAAAATTTACAAGTTATCTTTCCAAGTAAGGGAAAAGAAAACAGCTCTGAAATATCTCTTCCTTAATCCTTACCACATTGATGAAAGAACATATAAAAACCTCCTTCGTTTACCAAACATGTTTCTACTGAGTCTCTGTTTTATTTTAGGCATTTGAAAAAGCTTTGGGAATGTAAGTAATAAAGACAAAACTTCAGTGTTCAATGAATTTACCTAACATTTTTGGCTTTTGTGTCTGTCACACAATTAGTTGCTGAAATTGCTTCTATAATTCACTTACTTGAAAAATCAGTAAAAATAGGGGAACCTGGGTGGTGCAGTCGGTTAAACCTCTGACTGTTGGTTTCTGCTCAGACGATGATCTCAGGGTCCTGAGATGGAGCCCCGCAGTGGGTTCTGTGCCCAGTGTGGAGTCCTCTTGAGATTATCTATCCTACTCCCTCTGCCCCCCCCACTTGTGCTCACTCCTGTACTCTCTCTCTCTCTCAAAATAAATACATGTTTTAAAAAATTAAAAATTAAAGGCTGTAAAAATAAAAATGCTTTTTTTTCCCGTTCATATTTTGTGTCTAGTTAGTTCTTAACTTAAATGTCAATTCAATTTTCCTATCTTTGATTATAAAATTTTAATAACGAGTACATAAGCTTATGAATTAGTCTTAATATAATTCTGAGGATAACAAATGCCAAAGAGGGTTTTTTTTTTATTATAATGGTGATAGTAGTATAAAGTGTGCCCCAGATGGATAAAGATGAAAATATGGCCCATTTCTTTAAACTTTCTAGCATCTTTCCTAAACTTTTTATGGTAGATCATACTGTTGTCATTAAGGGAAATCAGCGAGCTTAAATTTTCACAATATGCATCTTTCTGTCATTAAAAAATCTGATGAATAAATAATAGTGAAGTCCTGTTATTAGTCAAGTACCAAACTAAACATATTCCCATCTCTTGCCATTTTTAGCCATCACCAGGGCACTGAGAGGTAGGCATCATTCTATGCATACTACAGCTAAGGAAACTAGGGCTGCAATAATTTAAATGACTTGTAGAAGATTCGCTTGATTTGTAATTCAAAAAAAGTTGTTGAACCCACGTTATTAGGTAATTGCTCTCTGAATTGCACTACTATATGGTAGTGGTATGATAATGTGATGAAGCAAACTGATATATCCCATTAGTTGTTGTTAGGCAGTTACATAAATTGGATTCACTCTAATTCATCTAACTGATAACCCTCTAAATATTTTTTGAGAGTAAGAAACATATACATTCCTTTTTAAAAAATTTTTTACTATTTTTTTTCTAACACTTTAGATTATATGTTCAACATTATGGAGTTGAGTTAGTAAGTTTTGTTCTCTTCCCCTAATAGAGTATTGAGTTTTGTTCTGGGATATGGTTTATTTTTTTGTGGATCAGCTTAATCTTTTAAGGCTTCTTTTTAACTCTTAGACGATATGGTTTAGAATAGCTTTTACTTTGGGGTTAGATTAGTCCTACTTTAAGATAG
>NW_024426763.1:148723-153799 GCF_017311325.1 Ursus maritimus
CTGTGTCATCATCCAGAAGGACCAGCATGGCTTCGGCTTCACAGTCAGTGGGGACCGTATCGTTCTGGTGCAGTCTGTGCGGCCCGGAGGGGCAGCCATGAGAGCTGGTGTCAAAGAGGGCAACCGGATCATCAAAGTCAACGGCACCATGGTGACCAACAGCTCACACCTGAAGGTGGTAAACCTTATCAGATCTGGCGCCTATGTCGCACTGACCCTCCTGGGCTCTTCCCCCTCGTCTGTCGGTGTCTCTGGGCTGCAGCAGGACCCTGCCCCCGCCGGAGCCCCCCGAGTCGCCCCTGTGGTCCCACCGCCGCCTCCGCCCCCACCTCTGCCCCCCCCCGCAGCGCATCATGGAGGGGGGGGCCCAAACCACTGCAGGATCCCGAATTCCAAAAACATGCCACCCAGATCCTTCGCAATATGCTGAGGCAGGAGGAAAAGGAGTTACAGTGTATTTGTGAGGTATACAGCCAGAATCCTGCCAGCCTGCTGGAGGAGCAGATCGAAGGTGCCCAGAGGTGTGTCACTCAGCTCCAGCTGAAGATCCAGCAGGAGACGGGTGGCCTCGTGGACATACCCCCCCATATGGTGACAACAGCCAGAGAGCATCAGAAGGCCAGCTCTCTCTGGACTGCCAGGAGGGGGACAGCGGCTTGGATGCTGGAACGGAGCACTTCCCCTCCCTCAGTGAGGCGCTGATGAATTGGAACTTGGCACTGTCAGACCCTGGGCTGGGCAGTCCCCGAACCTCACCTGTGATCATGGCCAGGCTGGCCCAGCACCACCGGCGGCAGGGCTCGGACGCACCAGGGCCCGGCACCAGCAATCAGGGCGCAGACCAGAGCCTGAAGCCTTTAATTATTGGCCCAGAGGAAGATTATGACCCGGGTTATTTCAACAACGAGAGCGACATCATCTTCCAGGACCTTGAGAAGCTGAAGGCATGGCCCGCTCACCTGGGCATTTTCCTGCGGTACATCTTCTCTCAGGCTGACCCCAGTCCGCTGCTTTTTTTACTTGTGTGCAGAAGTTTACCAGCAGACAAACCCCAAGCATTCCCGAAGCTCAGGAAAAGACATCTGGAATATTTTCTTAGAGAAAAATGTGCCGCTGAGAGTGAAAGTCCCGGAGGTGTTACAGGCTGAAATTGACTTGCGTCTGTGCGGCAGTGAGGACGTCCACAACGCACCCCGGGAAGTGCAGGAGGCAGCCATGCCCGAGATCCAGGAGAAGATCCAGGACTACAGAACAAAGCACACCCTGGGGCTGGGTAGTCTGTACGGTGAGAATGACCTGCTGGACCTGGATGGGGACCCTGTCCGAGAACGCCAAGTGAGAAGCAGCTAGCTGCCCTGGCAGGCATTCTGTCCAAGTACGAGGAGGACAGGAGTGCCCCCATGGATTTCGCTCTCAATACCTATACGGGCTACGCTGGGCTCCGTCTCCAAGAGGCATGGCCTTCCGGCACAGCTGAAAGGCCCAGGCAGCTCCTGACAAGGACAAGTGGCTGCCCTTCTTCCCAAAGACCAAGAAGAGCAGCAATTCCAAAAAAGACAAGGATGCCTTGGAGGACAAGAGGCGAAACCCTATCCTCAAGTACATCGGGAAGCCCAAAAGCTCTTCGCAGAGCACATTTCATATTCCCTTGTCCCCTGCGGAGGTCAAACCAGGCAATGTGAGGGACATCATTCAGCACTTTGAGAACAACCAGCCGTATGACGCCCCGGAGCCTGGGACGCAGCGGCTCTCCACAGGAAGCTTCCCCAAGGACCTGCTGGAGAGCGACAGCTCACACTCAGAGATCCGCCTGGGCCGCTCTGAGAGCCTGAAGGGCTGGGAGGAGCTGAAGTGGTCCCGGAAGGTGGAGAACGTGCCCCGCTCTCGCAGTGATGTGGACATGGACGCGGCCGTAGAGGCTGCCCGCCTCCACCAGTCAGCCTTGTCCTCTGCCTCCAGCCTCTCCACAAGGTCTCTGGAGAACCCAACCCCTCCCTTTACCCCCAAAATGGGCTGCAGGAGCATCGAGTCCCCCAGCCTGGGGTTCTGCACAGACGCCTTCCTCCCCCACCTCCTAGAGGACGATTTGGGCCAGCTCTTGGACTTGGAGCCAGAGCCGGACGCCCAGAACTGGCAGCACACGGTGGGCAAGGATGTGGTGGCCGGTCTAAGCCAGAGGGAGATTGACCGGCAGGAGGTCATCAATGAGCTGTTTGTGATGGAAGCCTCCCATCTGCGCACGCTCCGGGTCCTGGACCTGATCTTCTACCAGCGGATGAAGAAGGAGAACCTGATGCCCTGGGAGGAGCTGGCCCGGCTCTTCCCCAACCTGCCCGCGCTCATCGAGATCCATAATTCCTGGTGCGAGGCCATGAGGAAGCTCCGAGAGGAGGGCCCCATTATCAGAGACATAGGTGACCTCATGCTGGCTCGGTTTGACGGCCCTGGCCGGGAGGAGCTCCAGCAGGTGGCTGCCCAGTTCGGCTCCTATCAGTCCATCGCCTTGGGGCTCATCAAGGCCAAGCAGCGCAAGGAGAGCTGCGTCCAGCTCTTCATGCAGGAGGCCGAGAGTCACCCCCGGTGCTGGCGGCTACAGTTCAGGGATCTCATCATGTCCGAGATGCAATGGCTCACCAAGTACCTGCTGCTGCTGGTGAGCGTCCTCAAGCACACGGAGGGTGGCACCGCCGAGCACGAGAAGCTCTGCCGGGCGCGGGACCAGTGCCGGGAAATCCTTAAGTATGTGAACGAGGCAGTGAAGCAGACGGAGAACCAGCACCGACTGGAGGGCTGCCAGAAACGCCTGGACGCCATGTCCCTGGAGAGGGCCAGCAACCCCCTGGCAGCAGAGTTCAAGAGCCTGGATCTTACAGCCAGAAGGATGGTCCACGAGGGGCCCCTGACCTGGAGGATCAGCAAGGATAAGAGCTTGGACCTGCATGTGCTGCTGCTGGAGGATCTCCTGGTGCTGCTGCAGAAGCAGGATGAGAAGCTGCTGCTCAAGTGTCACAGCAAGACCACCGCAGGCTCCGCAGACAGCAAGCAGACCTTCAGCCCTGTCCTCAAGCTCAACGCTGTGCCCATCGGCTCCGTGGCCACAGACAAATGAGCCTTCTTCATCATCTGCACCTCGGAGCTGCCCCCCCCCGCCCCGATCTACGAGCTGGTGGCACTGACGTCGTCAGACAAGAACACGTGGATGGAGCTCTTGGACGAGGCCATTTGGAACACCACCCGGCGCCTAGGAGCTGCCCCAGTGCTCGCCCATCCCCCGCCCCTGGGCGCCTGGGAGCCAGCGCAGCAGAGCCCCACCCCCAGCAGGGTCGGCTGGATGGCTCAGAAGTGTTCCACAGTGAACCAGAGCCTGGGGAGCTGCCCGGAGCAGGCACTGGGCCCCAGCAGAGGGTTGAGGGGAAGCACGCGGACCTCCTAGACGATCCCGAGCAGGAAGGCAGCATCGAAGGGGAGCTGGGTGCCCTGCCTCACCCCTCCGCATCTCTGGATGGAGAGAACAGGGGAGGCCGGACAAGAGACCCCATCCTCCTGCCCATCCCTGGTCCTCTGTTCATGGAAGGGCTCGCCGACTCAGCCCTGGAAGACGTGGAGAGCCTGCGGCACCTGATTTTGTGTGGCCTGCTGCCCGGTCGCCGCCCCGAAGCGCAGCCCACCAGGGAGCCCAACGACGGCCTGACGCCTGCGCCTTCTCTCAGGAGCAGCAGCTGGCGCCCCAGGGCACGCCCCCCCCGGGGGGGGGGTGAAGGGCCAGAGCAGGAGGACGTGGCTCTCTGTTCTCTGGAACAGCTGCCCCCACAGGCCAGGAATTCCGGGATCTGGGAGTCTCCCAAGCTGGACAGGAACCCAGAAGAAGAGGCTTTAAGCACTGAGGCGGCAGGAAGTTACAAAGTCATGAGAAAAGGGAACTGCTTCTATGTCAGCATGCCGGACGGACCCCCGGACTCCAGCACCGAGCCCTCCCAGCCCGAGAGCCTCCCTGCCTGGTGGCTTCGGGGACCCAGTGGAGGTTACAGGCGCCCTTGCCACTCCCCGCCCAGCCTGGCCCTCAGGGACATGGGCAGCATCTTCCGCACCATCGAGCAGATCACGGTCAAGCTCAACAGGCTCAAGGTCATGGAGCTGGCCCACAGAGAGCTGCTCAGGTCCCTTGCGGGAGAGGCGTTGGGCGGCACCAAACCCGTGGGCAGTTTCCACACAGAGGTGGCTTGATGGACAGACGGCTCCCTGTCACCTCCAGCCAGGGAAGCCCTGGCCTGCAACTCCAGGGACGGCCACCAGCCAGGGCCGTGCTCGGAGGATGGCTCCGATGCCCCCCCCCGCAAGACAGCGTGGCGCCCGCGGCCTCTTCCCCAGGACTGTAACCTCCCACTCGTGCTCTGGGGACCGGCCTGAGGCAGGGGCACAGGGCAGTGGGAGCCCAGACCTCCTTCCCGCAGTGGAGGCCGTGGAGAACAGGTCTAGCTGAGACCCCCAGGGGTGCCCCGCATGTCGCTTGCTCTGCTCAGGTCCCGGTCAAGTGTCAGTGGTCTCCCCCTCTCTCCAGCCACCCCCCCAAGGCCTCTCCTGAGTATGCTGACTGCATCTGAAAGCCCCCCCCCCAGACATGCAGGTGAAAGGAGGAGTCTCTGTGTAAATGCACTTTCTTCCTCCCTCCCCTCTTCGCAGGACCCCGGGGCTGAGGTGGGCACCCTGCTTCTCCCCTCATAGTCACTTCGGTTTCCTATAAATACGTACGTGCTGTATGTGCGTCTTGCTTTGTAAATAACTTTGACCTGTTTTGTTTCTGTTCCTCGGGGCCAGAGGCAGGCCCAGAGGGACAGCTCGCATCTCCTAGTTAACAGGCCAGCTCCAGGGTTAGGGCCCGAGAGGGGAGCCAAACCTGAGCACCCGGGTCCCCGTGAGCAGGAGGGTGTCCCAGCCCACGTGGCTTGAGAGCCCAGTCTCTGTGGCCCGAGCAGAGAGCTTCTCCCCTCTCCTAGGACTTGTCCTCTTCAGGGAGTTCCTGACCCCACCTCTGTCCACCCTTCCCCACCCTCTCCCTAGAGAAAAACCAGTGTATCC
>NW_024426763.1:154102-154787 GCF_017311325.1 Ursus maritimus
AAAAAAAAAAGTTCTTTGTAGATCTTGGATACCAGTCTTTTATCTGTAGTATCATTTGCAAATCTATTCTGCCATTCCGTGGGCTGCCTCTTAGTTTTTTTGACTGTTTCCTTGGCTGTGCAGTTTTTGATCTTGATGAAGTCCCACAAGTTCATTTTATCTTTTGTTTCTCTTGCCTTTGGAGATGTGTCATGAAAAAGGTTGATGTGGCTGATACAATAGAGGTTGCTGCCTATGCTCTGGTCTAGGATTTTGATGGATTCCGCTCTCACATCGAGGTCTTTCATCCATTTAGAGTTTATCTTTGTGTTTGGTGTGAGAGAGTGGTCAAGTTTCATTCTTTTGCATTTAGCTCTCCAATTTTCCCAGCACCATTTATTGAAGAGACTGTCTTTTTTCCACTGGATGTTTTCCTGCTTTATCGAAGATTAGTTGCCCAAAGAGCCCAGGGTCCATTTCTGGGCTCTCTATTCTGTTCCATTGGTCTATGTGTCTGTTTTTGTGCCAGTACCATGCTGTCTTTGCGATCACAGCTTTGTAGTACAGCTTGAAAACCAGCATTGTGATGCCCCCAGCTTTGTTTTTCCTTTTCAACAGTTCCTTGGCGATTCGGGGCCTTTTCTGTTTCCATACAAATTTAAGGACTATTTGTTCCAGTTCTTTGAAAAATGTCCTCGGTATTTTG
>NW_024426763.1:158420-161353 GCF_017311325.1 Ursus maritimus
GGGACCCAGGCCATGCACCCTTGTTTTATAGGGATCTTATGGATGTGGGCTTCTCCCTTAAAGATTTTATTTATTTATGTGGCAGAGATACAGCCAGCGAGAGAGGGAACACAAGCGGGGGAGTGGGAGAGGAAGAAGCAGGCTCCCAGCGGAGGAGCCCGATGAGGGACTCCTTTCCAGAACGCTGGGATCACACCCTGAGCCGAAGATGGGGGCTCAATGACTGCACCACCCAGGTGCCCCGGGATGTGGGCTTCTTGATTTTTCAGCCTGCCTTCTGAGGGAGGGGACCTGCCGTGCCGATACTCAGGCAACCCTGTTTGGGTAGAGTCTCTGTGTCCCCTGTGAGGGGGTGTGGGGATGTACAGGCTGTGAGCCGATCTTTCCAGGCTTTTGTTCTCTGGCGGCTTTCCCTGGCGGTTTGCTGTGCCTCTTCTGAGAGTCAGAGCAGCAGCGGCCGAATCCCAGCCTCTATCTCAGAACAGAGGGATTAGGGACCATTCTTCACTAATTTTCTGGCCACTTTAACTCTGTTACTGTTGGTACTGCTCAACCCTGCAGCGTCCCGGGATGTGCGCCCCACACCCAATGTCCTAGCCCTCCCTTCCAGGGCCGACGTGTCTCTGTCCTTTGTGTTTCTAACACAGCCAGCCTCCAGCCTCCCCGCACGCTCCTGGAGCTCCCGGTCTCAGTCTGGTTCCAGTGAGCACAACGGAGTTCCGTGAGAAGCCTGGTGGCGTGCGCTCCTGGCTCATGTTCTCAGTCTGCTCTCTTGCGGGTTCTGTTCCACGAGTCCGCCCGCTCCCCCGTGCAGGTGGCTACCGCTTCCGGCACCTGAAGGCCGGGCTCTCTCCCCGTTCCGTTTATCTTCTGATATCTGTGCACGGTTTCATGGCTCCCCGCTTCGTACCTCAATACTCAACTCTGGAGATGTTCATTTGTAGAGATCCAGATGTATCTTCCTGCATCTCAGGCTGATTCTGTGGATGTTCAGGCTGGTCTGGTACCTATCCAGCTCGACTCAGGGGACTGGCTGATAAAGGTGGCCCCTACTCCTCCGCCATCTTAACTCTATTCGCCTTCAAGTTCTTGAAACAAAAGCCACATTACTATTAAGGAAAGGAACAGATCATCAGAGGAGATAATTCAATATAAAAGGAAGAACCCCTTTTCATTCCACATTGCACCTTGAGAGGCAACTAACTTCTCAACTAAAAATTAGAATATTTTTAGATGAATAGAACTTCTGAGATTCTTCATATTAGTCATTCAACTTTATTTATAATGAAACTATGACAGCAATCTATTTTCCCCAAAAGCTTGACACATTACCTTGTCAAGTAATAAGAATAAAGCTCTATCTAGTCATGTGAAATGACCTATAACTTTGATGACTGTGTTTCTCAGTTTGAACTGAGAACTTGATATATACACTTAATAAAAATGTAGACTAAAAGACAACATTCTAAACTACATTTCTATTTGTAAAATACGGTCATCTCTTCAGGTGTTAGTACCAGGGAAAAAGAGTTTAGGTAATAAATAGTTTACTCGTAAATCAGATTATTTTGCTGGAAGGAACATATAAATTGAAATATACTGTTAATTATAGTGTGCTGCTAGTTTAAATTTAACACATGATGAAAAATTAGGCACAAATAGGCCACAAAAATTCAAAAGACAAATTTAAAATAAAAAAACTTCAACAAACAAATAGCAAGATATCTGTTAAGCCCAGCCAACCTATTGGAGGATAAAGGAAAGAATTCCTTTCCCCCAGGCCTATTTTTACCCTAGAGCATGTAATTAGGCATTGTCTGTAAGAACTCACAGCAGCTGGCTAGAGACTCCTCAAGGGAGAAAAACAGAGGTTTCTGGTAAAGAAACAAAGCAAGATGTTGCTCTTAAATAAATAATATTGTTTCCACAATGTATCAAAACATTTTCTTTTATTGGCAGTACTGTTGAAAGAATACCATCCCAAATCCTACTTAAACCCACTTTATTGTTTTTGTTGTTCTTTTTTTTTTACTAGCCTGTTTCAATTCCCTTTACGATATGAGAAATATCTTACAGATATTAAGATGAGCTTATCTTAAATGTATAGATTGAATTTTTTTTTCCTTTTTTTTGAAATTTCAATCACTATTTTTTTATTATAATAATATTTTTTTATTATGTTAGTCACCATACAGTTATACACAACTAATGAATCATGGAACTTCACATCAAAAATCAGGGATGTACTGTATGAAATTTTTTTCCTATGCATGAATCAATGAAACTACTACACTTACCAAATTACAAAGCATTTATCTTACAAAAATTTCCTTTGGGCCCCTTTGCAGTAAATATTTACTATCAGAGCTAATAACTTCTCATTTCTATCAGTAAATATCAGTTTTGTCTATTTTTAAACTTCATTTAAATAAAATCTCACTATATGTACTCTTTTGTTTTGAATGTCTTCTGACTAATAGAGTGTTTTAGAGATGTATCTATACTGTTGCTTATACTAGTTTAAAAATGTTTTTAAATTTTATTACTGAGTTGTATTCCACTGTGAATATACTCTAAACATGTCTAGGTGTCTCCTTCTCAGATGACGTAAACTAATAAGTGGTACTGGGAGTGATCTGAGAAAGCAGGTGATAAGTGGGGATTGTGGTTGGTTTACTCACTACCTGGTGTGGGAATAGGACTCCATTATAAGTGGTAGATGGGACACAGAAAAGTCCTGCCATAATATAAGTGCTTGATTGCTTAAGACTTCAGTGGCCACGTGGTGCCTGGCTGGTTCAGTCAGTGGAGCATGCAGCTCTTGAACTCTTGATCTCAGGATCATGAGTTCAAGCCCAATGTTGGGAGTGGAGCCTACTTAAAAACAAAAATAAACAGATAAAAACCCTAAAGATTTCAGTGGTGGTGACCTG
>NW_024426764.1:0-7121 GCF_017311325.1 Ursus maritimus
CTTACAGGGGGCAGGACATAGGGGGCCCGGGCACCCAGGTCGGCTGTCCTGTGTCTATTTCTGAAGTCGGCCATGGGCACGGGGTGTTCACATGGCGTTCCGTTTACAGCTTTACTTCAGCCAACGTTTACGAAAGCATGTTAACGGTGGGCTTCTACTCGGACACGGGAGTGATTGAGATTGTTGCCAAAGTTCTGTCTGTGAAAATGAAGGCCAAGTCGGCTTCCTTTCTGAAAAGTAATTGTTTCCTGCGGGAGCCTGTATAACTTCTTCTTCCCCTACAAGGGAGCCCCTTTCTTTTTCCTTCTGAACGTGGTATCTGAGGTTAGGATGTTGCTTGTAAAGTTGCATAAACCGCGATTCTTACACTTGTCACTCTGGCGAGGGCCCCAAGGCTGCCCAACCAGCTCAGCCTCCCAGCGCCAGGCTGCTCAAACCAGGAGCCCAAACGAGCAGGACGGAGGGAGTATTTGCGGACTGAGGGACCCACGGGAGCGGAGACATCCCCTCCGTTCCACGGCAGCATTGTGCGTGGAGGAACAACCATGTCACACCTTGTCCTCAGCCCTGGACACTGACCGGTTACACAGCCCCCGGTCAGTCCCTAGGTTCCAGGTGACGAGCCCCGAGGACAATCTGGTTCCCTCTGCAGCACAAAAGGGTCTCCGGAGGAATCCCCAGTGGGAACCCTGTTCTGGGGTCTCCCTTCTGCCACCTGCCAGGGATGGACACGGCTCCTGCCCACGGAAGGACGCACAGGCTCCGAAGTCTGGGGTCAGTGCCCCTCTCTCTTCTCCTGGGAGTGAGCCATGCAGGCTGGAGGAGGTGCTGTCTGGGGGCAGGCTGCCCTGGGGCCCAGGAGCCCAGCAGGAGAAGACAGGTGCCTGGAGGGGAGCTGGGGAACAGGGGCAGGGGGGTGGGGCAGGTGCTGATAGGAGCGCTGAGCCCCTCCCCTCCTGTCTGCTGGGCTACAGCCCCAAAGTCCACCCCCCAGGGCAGCTCTCCCTGGCTGGCAGCCCCTCTCTCCCAGAGTCCTGTCCTCAGGCTCCTTCTGTCCCGTCCTCCACGGCAGACCTGGGCCCCGCTGTGCTCCTCTCCTCTCCTTTCTACCCTCTCTCTGGCTCGCTTCTCTCCTCCAGCTCCTCCACTTTGGGGTGCCAGCCCTCCGTGACAGCCCCTTCCTCCCCGCCTGACAATGGTCCTCTATCCCTTCCTCTCAGTCCCTCCCTTGTCCCAACCTGAATGAAGCCTCTCTCCAGCCCCTTACAGTCACTGTGTGAGGCTGGGACACCCTTTAGGCCCTGACAGGGGAGCAGAAGTCTGTGAGGAGGGACCGGGGACTTGTGCTGGGCCTCAGGAAGGCCTTGTGCGGACCCACCGGCTGCCAGGGCTGCACTCAGGGGTGTGGACTCCACAGAGAGCAGCGGGAGGGCGATGCCAGGCCTGCGGGGGGTTCTGCCCAGTGCCCTGTCCTGTGTGGGCCCTGACCCGGGGGCTCTGTCCCAGGTGCCCTGTGTCATGAAGCAGCAGAGCTCAGCTTCTGAGCAGGGAGGCCCCTCCCTCAGGCTTCCTCTCAGGGCAGGGCAGGTAGCAGGGGTGAGGACTGGAGAACCTCCCACCCTCCCCCCTACCTCAAATGTGAGGGTTCCTCCCCAATATTTAGACTCATTCTTTCTATTCTCTACAGCGAGGCTGTCATTGCAGATCAGCATGGCTGACAATAGGACAGGTTGGCAGGGGGCAGGTTTCTGATTTCTAGATCCCCCCCCCCCATAAGGCTTAGCTGATTCTTACTCGCAACAGAGGGAATTTGTGTGACTGCTCCCCGAAGGGCCCACCGCAAAGGGAGAGGTATTTGCAGGTTTGCACAGGGTTATAAGCCTTGGTGTGGCTCTCTGGGCATTGTGACACATTTCCAGAGAAAACCTTTGGTAGGAGAGCCTTAATATCCCCTTTCATTGCTTTGCATTTGAAATCAATTAAAGTAATTATTCTCTGAAAATTGAAAACTCTTCTGACAGAGACGAGGGCAATCTTCATCAGGTATATTCGGAACCTAAGACAGGTTTCCCATGACAAGTAAATCTACTCAGATTTTGCTTTCAAGACAACTTCCTCTGGGCTCCTTGGCTTTTGCTGGCTTCTTTGGATCCCTCTGGAGATGGGGGTGGAGGGCAAGGTTGCATTTCCCGGGAGGAAGTGTTTGATTCTGCTGTTCACAGAGGTCTCCTGCGGTCTTTAGCCAGACTGGAGTCCATGCTTCAGGCTCCCTGCTCCAGGAGGAGAAGGTGGAGTGGCATGGGGTGGGCAGTGAGACAGGGGGGCAGAGGGAACACAGAAGGGGTCTGGCAGCCACAGAGATGGGGAAGGGAGGGGACACAGGAGGACAGGGAACAGAGGTGTCTGTCCCAGGCAGCCAGAGGGGTGGAGCTGACCCCCAGGGGGGAGCAGGTAAGCCAGTGGAGGCTCTGGAAGGGGCAGGGAAAGGCCAGGGAGAGGAGAGGGGGGAGGAGGGCAGGGGAGGTGGCAGGAAGGGAAGGAGGACCCCCACCTGGAGAATGGCTTGCAGTTTCTCAGAGAATTTCTGACTCTCCTCATGCAGAAATGGCCAGGGTTGGAAGCAGCTTCCCTCCTGGTCGTGGAGCACGAAGGTTTTCCAGCAGAGCTCAAACTCTGCAGCAAGCAGAGGAGGGACATGAGCTTGGCTCTGGGGAGGCCCAGGGCCCACAGGGGGTCTGACTCCCAGGGACAGGCTGTGCCCCTCCTAAATACACCTCTGCTCACTCTCCTCCAGGGCGCTCCCCTGACCCCGGGGACTCTTTCCTCAGCCTGGAGCCTCATCCAGCCTGACTGGCCTTCTTCCTGGAAGCCCAGGGTCTGTGTGGCCTGTCCACCCCTCATGCTCCCTTCCCTTCCGGAGACATCTGTCCTGCCCTGCCTCTCTCTTCCCACAGACCCTGCTGTCCTGTGCTGTCCAGGCTCCAGCCTCCCCTCCGCAGGTAGCCAACGGGGTCTACCACCAGGGACACGACTCCTGCCCACCACTCCCCCCAGCAGCCGCCCTGCCCAGGCCTCTCCCTGCCCTCTGCCCACCCCCGGGAGGGCCCCGCTGACCCCTGTAGGTCATGATGGCGATGCTGGCCCCAGCCCTCTTCAGGGTCCGCAGCCCCTCCTTGTAATTCTCATCATACTGCTGTCGGGTATAGAGGCGGGAGGCGAAGAGCTTCAGGCTCACGTGGCTGTTCTCCTGCAGGAACCGAGCCATCTTCTGGGCACACTTAGCGCAGGGGCTCCAGGAGAGAAAGCAGGTGACCCCATAGTGAAGCTTCGGGTCCAGGTTCCAGGACTGGATCTGCTCCAGCAAGTAGCACTCCGCGTGGCAGGAGGGCTCAGGTCCCTGGGCAGGCTGAGCACAGAAGAGGCAGGAAGGGTTTCTGTCATTGGTGGTGAACGTGGGAGAGGGTGGGACCAGGGCCAGGCAGGGAAGTCCTGGCCTCAGGCACAAAATACAGGGGGAGCCCTTCTCAGCGTGGAGCTGATTGGGATGTCAGTGCGGTATTCCCAGGATCCCGGGTCAGCACCACTGGCAGACAAGCACAGGAGGGCAAATTCCTAGGAGCCCGATGAGGGGTGCTGAGCACTTTGCTTTCTGCCTCTGCTCACTAGGGCTCTGCATGGCAGGGCACCTGACTGGTCCTCATTTGCATTGTTGTGATTTGATTTGTCATGGGATTTGCAGGAATTTCGACTTTTAAGGATTGCTTTAAAATATGATTGAACTTGACCCCTGAGCTTCTGGAGTCCTCTGAGCTTGTGCCCAAGGGAAGAGTCTTCGGGACCCGTACCTAACTGGGGCCCTGCAGACAGCAGCGGAAGAGCCCCAGGAAGGGAGACAGGAGGCCAGGTGAGCTCCAAGGACCCTGGCCTGACGCTGTGGAAGTGGGTGCTTCCTCCAGTCAGGGATCCCATCCACCCCCACCGAACGTCCCTCCCACCTATGCACCAGCACTTCCAGGAGCTTCTGCTCTGGGCCTCGCCCACGGGTGATAGAAAAGGGCTCATTGTGCTGAGAGGAATGGGGTAGGGGCGCCCAGAGGAGAGGCGCCTGGGTTGTGGGATGAATGTCATTGTCGGGGCTCACAGGACTGTGGAGATGGGTCCAACCCGTCCAGGGAAGGATTGTCAAGCAGGGATGGGGAGCAAGTCAGGTTCCCTGGTGCGAGCTCAGAGATCTGGGCGAAGTAGGATGGGGATCGGGGACGAGGGGACCTCCCTGGGCGATGCTGGTGTGGGGAGCAGTGCCCTTGGCACGATCTCCAGGCAGTGGGCAGGGGTCCTGCCAGGACCCCCACTGGTGACCAAGGGAAGCCTCGAGAGCCAACGGAATTCAGGTTCTGTGGCCGGCACTCGCCCCAGGCAGGACCCATTTAGAAAAGCTGACCCCTTATCCAGAAGCCTTTTCCTCTGACCTAACCCTTCCTCAGAGGCACAGCGGGAGGGGAGAGGCTGAGCCCGGGCCTTGGGGTGACAGGGACTGACGGTGCCAGGCCTGGGACACTGTGCCTGCTCTCTGACGTGTGGCTCCAAGCCAGCAGCGACAACAGAAACAGTCCCCACCTGACTCAGGCCAAGGTGTGGCAGCTGTGGGGACCGAAGGGGAAACATTGGTGAGACCTGCCCCTGGTACACCCAGAAGCTTCTACCCTGAACGTCCCAGGACCGGGAGGCCTTGTCACCTTATTGCGCAGGATGCCCTTATCCTGGCCCAGAGGGACCCCGGAGCCCTGAATGGGACCCTCGACCTTGTAACAGAGGTAGGTTCTGGAGGGCCAATCATCATTGCGGAAGTTCTCATTGAAGGTGTCCTCATCCAGGAGGTGTCTGTGGACAAAGGGGCGGAGGAGAGGCTGAAGGACACGGCCTCCCCCTGGAGCAGTGAGAGTCCTCTTGCTGATGTGTGTTGGGAATAGAAGAGAGGTTTTCCGTAAAAGGTGAAGATACTTCAATCTTTAAAAATCTAAACTATTTCTTATGAGCTCATTGTCTTTGGCTGGTTTCTTGGGTTCCTCCGCCCCAGGCCTTCCCCCCTGCACCCCACATACTGGCCGGAGCTGCAGAGGACGGGCTTCCACTGGCTTTGCTGGGCCACCCAGCCTCCCTCTGCGACTCTTTCTGGGATCCCCCGGGGAGGAGGCCAGGCCAGTGCTCTGTCAGGTGACCCCCAGGAGCTTCCCAGGGCGCTCAGACTCTCTGCTGGCCTCACCATCCCATCCCTGTCCCCGCTGGCCTACTCCCCTGCGTGGAGGGACACCTGGGGCTTTTCCCTCTTGACTTCAAGGTTAGCCCGTGCCGCAGGGTGCACTGGGGCCAAGACATGCCCGTGCGGGACCATTGCCGATAGGAGAACACCAGAGCCTGTGCTTCTGAAATAATCATGGGCTTTTCTGTAATGATGAATATACCACAAGCCCTTTACAAAACCAAAAGCTAAAAGCTAAAAGGGACCTTCCAGTGCACAGTTCAGAAGGGATCCCAGGCAGAAAGACCAGATTCCTGAGGGGATTGGAGGGAGCCAAGGGTGGGGACCCTCACGGATGGGTCCTCAGGAGTCATCCTGGGGGAGGCTGGGTGAACAAGCAGACCGGGTGTCAGCTGACAGGGCTCGGTGGGCCTGGGCTGGAGTGGCAGGAGCAAGGCAAAGAAGAGCAGGCGCCCCCAGGGGTCCAGGAGGGACCTGGAGGGAGTGGCGAGCCCCCATCAGGCAGCCGGGAGGAGGGGCTCAGGAGCAGGGCTGACGCAGGGGGCGGGGTTACCTGTCCCAGGCCTCTCTGCCAGCATCCATGTCTAGGTCCCTTCACCAGCTGTGGCTCTGTGTCCACAGCTTCTCTGCTTTGTCCCGCCTGTGCCGTCCTCTCGGGGTGCTTTCCAAGCACCCAGGAGCCTTATATGCCATCAGAGCTCCTGGAAGCGGCTGAGCTGGCATTACGGGGACACACCCCTTGCTAGACTCACGCTACTCATGCCACCCTCATGGGTGTCAACACAGGAGGAACTTCTCTGCCAGCTGTCATGTCCCTAAGTCTTTGGGGTCAAGTTAAGTTTTGGTTTCCCTGCTCTGACGAAGGCCCTATCCGGAAGTCTGAAGGAGTGACCGAGGGCAGGTGAGGTTCGGGGAGGGTGCGGGCTCTCTGGGCAGCAGGGACCAGCAAGGCAGGAAGTGAGAGGACAGGCGTCCCCCCTGGAGGAAGGTCCTGGCCCAGGACACAGGGCCCCTGGAGGGCAGGCTCCTGGGCAGCCCCACCCTGAGTCCCGGTCCGCAGCCAGCACGGCGGGGGTGGGGGGTGGAGGGGGTGGCCCAGGCTCCCCGGGGCCAGCTGGGTGAGACACCTGGGCACCCGCACATGACAGGGGTTGTGGAGGGCGGGAGCGTCTGGTCTGAGAAGTCGCAGCAGGGCCTTCATCCCTGCACCTGCCAAGGGAGGAGGACAAACAAGTACTGAGCTCCCCTGAGAGCACACCGCCCAGCGGGTGATTGCAAACTGGACGTGGAGCCTTTGGCCCATCACCTGCAGGGGAAAAGAAAGGCTCCCAGAGGGAATGGGACTTGGCCAGGACCCTACAGGCATTGTTGGATGCAGGGATGGGGGGATGGAGACATCCCACTGGGCGGCCACCTGAGCCCTTTCTGTTCACCCCCAGGCCTCAAGGAATGAGGGGGGATTCGTATTCCAGCCCCAGGCAGGTCCCTGAGCCCTAGCTGGCCATTTGTCCCCTCAGGGCTGCCCCTCTGTCCCACTCACTCCCCCATTCTGGCTTCCCTTAGAACCCCCAGTCCTGGCCCAGTGTCCCCTCCCTGAGGGATGTGTCTGTCCCGGGGCTAGCTGGGCCAACCGGGGCCTGAGTCACACCCTGGCTGCCTGCACCGAGAACCGCTGGGCTGATCACCCTCCCGGGCTGTCTAGTCACATCCTGAGAGTGGAAACCGTAGCACCGTGGCCCCTCCTTCTCGGGCGGGCATTCCCTGTTCCTGGACAGAGGGGAGGGTGTCCTCCCCGTACCTGCACTGAGCCGTCTTCCCATGTCTTCCATCCCCTAGACCCGGTGCCCTCTAGCCCTGACCC
>NW_024426765.1:0-6966 GCF_017311325.1 Ursus maritimus
TTTTTTTTTTTTTTTTTGAAGAGTCAGACGCTTAACCAACTGAGCCACCCAGCCACCCCTTAAAAATATTTCTAAGCAATAAATATGATGACAACTCGAACAGAAGAAATGCTGTCAATTTATGTATTTTTGAATTCATCAAATAGTTGACCTTAAATATTATCCTTAAGACTTTTCTTATTGTTCATCCCTTCCCATTTCTCTTCTGAAAAAGTCCATCATATTATTGTTAAAAAGACATCTTAAAATTCTATAACTTATTCTGGAATTTGTATTCTATAAAATTCCCACTTCGATCACAGAGAATTAACACTGAATGGCAATATTTGAAAAGCATATAAAAACCAAAATAAGATGTCCTGAGGCCCAAACAAAAATTCCAAGACTCTTCTGATTGAGTCTGTTAAAAAGAGATGGTTTAAACCCACTGTATCTTTGTAAGAACTAAACAATAAGTCTCCTCTTGGTTGCTAATGGTTTACTATAACAAAACTAGTATCATTTACATGCAAAAAAAGGTAAAAGTAAACTACAAGCAAAATGGTAGTTTCCTGATATATATTAGAGAAAAAATACTGAGTTTATAATCCATTCACATTTTGTTTTTCAAGAGAAAAGCAATTTTGTTCATCTCAATTCACATATAAAAATAGGTTTGTTCACTACCTATGTCTTATAAGACCAAAGTTGGAAAAAGTCAACAATTTGACATAAAATGTAAATTTAGTATGTAAATAAACTACCACACAAAACTTATTTGTGTTTACACTATGAAAGTTTGCATAGCACTAGTTTGTCACATCTGTTTTCCTTGAGATAACCCAACATTTTCTTACATATGAACTTCAAGTAGCAATGTACGCTGAACCAAAGTCTCCAACGGTCATTCACTTGGTCCTCCCCCTCACCCAACACTGACTTGCAGGGCTGGATGTTCACCTGGAAGAGGCCCTAAGCACTAAGACTATAGTACACAGGGCCTGCCTGTCTCCCTTTCCTTCCCCTGCTGCCACCAAAATACTAACATCTTACAGCAAAATTGAGAGTAAGTAAATCCAAGTCGCAATTCCCCATAATGATGATTTTGATGTTGTTTTTCAAATAATAAATCCCAACAGACCAAACCAAAACGAAGAATTAAATTATTAGCCATCCTACGATCCTTTCCATTATCCCCAAGGAAGCTTAATACATATCAACTGCCACTTGTAATAAAATGTTAATACTACATTGAAGCCAACAGATTGAGAATGAAAGAGGTTACATTCAAACTGTTTATATTCAAGCACCATCATAAGCTTTTAATCACATTTAAGTGTACTTCTCAAATACGGATCAAAACTGGACACAAGACTCTCTGCTCCCTTAAATCAGAGGCTGGCCTAACTCTGACCAAAAGAATATAGTCTGAGTGCTGCTGAGTTCCGAGGCAAGACCTCAAGAGACCCTGCTGCTCTCATCCTCGCCCTCTCAGACCCCTGCCCGAGTGACCAAACCACACAGGAGAGAATGGAGGTGTTCAAAAGCTGCAAGTGCTCGACGTGCGGCCACCCTCGACTCTCCAGCAGTTCTAGACCAGCTGCCTGCAGAACTCCCCATCTCAGCCTGGCCTAAGCTGGCAACCCACAGGATCACGAGGCAACACATAGTTTTTTGTTTTAAGCCTCTAGAGTTTGGGTTGGTTTGCTACACAGCAAAGACTGATGATATAACACCCAAACCCACTGATTCAGCCCAAATGGACTATTTAATATCCTAAAAAATGTTCATTACTATTCCAATCTCCATTTCATGTCCGTATTTCTATTTAAAATTATGGTTTGGTATTTATGTGTATAATCTCAAGTGTTTCTCCTGAATTAATATTCAATCCTCTGAATAAATACTTTCCATCATTTCTAATAAACCCAGTTCTAATTCCTACCTCATTCACTAAGGCATTCTTCTACCTCTCTAGCCTACAGTGATTTTTCTTTCTGTCTTCCTACAAATATTCACAGTACTTTACTTTCTGATCACCCATTTGGCACTTACTCAGTATATACTATCTTGGGTTTTTTATCCCCTTATAAGCTTTATTGTTAAGTTGACTTAGGTAGGCGCCAAGGTTTTGTCATGTGTTCTAGATGTTGATTAGCTTATCTTCTCCCCATAATACCTTGTATTTTTAAGTAAAATTTAAAATTCCGTGTCCTGATTTAAATCATTAGCTCCAAAAGGGTTTAAAAATTTTTGTGCGTACCTCTATCTCCTGTTGTAGTTCCCTGCATATTAGAAAAGAATTGGTGACTAGATTATAAATGTGATCAGTTTTATAAGGTTGAAATAGAGTATTCATCTACCAGAAGTTGTTCCTGCAACTTGAAGATCTCCTTTCCATAGCTACTACAATTTGTTGCCTCCATTTAATTTGTCTGGGTATTGATACTTCTTTATGCAGTAAGGTAAGAACAATCTGAGTACACTCCAGAATGAAAATTCCATTCCAAAATGAATTAAGACATAGCCCAAAACTATCAAAGCCAGAATATAAAAGAAAATGAATTTTCTTTGGAAAAAAAAAAAAAAACACCATTAAAACTTTCTGGTTCCTCCATGCTTTCCAAGTTTTTATTTTATAAAAGTCAAAAAAGTTAAATGACAATAAAAATATAAATGTGTACATATTCAAATCCTCCTAAACATGCTCTCCTTACTTCTACTGCAGTCGTTAGAATAAAATATACCTCAGTTTTCATTACAGTATCTTTCATTCTTTCTTGCTTGACACATAAAAATTACTTTTATCTTAAAACACTATCTTATGAAACAGTTACATATGTATAAAAATGATCTGGAAAGATAATATCCCAAACTGTTAAGAGCAGTTATTTTTTGGGAACTGAGATTTTAAGAAAGGTGATTGCCTATTTCTGCTTTATACTGATATTTTAATATGTGTGCTACTAAAAAAATATTAAACATTTTTAAATGGCTTTCAACATTTCTTTCTAAAAAAATGTTTAAAACATTCAACTGCTCTTCAATGTGTTGCACTAGAATGAATTAAAATCTCAAGATTGTACAAAACAGTTATTGGGTTTCCTAGCAACACTGAAGGGGCTCTTTCCAGAGGCATAGTTTTTCAAGTGTTGAAGTACGCAACAGTCACAAATTGTAGGAGATAAAAGGCTGACACTAGGTCCCAAGCAGTGTCTCTGGGGATTCTTTCCTAATAGGTGCTGCCCAATTCTTTTTATGCAGCAAATTAAGTGAATTTAAACTGCAAACTACCTACAGGCTCAAACATGGCCTGAAAACTAGATCAAATAACAAATCTTCTAACTTTATTTAAACTTATATTCACTATGATGAAATATGTAGAACATTATGAACCGCAAGTATTTGCAGAATCCAGTTAATAAGTGCTCAGCACTGGATTATATAAGTAAACAAAATGAATTACATCCCATTTTGGCAGTGACTGAAATAACATCTCCCAGTTCTCTGCTTGCTTTTTTTTCATCTCCAAATTTCAAACACTTGTTTCTTCAGAGCTTCTCTCCTGCCCAGTCTGACTTCCGCTGGAGCATCAAAATGACACCAGCTCATCAGAGTATCTTTTTAGCCCTGATGTTGTCATCTGCCACCAAACATCGGATCTGTTTCTGCCCTAAGAATGGTAATGGAAGACTCTACTCCTCTAGTAGGAAGACAACATTTTGAACTGAGGACCTGCTTTGATCCCTTTAACAAACTTCTTCAAGCTTAAGCTACCCATTGACCTGGATGGTCTTCAGGTATCTTTTCCTTCTCGCAATCTTAACATCATTGGAAAATGGAAAGTGCTCATGAAATTTTATGGCTGATTTAAAAAGAGAAGTAAACGTGAGAATCTTCAATTATGTTTTGAATAAGTAAAGTCTTAAAAATAGAAAACACCAAAGCTATGAAGGAAAAAAACACAAATTTAACTGTATTAGGACAGAAAATCAGAAGCTAGCTTTTAACAAACTTGCTGAGAAGAGGAAGGTTTTCTGTTGTTCTATCTCTTGGGAAACAAAACAGAATAGCTTCGAACATATTTTTCATGTTTTTACCTCTAACAAAAAGATATAAAATGTGAAGTCTGACCAATGATGGCACATGCACAGGGATTTTAAAGATCATGTCTGAGTGTGGGCACTTCTTCTAGGAGGCATTCCTCGTGCCCAAACATGGATTGAATTAGATGTCTTCTAGGTACACCTCAGGCAACTCTTGCCTCCATCATAAGCACCTTCCTGCTTTACTGAAGTTGCTACTTTATTGTGTGCCCTTCCTACCCGGTACCCCCAGTGAACATTTCACATTTGATTTTGAAGTCAAAGACTCAGGTAAAAAAGGACAGAAGGAAGGAGAGAAAGAAAAGAAAAAACACAACTCACAGGCACAAGTACCTTCACGTAAGAAAAGGAAAACAGATGAAAGATGGTCCATTTCAAAGTAGTGGAGAAAAATTAACAAGTAATGCAACTAAAAGTAGGTGAAAATCAGTTAAGACCTTTTTCTATTAAAGACGGAACTACAACAAAGTGTCTGGGGCCAATCAAACATAGAAACTCAAAGAAAGGAGAGGAAGCACTAAGGAGAAAAAGTAAGTCCTATTTGTGGAGCCCTTGTGTTTGTGCATGTTGCCCACCCTCTCCCACTGAGAGCATCTCAGCCATTTATCAAAGTACCTCTTACCTGTCACCTCTCTGAGGTTTTCCCTGTCCTACACAGGCAGTGTTTAATTGTCTCCTCTGTATTATACAGTAACGTGTTCCTGTTGTTGGGAGTTGCTTACGGGGCCCACCCGAAGCATGTACACTTTCACTCAGTTGACAGTGTCTCAGGACTTCATCTCCGGAGGGTATGTCCCAAGCCTCATTTACTAAACCCCCGGAGGGGCACCTGGCTGGCTCAGTGGGTTAATTGTCCAACTCCTGATTTAGGCTTGGGTCTTGAGATGGAGGCCTGCGGGAGGCTCTGCAGGAGTCCGCTGGAGATTTTTCTCCCTCTCCCTCTGCCCGTCCCCCTGCTCACACTCTCTTCTGCGCTCTCTCTCTAAAATAAGAAATAAAATCTATACAAAAATAAAAAATAAAACAAAAATAACCCCTCAGACCTGGCGTTAGCCAAAACTGCTGAACTTTAAGCGGAGAGCAGGAGCTCAGAGAAGAGGGAACGTGAAGGAACTGTTTGAAAGAAGAGGTGATTAATGGGACACAAAACCATCAGTCCTTGTGGGAAAAGCATGAGAAGGAGGGCCACAGGAGACCATGAATCCAGGAAAGCAAAGGAATGGAACAATGATCGCTAGACAGGGGATACAGCTCATAAAAGGCTGAACAAACCTGATCATGTGCTGACAGGAGCAAAGACTGATGCTTATTAATTTAATACGCACATTACCAGAAATATTAGCAAATCTGGTAAGAAATTAACATGTATGTAACTCTATATATGGTTACATTAACATGAGAGAAATTGGACATGAAGAAAAACTTAAAAAAAACCTTTTATGTGTAAATATTCTAAAATCACAACTACAGCCGAGAAAAAGTCACTTGTCCTATTTTTCAACTATCCTTAGAACATGAAGCAAAAATAAAAAATACTACATACTGATGCATGGTTTCTCAAAATATCTGGAGTCATTCCAAAGATATTTTTTAAAAAGGGGGGAAAAGACTAGAAAAAAAAGAATTTAAATTTACATTCCAAAAGTCTTGCGTATTTCTTTGATTTCTTGGGAAGGGGTACATTATGATGACTTAACATCAATGGTTATTAATTTACTGATTTTTTTTTGAGAAATGTAAAAGAATGTTCTAAGAGTTACTATTTTAATGTTAAATAAACTGGGTAAATCAGGAACTGATATGTTTAAGGGACATGGGGATCAGGACAAGTATAATTCTGTTGTGTGCCTCTGATAACAAATACTACAGATGCCTGTGTTAGCAATCAAGTCACTAGGATATTCCGATTCCTGCAAAAATGCAACAGCCGGAGCACCTGGCTGGCTCAGTCAGCGGAGCATGTGACTCTTGGTCTCAGAGTCTGAATTTGAGCCTCATACTGGGGGCAGAGTTTACTTAAAAAAATAAAAATAAAATAAAAAGAAAAGCTTTTAAACAATAACTGCCATGCTATTTAGATCATTTCCTTGACCTTCCCTCCAACCTGTGGCAACTTTCCTTCTCACCAAGAAGTTGCTTTGGGATTAGCAATTTTTAAAAGTCACCTAAATAGTGTTTCTAGAAAGGAAAAAGAAAAAAACATTTTAAATATGTTACTACTATAGTTAACTACTGCAACTAGGCCTTTCAATATTGCTGGGGGAGAGAAGAAAAACACTTAGAGGAAGGTAGAAATTACGCTCTTTGCTGTCTAGGGGTTTTGCTTGTTTAAATTCCCATGTGGGCTACCCAGTACAGTATGTTAATATGTACTCAGAGCTAAGAAAATAATACTTACAGTTAGATAAGTTAATAAGACATGACATTAAGTGGACTTATAAACTTTTCTATGCAGTTTTTAAAATATGAATCTCCAGCTCCCTGCCCCCATCGAGAAAACAAGCAGGTATCCAGGAAAAAATAAACTGAGATGGAAAGGGGGAAATGATTATCTTAACAACAAACAGTAACTAACAGTGACTGGGTGCTTATTATGTGTCAGGCATTTTTCAAAAGTGTATACATATTAACTCTAAATTCTCGTAACTCTGAAGAAGGTAAAACCATTCCCCTATTTTACAGTGAAGAAGTACAGATGGGGAGAGGCATCTAAGCTACTAAGGGGAGCAAGATACAAATGTAGGCAGACTGGCTGCCAAGCCACATTTATCCTTTAAGTAGAAGTCCACCAGTAAACACCCTTGAACACAGAGATCTGGTTTTAAAAATCACTACGGGGACGCCTGGGTGGCTCAGTCGGTTAAGCGGCTGCCTTGGGCTC
>NW_024426766.1:0-4981 GCF_017311325.1 Ursus maritimus
CTCAAACATCTAAAATCAGAACAACTTGAACACTCATGTTCCTTCATCATGAGGCATGCAGAACATGGGAGACCACAGTGTACTAAGTTATTTTAAAAAGTATTTAGCAAAAAGTACACATTGCTTATATAATATCTTAGTTTCTGTTCCCGGACAGAGTTACAGTGGATATTCCACAGCCTGTGCAAATAACAAGCTAAGCTTTGAAAATCCCTGGCTCATCACTTCTGTGGCCCGAGGGTCACTGACTTCACTAGGGCTCAGCCTTTTCAGGCTGTATGTAAAATTCAGTGCATTTTAACAAGCTGTATTTTTGGATGCGACTACATCATAGGATTTAAAGAAAATAAATCACTCTACCAAGATCAATGTGAAGTTTGAAGTACTACCAGGAAGCCAAATAATTTAGTATTCACCAAATTTTAAGACATCCTACACAGATTTTGCTAAGAAGTCAAATATGTAGTCACTTGATTCTTCAAGGAACTTTCAGAATACTTGTGGGTTTTTTGTGTGCGTGTGTTGCTGGGCCCAGATGTCAACCACCAGAGTGGTCAAAATTTGAAAGAACAATTCTAGGAGAGGTGCACTGTGAGAGCAACTCCACTGTCCTCCGTCCTTTGCCTCTCCTGGCTCTTGGCGCCGTCCTTACATCTGTGGTCCTAACTTCAGTGCACCCGGCCACGTGGGGTGCGCGTTAAAGACAGATTCCCTAGACCACCAGAACTCAGAGTCTGCGGGTCTGTAGTGGGATTCGAGAGTGTACCTGTGACAAGCACCTCCCCAGGTGATCCTAATGCAGGTGATCTGGAATGCTCTCTGGGAAACCCCGCTCTAAAGATCCGTTCTTCCCCCTTGGGATCACATGAATTACCCAGACCTCTATGTAGCCACCATTTTATAAATACGAATCTTCACCAAGATGGTTTCCTTGGGTGCATAATCCACTTAGCTCCGTTCTTCTCAGCAGGCCTGCCACCGAGGAAATCACCAGCATTCAAGACACGATCAACATCAAACAGTATGGTTTAGTGACTTAAAATAGAAGGAAGCCTCTGTTTTTAAGTAACACAGATAAACGCCTTTTTGGATCGCCTATTTGTTCTAGCACTACAAAATTTCATTCAAGAAAATATAGGTCCCATGAAAGACTTAAATGTTTTATAGAACTAAAATCTAGTTTTCCCCAGTAAATCGCACTTTTAGCCAAAACCCTCCCAAAATTTCTGGAATGATACTAAAGGGGGCTTCTGATTATACAAGAGCAAAAAAAAAAAAAAATTAAATACTTACTTGAACAACAAGTTTCAGTTCGAGCTGCGACGTTGGTAATGCAGATTTTTAACACAGATCACACAAAGCGTGCACCAAAAACTACTGGTGCCAAAGACAAAATGATGCTAAGAATTCAGCTAAAGCACTGCTGAGTTTAGGAAAACAAGAGGCCTGAAAGCACTATACGAAATATAAAATGTAGTAACCACTACCATCCAGAGAAGTCTTTATTATTGATTATATTTCAAAATTATTTGTGTAGTTCATTGTAGATAGAATTGTACTGAGTGTAAGGTGGTATCTCATTGTGGTTTTCATTTGAATTTCCCTGATGACTAGTGATGTTGAACATTTATTCATGTGTCTGCTAGCCATTTTCATGTTTCTTGGAGAAGTGTCTGTTCATGTCTTCTGCCCACTTCTTGACTAGATTATTTGTTTTTTGGGTGTTGAGTTTGATCAGTTTTTTATAGATTTTGGATACCAGCCCTTTATCTGATATGTCATTTGCAAATGTCTTCTCCCATTCTGTGGGTTGTCTCTTAGTTTTGTTGACTGTTTCCTTTGCTGTGCAGAAGCTTTTTATCTTGATGAAGTCCCAAAAGTTCATTTTTGCTTTTCTTTCCTTTGTCTTTGGAGACGTGTCTTGAAAGAAGTTCCTGTGGCTGACGTCGAAGAGGTTACTGCGTATGTTCTCCTCTAGGATTTGGATGGATTCTGCATCACACTGAGGTCTTTCATCCACTTAGAGTTTTTCTTTGTGTGTGGTGTAAGAGAATGGTCCAATTTCATTCTTCTGCATGTGCTGTCCAGGTTTCCCAGCACCATTTGTTGAGGAGACTGTCTTTTTTCCATTGGATGTTCTTTCCTGCTTTGTCGAAGATCAGTTGACCATAGAGTTGAGGGTCCATTTCTGGGTTCTCTGTTCTGTTCCATTGAACTCTATGTCTTTTTTGGAGCCATTACCATACTATCTTGAGGATTACAGCTTTGTAATAGAGCTGGAAGTCCGGACTTGTGATGCCACCAGTTTGGGTTTCCTTTTTCAACATTCCTTTGGCTATTCGGGGTCTTTTCTGGTTCCATACAAATTTTAGGATTATTTGTTCCAGCTCTGAGAAAAAGTTGGTAGTGTTTTGATAGGGATTGCATTGAATGTGTAGATTGCTCTAGGTAGCATAGACATTTTAACAATATTTGTTCTTCCAATCCATGAACATGGAACGTTTTTCCATTTCTTTGTGTCTTCCTCAGTTTCTTTCATGAATGTTCTATAGTTTTCTGAGTGCAGATCCTTTGCGTCTCTGGTTAGGTTTATTCCTAGGTATCTTATGGTTTCGGGTGCAATTGTAAATGGGATGACTCCTTACTTTTTCTTCTGTCTCATTGTTAGTGTATAGGAATGCAACTGATTTCAGTGCATTGATTTTATATCCTGCCACTTTGCTGAATTCCTGTATGAGTTCTAGCAGGTGGAGTCTTTTGGCTTTTCCAAATAGAGTACCATGTCTGCTGCAAAGAGTGAGAGTTTGACTTCTTCTTTGCTGATTCAGATGCCTTTTACTTCTTTTGGTTGTCTGATTGCTGAGGCTAGGACTTCTAGTACTGTGTTGAAGAGCAGTGGTGATAATGGACATCCCTGCTGTGTTCATCATCTGAGGGGGAAAACTCTCAGTTTTTCCCCATTGAGAATGATATTGGCTGTGGGCTTTTCATAGATTTCTTTTAGGATATTGAGGTATAGTCCCTCTACCCCTACACTGTGGAGAGTTTTAATCCAGAAGGAGGCTGTACTTTGTCAAATGCTTCTTCTGCACCAGTTGAGAGGATCATATGTACTTGTCTTCTGTTTTATTAGTGTGCTTTGTCACGTTGATTGATTTCCAAATGTTGAACCACCGTTGAGTCCCAGGAATAAATCCTACCTGGTCGTGGAGAATAATCCTTTTAATGTACTGTTGGATCCTACTGGCTAGGATCTTGTTGAGTATTTTGGCATCCATGCTCATCAGGGAGATTAGTCTGTCTGCAGTTTTCCCTTTTGATTGGGTCTTTGTCTGGTTTTGGGATCAGGGTAACGCTGGCCTCCCAGAACAGGTTTGGAAGTTTTCCTTCCATTTCTCTTCTTGGAAACAGCTTCAGTAGAATAGGTATAATTTCTTTAAATATTTGGTAGACTTCCACTGGGAAGCCATCTGGTCCTGGACTCTTGTTTTTGGGGAGGTTTTTGATGACAGCTTCAATTTCCTTGCTGGTTATTGTTCTGTTCAGATTGTCTGTTTCTCCCTGTTTCACTCTTGGTAGTTTATAAGTTTCCAGGAGATTGCTTAATTTGCTGGCATATAGCTGCTGGTAATAATCTCTAATATTATTGTTTCTATTTCCTTGGTGTTAGTCGTGATCTCTCCCCTTTCATTCATGAGTTTACTAATTTGGGTCCTTTCCCTATTCTTTTGGATAAGTCTGGCCAGAGGTTTACCAATCTTATTAGTCCCTTCAAACAACCAGATTCTACTTTCTTCTTGTGGTTGAGTTCCAGTTTCACTTCATTGGGGTCTGAAAGACACAGGGGATTATCTCAGTCTTTTGGAATGGGTTGAGACCTGACTTGTGACCCCGTACATAGTCTCTTCTGGAGAACGTTCCATGTGCACTGGAGAAGAATGAGTATTCTGTTGTTTTAGGACGGAATGTTCTGTAGATATCTGTGAAGTCCATCAGGTCTAATGTGTCATTCAGCTCTCTTGTTTCTTTGTTGATCTTCTGCTTAGTGGATTTGTCCATTGCTTTGAGTGGAGTATGGAGGTCTCCTACTATTAATGTATTATTATGATTATGTTTCTTTCTTTTGGTTATTAATTGGTTTCTATAATTGGCTGCTCCCATGTTGGGGGCATAGGTATTTCCAATTGTTAGATCTTCTTGTTGGATAGACCCTTTAGATATGACATGGTGTCCCTCTACATCTCTTACTATGGTCTTTGGTTTAAAATTTAATTTGTCCGACATAAGGATTGCTCCCAGCTTTCTTTTGAGGTCTATTAGCGTGGTCAATGGTTCTCCATCCCCTCACTTTCAGTCTGGAGGTGTCTTTAGGTTCAGAATGAGTCTCTTGTAGACAGCATATGGATGGGTCCTGCTTTTTTATCCAATCAGAAACCCTGTGTCTTTTCATGGGAGCATTGAGCCCATTTATATTCAGAGTAACGACTGAAAGATATGATATTGGTGCCATTGTATTGCCTGTAAACTCCCTGTTTCTGCAGATTTTCTGTTTCTTTCTGGTCTGTGTGACTCTTGGGGTTTCGCTTCGCTTACCGAATCCCCTTTAATATTTCTTGCAGGGCTGGCTTGATGGTCACATATTCTCTCAGTTTCTGCCTGTCCTGAAAGCTCTTATCTCTCCATCCAAAATGCATGACAGCTGTGCTGGGTAAAGTATTCTTCCCTGCATCTTCTTCTCATTTAGGACCCTGAATATGCATTGCCTGCCCTTTCTAGCTTGCCAGGTTTCCGTGGACAGGTGATGTTATTCTGATGTTCCTCCCTCCCTATGTAAGAAATCTATTCCCTCTGGCTGATCTCAGGATAGCAACCTTGGCTCTAAGATGTGCAGTCTTCACTATTATATGTCAGGGTGTTGATCTATTTTTATTGATTTTGGGAGGGGTCCTCTTTGTGTCTTAGACATGAATATTTGTTTCTT
>NW_024426766.1:4990-6928 GCF_017311325.1 Ursus maritimus
CCTAGATTAGGGAAATTCTCAGCTATGATTTGCTCAAATATACCTTCTACTCCTTTCTCTCACTCTCCACCCCCTCGGGGATGCAGAAATTCTGACACTGGAACGTTTCATGGCATCATTGATCTCTCGAAGTCTACTTTCGTGGGCTACTAGCTGCCTATCCCTATTTTCCTCAGCTTCCTTCTTTCTATCAGCTTATCTTCAAGATCACTCATCCTCTCTTCTGCCTCATTTACCCTGGAACTTAGAGTATCCAGTTTAGACTGCATCTCACTCATAGCATTTCTAAGTTCAGCTGGATTAGATCTCACTTCTGCCCTTAGAGATTCTATTATGCCACTAATGCTTTTTTGAAGCCTAGCTATTGACTTCATGATTACAATCCTGAATTCTATCCCTGACATCTTGCTTGTATCCATATCCATTAGTTCTGTGGCAAAGGACGTGCTCTCTGGTTCTTTTCTTTGTTGAGAATTCCTCCTCCTAGTCATTCTGTCGAGGGATGGTTGAGCAAATGAACAGAGTCCAAAATATCAACCCCGACCCAAGCTGGAAGCAACTTAGCAAAGTCTGGAGTGGTCGGACACCACCCCAAAAACCACTGCCAAAACAAAACACAAGAGTAAAATTAAGAAATTGAAAAACTGGGGAGAGGTGGTGGGGTCCACAATCTCTCAGGGTGGGCAATGCAGGGTGTTTCAGTTTTTCCTGGGTGTATTTTGGTCTCTGTGTTAGAGGACACTACATCCCAAAATTACAAGGAAAGTAAAACTTGTATATATAAATAGGTAAAACTGAATAGAGTGGAAAAGAGATTAAAATAAAGCATATAACTATAAAAATATAAGTGTGTAAAAATACAAGTTAAAAAGTGACTATGAAAAATAAGTTGATATAATAGACATCTAGTGAAATGAGAACGTAAAAAGAAAAATAGAACAGAGAAAAATATGAGAAAGGGCAAAGAGAAAGAAGAAAGGAAGGAATGAAGGAAGGAAGGAAGGAAGGAAGGAAGGAAGAAAGAAAGAAAGAAAGAAAGAAAGAAAGAAAGAAAGAAAGAAAAGAGAAGAGAAGAAGAGAAGATAAGAACAGGAGAATTCTGACAAATAAGCAAGTTCTGTGGCCACACCTGGAGCTCCATATACAATTTCCCCTGGCTTTGGGATTTTACAGTCTTATAGGATCCATAGAATTGTCATCCAATGTTCTTCCAGCCTGTCTTCTGGGGGAGGGGCCTGTCACGCTGTTTCTCAGGTTACCCTGCCTGTGCGGAGAAACTTATCCCTTTCCTCTGGGTTGTCCAGCTTGCTGGTGTATAGTTGGTCATAGTAGTCTCTTACAATCCATTGTATTTCTGTGGTATTAGTTGTAACTCTTCCTTTTTCATTTCTGATGTTGTTTGTTTAAGTTTTCTCTCTTTTTTTCTTGATTAGTGTAGCTAAATGTATTTATTCATTTGCTTTGTCTTTTCTAGGGATCAGCTCTTAGTTTCATTGACCTATTCTATTATCTTTTCATCTGTTTCATTTATTTCTGCTCCGATTTATTATTTCCTTCCTTCTACTAGTTTTGGACTTCATGTGCTCCTTCTATAGTTTCCTAGGGTGTGAAGTTATATTGTTTATTTGAGATATTTCTTGCTTTTTGAGGTAGGCCTCTATTGCTGTGACCTTAGCTCTTAGAATCATTATGCTACATCTTACACATTTTGGTATGTTGTGTTTCTGTCTTCATTTGTCTCTAGGTATTTTGTTCTGTTGCTTTCGTTGATGACCCACTGGTTCCTGAGTCGCATGTTGTTTCCTTTCCACATTTTTGTGGGTTTTCCTATTTTGTTTTTGTAACTAATTTTCATTTTCATGCCATTGTGGTTGGAAAAGATGCTTGACATGACGTGTGCTCTGTCTTGGAGAATGTTCCATGTACATGTGAGAAAAA
>NW_024426767.1:0-1265 GCF_017311325.1 Ursus maritimus
GAACTGAGTAATGTACAGAATTGTTGAATCACTGTATTGTATACACTTTCAACTAGTACATCACTGTGTTTTAACTATATTGGAATTAAAATAAAACAAATAAGTAAATACATACATACATAACAAAAATAGGTAAATGTGACAGGAAGGAAAAAGATGGCAGTGGAGTAGGGACCCCTTCTTCAGCTGGTCCCCTGAATCGAGCTGGATATCTACCAGACCATCCTAAATACCCACAAAATCAGCCTGAGATGCAGGAAGATACATCTGGATCTCTACAAATGGACATCTCCAGCACTGAGTATTGAGGTATGAAGTGGGGAGCCGTGAATCCGTGCACAGATATCGGAAGATAAATGGAATGGGGATGGAGCTGTTGCACTTGGGCACCAGGAAACAGTAACCACCTGCACTGCGGAGCTGGTGGGACTCGTGAACTGGCACCCTTGAGAAAGCAGACTGAGACCAGGAGCCTGGGAACATGTGTGCAACCAGACTGAAAACTGGAACTCTGGAGTGCACACTTGAACTAGACTGAAATCAGGAGCTCTGTAGCGCAAGCAACCAGATGGAAAATTGGCGCTCCGGAGTGCGTGCAAACCACACTGAAACAGGGAGCACCGGAGCGTGCACAGGAACAGGGGGCAGCTGGTGGTGTTAGAAGCACAAAGGACAGAGACGTGCCAGCACTGCAAGTGAGGGCTGGGAGAGTGGCTTTGGGGCATACATCCTGGGATGTTGCAAGGTTTTTAGCAGCACAGACGGAAATAGAGTTAAAGTGGCCAGGAGAACTCAGTGGAGAGTGGCCTATGATCTCTCCGTTCTGTTCTGAAACAGAGGCTAGGATACGGCTACTGCTGCTCTGACTCTCACAAGAGGCACAGAAAACTACCAGGAAAAGCTACCAGAGAACAAAAACCCGGAAATACCAGCTCACATTGTGCCCATCCCCGTTTCCCCTCAGGGGATGGGGCAACTCTACCCAAACAGGGTTGCCTGAGTATCAGGGCGGGAGGCCCCTTTCCCAAAAGGCTGAAAAATCAAAAAGCCCACATCCCTAAGACCCCTATAAAACAAGTGCACATTGCCCGGGTACTGGTCAATAATTTGGGATCTGGGCAGTCCCGCAACCTCTCCTCAGAATGACGAGGAGGAGAAACCCTCAGCAAAAAAAAAGGACACAGAGACTGTGGCCACTGCCACAGAAATGATGGATATGGTTATAACCAAATTATCAGAAATAGAGTTCAGAGTAACAATGGTCA
>NW_024426767.1:5395-6918 GCF_017311325.1 Ursus maritimus
GCCATATGCACCTCAGTGTTCATAGCAGCATTGTCCACAATCGCTTAATCATGGAAGGAGCTGAGATGCCCTTCAACAGATGACTGGATTAAGAAGATGTGGTCCATATACACAATGGAATATTACTCAGCCATCAGAAAGAATGATTACCAAACATTTGCAGCAACATGGTCAGGACTGTAGGAGATTATGCTAAGTGAAATAAGTCAGCAGAGAAAGACAATTATCATATGCTTTCACTCATTTGTGGAACATAAGAAATAGCAGGAAGATCGGTAGGAGAAGAAGGGAAGAATGAAGGGGGGTAAACAGAAGGGCAATGAACAATGAGAGACTATGCACTCTGGGAAACAAACTGATGTCTTCAGAGGGGAGGGGGATGGGGGTTTGGGAGAGGCTGGTGATGGGTATTAAGGAGGGCACATATTGCATGGTGCACTGGCTCTTATATGCAAATAATGAATCATGGAATACTACATCAAAAACTAAGGATATACTGTATGGTGACTAACATAAAATAATTTAAAAATTATGAAAAAATAAAGTTCAGCTAGAATTCATCTTGTAAATAAAAAAAAATAGGTAAATGTGACCATTGATTTAAGAGCTGTGTTATTTTAGAAATAATTCAAGTGAATATATAAATTAAATGCAAACAGATTAGGATCTTCTTTATCTTCTTTTCTTTTCTTTCATTTCTTAGGATAAACACAATGCTATGGCTCCACAACATGGTCTGCTTTGTGGTATCTCCTGGGGAGATCTGTAGCACTCAGTCCTCATCTCCTTTTGATGCACTTTTAGTGAATATGGAGGTATTCCAAGTATATGTCACTCTTTGAGTTTGCCGAGACATGGTAGGGCTGTGAGTGTCTCACTCAGTACTTCTATGACTGAACACAGAGTTATCTTGACCTCTCCACACATGGTGATTGTGTCAGGACGATGCAAGGCTAGGAGGTTCAGGCCCAGATCTCTTCACAGAAACATGGATATAAATAACTATCCATCCAAAGACATACCATTTTGAGAGTTCTGGATTCCACATAAAAGCACAGAAATGGGAAAAGACAAATTGAAGATAATAGAAAGGACAGTTTCACTCCCTCCATAGGGAAGAGAGAGTCAAGTGAGTATCCAAGGTCACTGTGGACACAAATGTCAAGCCCACTTACGCATGGACCCTGTGAGTCAGGCCATTTGTGTTATGTTCTTGCTGACCTGCCCCAAATTTCTGGGTAAATCGACTGGTAAAAATCTTTCTCTGTCAAATTCCAAAAGTGACCACTTCTTCAAATAAGCCAACACCAATGCAATGGTACAAGGTTTACAAAGCATCAGAGAAACATGTCACTCACAAAATAAAATGAAACACAAGCAAATGACCATAAGGAAATGAAGAGCTAAAAACTACCTGAGAAAGAATTCAGAATATTTACCTAGATGAGAACATAGAAAACAGCTAAACATAATCAGTAAAAAAATATTTGAGCAAAATGATAATTTTGACAGCGATTGACACC
>NW_024426768.1:0-1339 GCF_017311325.1 Ursus maritimus
CACACCAATGTTCATAGCAGCATTGTCCGTAATAGCTAAATGTGGAAGGATCGGAGATGCCCTTCAACAGATGACTAGATAAAGAAGATGTGGTCCATATAGAGTATTATTTATCCATCAGAAAGGATAAATACCCATCATTTGCAATGACATGAAAGAAACTGGAGGGGATTATGCTATGTGAAGTATTTCAAGCAGAGAAAGACAATTATCACTTACATGTGGAATATAAGGAAAAGCATGGAGGACATTAGGAGAAGGAAGGGAAAAATGAAGGGGGGAAATCAGAGGGTGACATGAACCTTGAGATACTATGGACTCGGGAAAACAAACTGAGGGTTTTAGAAGGGAGGTGGTGGAGAAATGGGCTAGCCTGGTGACGGGTATTAAGAAGGGCACATATTGCATGGAGCACTGGGTGTTATGCGCAAACAATGATTCATGGAACACTACGTCAAAAACTATGACGTACTGTATGGTGACTAACATAACGTAATAAAATAAACAATAAAATAAAATAAAACCAAGGGCTGATTCTAAAAAGAAAAGAAAAGAAAAAAGACAATAAAATTGAGTAACTAGGCCTAGACTAATCAAAAAGAAAAGAGAAAGGACCTAAATAAATATCAGAAATCCAGCTGGTGCGGTGTGTCATCAAAGTTCTTGTTTTGGGAGAAGTGGGCAAGATGGGCACAGAGTAGGGGACCTTGTATCACCTGGTGCCTCGAATTTAAATGTATCTATCAAACCATTCTGAACACACACAAATTCCACCTCGGATATAAGAATAATTGTCTGGACCTCCAGAAACAGAAAAATTACTGTTTTTTGCAAGGTAGGAGATGCTGAACTTTGAATCCTAAGGGGAAATATTGGAATATAAATGGACTGGAGATGGAGCCTCCAGAAGGTGGCGACTGGAAAGTGATATGCCACCAGCAGAAAAAATCAGGGCCTTTGGAAACCTGCTCTAGTGAGAGACATTCCTTTCTGAAAAGTGCACAGGGGATGAATAGGGCAGGATTGTAAGTGGATCATTAGGTCTCAGGATCCCAGGAGGCTCAGCAAGAATGGGGGAGCCTGATCTGATAGAATGCCCAAGCAGTGTAGAGGGGAGACTTGTTATGGTCAGCAAGCCCAGAAGGAACTCTCAGCTCCGGTCACCATAAACCATTAGGCAGGCTGGTTGGGAGAGTGCCTCGCCTCGTCCTGAAAAGTACTGGAAAGTGGAGGCTGTTTAACATCCCAGTGGAGATAGAAAAGGGCTTGCATCCACAACAGGGCAACAGATCTCAGGGTAGTTCAGTCTGAAAGTACACTGGGGTGGCACCCAGCAGTG
>NW_024426768.1:3622-6915 GCF_017311325.1 Ursus maritimus
ACCTGGGAGCTGCAGGGAAAGGATCAGCGAGGAAAGCGCACGTGCTCCCATGTGCAAAATCACCAGAAGCACAATCACGAAGACTCACCATCCCCCACAGGAGATGCAATGGGTAGGAGCTTGGCTCCCGAGTCTACAGAGGTTGGTATGTAAAGAAGGGGAAACTCAAACACTTGGAGCTTAAAGACCATACTACTAAATAATGACTGGGTCAATGAGGAAATTAAAGAAGAATTTAAAAATTCAGAAAAACTAAGGAAAGGGAAACACAGCTGTTTGAAACCTTTGGGATACAGCAAAGGTGATCCTAAGTAGGAAATACATGGCAATACAAGAATCTTGCAAAAATGTACAAAAATGTCAAATATGCAAGCTAACATTGTCAATATGGAAAGTAAACTTTACCCTAATGGGAGTTCGGGAGAAAACAAAAAAAAAGCATTAACCAAGCAGGAGGAGAGAAATAATAATGATCAGAGCAGAAAGCAGTGAAATAGAAACCAGAAGAGCAGCAAAACAGATCAAAGAACCTAGAATCTGGTTCTTTGTAACAACTGTTAATTTGTATAATATCCAAAGCAGACTTATCCAAAGGAAAAGAGAAAGGACCCAAATTAACAAAATCGTGAATGAAAGGGTACAGATCACAACCAACAGCAAGGAAATACAATTTTAAGACCATAATATGAGCAACTATTTACCAATAAATTAGGACAATCTGGAAGAAATGGAGACATTCCTGGAAACGTATAAACTACCAAAACTGAAAAAGAAGGAAACAGATAATCTGAACAGACCCATATCCAGCAAGAATTTTGAAGCAGAAATAAAGACCTGTCAAAAAAAGACTCCAGGGCCAGATGGCTTCCCAGGGGAATTCCTGGTTCTAATTGTACTTTAATTATATTCTCAAGTTTGAAGAGGAGTTTTCGAAGACATCTACATAATTTATGAACACAAGAGGGCATAGAAACTCCTGCATTGACTGTTCATCGTCATCCTCTCCAGCTTAGTTGTTGTGGAAAGCACATTAATAACACATTCTCTGAGCTCCATATCTACATCTGCAGGGTGATAAGCACGTTTATTATAATATCTAAAACGGGATAGGCTGGTGATGGGTAGTAGGGAGGGCATGTGTTGCATGGTGCACTGTGTGTTATATGCAACTAATGAATCATGGAACTTTACATCAAAAACTAGGGATGTACTGTATGGTGACAAACATAATTCAAAAAATATTATTATAAAAAGAATAAAAAAATAAAACTGGAAACAATCCCTATCCACAAGAACCACTTAAAAAATAAAATTTTCCCATGTTCACTCTTAGGAAAGCTGCCAAACATTAACAGATGTGCAGCAGAGAGAAATCTGGTTGAATTTTCAAGGATTTATGCAGAGCAAAAAAAAATAAAATAAATTCCTACAAATGAAATTACAAACACTATAATTGCACATCTATAATTTCTTCAAAATTAAAACTAGTCTAAGTAACATGAGAAATACCCAAGATATGTCAGGACAAGGAGAGAAAGGGAAGAGAGAGAAGGAATTCCCAAGAAAATATAGGAAATTTTAGGGAGAATTGATTTGCTCACTCTGGACAATGTTGATTGTGACACCTGTGTATATAATATCACGCACTGTGCATATGTGCAGTTCATCCCGTTTCAAACACACACATCACAATTCTTACAAAGAGAGATGACTCAGGAGGAACACACAGATATTGAAATGTTAGAAAATACACCTGCATGAACGCTTATTCTCTCTATATTTCAGGTAAACTCTAGAGCACGTAAAATCATCCTGTCCCCACTACAGAGAGTTCCACATTCCTCAGGAGACTGGCCACTCTGTCCTCCAGGTGGGTCATGGGGCAGCAGGTCCTGTGGGAAGAGCACAGGGCCAGAGTGGGATTAACTCTCACCCTGTACATGCTCTTGCACACCTCACAAACCCTCTAACATTCCGGGTGTAGGTTTAGAGTTCTTTATGGGATAACATGACACCTGTCCCACAAGATTTGTGTGAATATCTGAAAACTGAAGTTGCACCTGGAGGCCAAGTATATAATCTGGAAAGTTATATCATGAAATATAGTATTTTTCAAAAGTGGTCAACACCACCAAAACAAAGGCAGTCACATCTGTTCTGTTTACTGGCCTCCATGTCAGCATAGATCCCAAGCTGAATATATAGTCAGAGGTCATGCAAATAGGGCCCTCCCTCTGCTGATTAAAACAGCCCAACCCTGACTCTGCAGATGGGAGAGGAGCCCCAGACCCAGGGTTCCAGGTGTTCCAATCAGTATCAGGACAGAACACAGAGAGCTCACCATGGAGTCGTTGCTCATCTGGGTTTTCCTTGTTGCTCTTTTAAAAGGTAACTCATGCTGAACAAGAGACATGGAGTGTGTGAGTGGATCTGAGGGAGACAAACAGTGGGTGTGTGACAGTTTCCTGACCAGGATGTCTTGTGTCTGCAGGTGTCCAGTGTGAGGTGCAGCTGGTGGAGTCTGGGGGAGACCTGGTGAAGCCTGGGGGGTCCCTGAGACTCTCCTGTGCAGCCTCTGGATTCAGCGAGACTCTCCTGTGCAGCCTCTGATTTACTTTCAGTAGTTACGATATGAGCTGGGTCCGCCAGGCTCCAGGGAAGGGGCTGCAGTGGGTCGCATACATTAATAGGGGTGGAAGTAGCACAAGCTACGCAGACTCCGTGAAGGGCCGATTCACCATCTCCAGAGACAACGGCAAGAACACGCTGTATCTGCAGATGAACAGCCTCAGAGTCGAAGACACGGCCGTGTATTACTGTGCGAGTGACACAGTGAGGGGACATCAGTGTGAGCCCAGACACAAACCTCACTGTAGAAGGGATCTGGACCAGCAGGGGGTGCACAATAGTCACCAGTTCTGTCCTTAAGCCCCAGGACCAGCTGCAGATGGAGGTCGTGGGCAGGTTTCCTGTCAGGGTCTGGGGCTTCCTCTCCACAGAGCAGTTGCCCCCAGGGACCTTCTCTGGACACATGATTCTGTGCTCACCTCTTCACTCTCTGACTTAGAAAATTTTCTAACATGAAAGCAGATATAGTAAATCCACAAAAAACAGAGTCACTGAAAACGGTAATTCCTGTCCCTAAATACCAATGAATTACAAATATCCTGGTGCTCACATCTGAACCTTCACAGGAATCCCAGCTATACTCACTGTGCATCACAGGATGACCCAGCTCAATGTGCAAGCTTTCTAGAAGCAGCATTAAGTGCGTGCTGGACATGAGGCTACAG
>NW_024426769.1:0-1039 GCF_017311325.1 Ursus maritimus
GTATGGCATTTTTGTTACGTTGCCAGAACCACTTAGCGCCGAGCTTGCTGGCCTCCTGGGGACGAACCCTAACCCTAGGTGTGCCCCCGAGGGGCCCCTCCCAAGGGGCCTGGCGCCACAACGCCGGGGATTGGGGACCCCCGAGCCCAGCACTGGAGTCACCCTGCTGCCCCGCAGCAACCTGGGCCACTAGGGGCGCCGCCATTCTTTCAGGGCGATAGCAAGTTCAAGGCCTCCCAAGCCCCCGGAGACCTTCGAAGGCCCCCCACGCCAAAATGCATGGGTCCATGCTACCGCGCGCCAGCGCGCTCACCTCAGCCCACCCCTCCACTGGCCACACAGCCGGTGGATCGGGCCTGCTGGCTTCCCGGGGGCTAACACTAACCCTAGGTGGGCTCAGGATGGGCCCCTCTCAAGGGTCCTGGCGCCACCACGCCGGGATTGGGGACCCGCGAGCAACAGTGCCTGACTCACCCTGCCACCCTGCCGCGACCTGGCGGGCTAGGGGCGTCGCAGGTCATTCAGGGCTGGAGATTGGGCAGGGCCCTAAGAGCCCCAGGCGACCTTCGAAGGCCCCCTCGCCAAAAAGCTTGGGCCCATTCTCCTGCTCGCCAGCGCCTTCACCTCGGCCAGCCCCTCCACACGCCACACAGCTCTGTAGGCCTCCTGGGAGCTAACTCCAAACCCTATGTCGGCCCCCGAGGGGCCCCTCCCAAGGGGCCTGGCGTCGCCACGCCAGGGATAGGGGATGCCGGATCCCTAGCGCCGGACTCACCCTGCAGCCCCGCCGCCACCCTGGCCTCTATGGGCGCCGCTGGTCATTTAGGGAAGGAGAACAGGCAGTGCCCTCCAAGCCCCCAGCGAACTTTGAAAGCCCTGCGCGAAAACTCTTGGGCTCCCGCTCCCGCTCGCCAGTGCCCTCACCTCCGCTAGCCTCTCTGCTTGCGGCAGAGCCCGCAGATCGGGCCTGCCTGCCTCCTGGGGGCTAACCCTAACCCTAGGTCGGCCCTGAGTGGACCCTCCCAGGTGGCCTGGCACC
>NW_024426769.1:3382-6854 GCF_017311325.1 Ursus maritimus
CTCCAAGCCGCCACCGACATTCGAAGGCCCCCCGTGCTAAAAAGCTTGGGCTCATGCTCAGTCTCGCCAGCGCCCTCACCTTGGCTGAACCCTCCGCATGCCCCACATCCGCTGATCTGGTCCACCGGCTTCCTGGGGGCTAGCCATAACCCTAGATCGACCCCCGAGGGCCCCTCCCAAGGGGCCTGGTGCCGCAATGCCGGGGATTGGGGACCCCGAGCCTCAGCACCTGACTCAACCTGCCGCCTAGCCGCCACCCCGGGGGCTTGAGTGCTGCCGTTCATTCAGGGCGGTAGAATGGGCAGGGCCCTCTGAGACATGGTGACCTTCGAAGGCCCCCCACACCAAAATGCCCAGGCCCACACTCCCAATCACCAGCACCCTCACTGCGGTCCGCCACTTCACTATCCACACAGGTTGCGAATAGGGCCTGCCGGCCTCCTGGGGCTAAACCTAACCCTAGGTTGGCTCCTGAGGGGCCCCTCCCAAGGGGCCTGGTGCTGCAACACCAGGGATTGGGGACTCCCGAGCCCCAGCACCGGACTCACACTGCTGCCCCGCCGCCACCTGGGCCGCTAGGGTCGTCGCCGTTCATTCAGGGCAGGAGAACGGGCAGGGCCTTCTGAGCCACTGGCGACCATCGAAGACCCCCCCGTGCCAATGTGCCTGGTCCCACGGCCCTGCACTCCAGCGCACTCATCTTGAACCACCCCTCCGCTCGTTGCAGAGCCAGCGGATCGGTCCTGCCAGCCTCCTGGGTGCTAACTCAAACCCTAGGTCGGACCCCAAAGGACCCATCCCAAGGGGCATGGTGCAGCAACGCCAGGGATTGGGGACCCCGGAGAACAAGCGCTGACTCACCCTTCTGCCCCGCCGCCACACGGTCCGCTATGGGCGCCTCAGTACATTCAGTGCCAGAGAACAGGCAGGGCCCTCCTAGCCCCCGTCGTCCTTCAAAGGCCCACCACGCCAAAACGCTTGGGCCCACACTCCCGCTCGCCTGCGCCCTCACCTCGGCCTTCCCCTCCACTCGCTGCACAGCTGGCGGATTGGGCCTGCCGGCCTCCTGGGGGCTAAGCCTAACCCTAGGTCGGCCCCCGAGGAGCCCCTCCCAAGGGGCCTGGCGCCGCAACGCGGGGACTGGGGACCCCAAAGCCCCAGCTCCGAACACACCCTGCCGCCCCGCCGCCACCCGGGCTGCTAAGGTCGCCGCCGCCGGTCATTCAGGGCTGGAGAACGGGTAGGGAACTCCGAGCCACCAGAGACCTTTGAAGGCCCCCCACGCCAAAAAGCTTGGGCCCACGCTCCCGATCGCCAGCGCCCTTACCTCAGCCCGCCCCTCCGCTCACGCACAGCTGGCGGATCAGGCCTCCCAGCCTCCAGGGGGCTAACCCTAACCCTAGGTCTGCCCCCGAGGGGCCCCACCCAAGTGGCCTGGCCATGCAATGCAGGGGATTGGGAAACCCCGACCCCCAGCGCCGGACTCACCCTGCCGCCCTGCCACCACATGGGCCGCTAGGGGCGTCGCAAGACATTCAGTGTGGGAGAATGGGCAGGGCCCTCCGAGTCCCATCCTCCTTCGAAGGCCCACCGCGCCAAAAGGCTTGGGCCCATGCTCCCGCTCGCCAGCGCCCTTACCTTGGCTCGCCCTCCGCTCAGAGCACAGCCGGCGGATCAGGCCTGCCGGCCTCCTGGGGGCTAACCCTAACCCTAGGTCAGCTCCCAAGAGGCCTGGCACTGCAACGCCAGAGATTGGGTACCCCTGAGCCCCAGCGCCAGACTCAACTTGCTGCCCCCAGGCCACCCGGGCCGCTAGGGGCGCCGCGCATCATTCAGGGCGGGAGATCCGGCAGGGACCTCTGAGCCTCTGGTGACTTTCGAAGGCCCCCCGCGCCAAAACGCTTGAGCCCATGCTCCCGATCACCAGCGCCCTCACCTTGGCCTGCCCCTCTGCACGCCGCACAGCCGGCGGATTGGGCCTGCCGGCCTCCTGGGGGCTAACACTAACCCTAGGGCGGCCCCCGAGGGGAACCTCCCAAGGGGCCTGGGACCACAACGCCGGGTTGGGGACCCCCGAGCCCCAGCGCCAGACTCGCCCTGCCGCCCCACCGCCACCCGGGCTGCTTGGGGCGCCGCCGGTCATTCAGGGCGGGAGAACGGGCAGGGCCCTCCGAGTCTTCGGCAACCTTCGAAGGCCCCCCCACGCCAAAATGCTTTGGCCCACGCTCCCGCTCGAAGCGCCCTCACCTCGGGCTGCCCTTCCGCACACAGCACAGCTGGCAGATCGGGCCTCCCAGCCTCCTGGGGGCTAACACTAACCCTAGGTAGGTCCCCTAGGGCCCCATCCCAAGTGGCCTTGCGCCGCAACGCCGGGATTGGGGACCCCCAAGGAGCAGCGCCGGACTCACCCTGCTGCCCCGCCGCCACGTGGTCCACTAGGGGCGCCGCCGGGCATTCAGGGCGGGATAACCAGCAGGGCCCTCTGAGCCTCCGGTGAAATAAGAAGGACCCCCACGCCAAAACGCTGGGTACCACGCTACCGCTCGACTGCGCCCTACCACGGTCAATCCCTCCGCTCACTGCACAGCTGGCGCATCGGTCCTGCTGGCGTGCTGGGGTCTAACCCTAACCCTAAACCCTAAACCCTAACCTTAAACCCTAAACCTTAACCTCTAACCCTAACGCTAAACCCTAACCCTCACCCTAACACTAACCCTACCATAAACCTAAACCTAACCCTAATCCTTAAACCCTAAACCCTAACATTAACACTAAACCCTAAACCCTAACCCCTAACCCTAGTCCCGAAACCCTAAACACTAAACACTAACCTTAACCACTAACCCCAAACCCCAAACCCTAACCCTAAACCCTAAACGTACCCCGACCCCTACCATACGCCTATCCTTACCCCAACCCTACCCCTTCAGCTAACCCTACCCCTAACCCGTAACCTAACCCTAAATATAACCCTAACCCATACCCTAACCCGTACTCTAACCCTAACTCTAACCCGTACCCTAACCCTAACCCTAACCTGTACCCTAACCCTAACCCTAACCCTAACCCGTTCCCTAACCGTAACCCTAAACCCTAAAACTTAACCTGTACCCTAACCCTAGCCAGTACCCTTACGTTAAACTTAACCCATACCCTACCCCATACCCTAACCCGTACCCTAACCCATACCCTAACCCTAAACTGTACCCTATCCCTATGCCTAACCCATTCCCTAACCCGTACCCTAACCCTAACCCTAAACCGTAACCTAACCTGTACCATAACCCTAAACTGTACCCTAACCCTAACCCGTACCCTAACCCTAACCCATACCCTAAACCATAACCTAATCCGTATGCCAACACTTACCCTAAACCGTACCCTAATGCATACCCTAACCCGGACCCTAACCCTAACCCATACCCTAAACTTAACCCGTACTCCAACCATAACCCTAACCCTAAAACCAAAC
>NW_024426770.1:0-6846 GCF_017311325.1 Ursus maritimus
GAGGGAGAGGGAGAGAGAGAATCTTAAGCAGGCTCCATGCTTAATGTATAGCCCAATGTGGGGCACAATCTCACAACTCTGAGATCTTGATCTGAGCTGAAATCAAGAGTTGGATGCTTAATTGTACTGAGGCACCCCAATTATGAAATATTTCAGTAATTGAAATATATAGTTTTAATATACATATCTGTAAACCTAATTGAGATATTCTTCTATTGACACAGGATTTTGAATTGTATAGACTGAGCCAAATACCAATTCAATGTAAAAAGATGCTTCGAATGTTCTATATTATTTATGAGACCTTTAGTGATATATTTGTTTTGTAAGTAATCTAAGCCAAGGGACGTTCTAAATTAAAAATGCAAATCAGAATTCAAAATGTTTTATAATTCTTTATGCTAGTAAAGACTTTGTTGCTATTTAGATAACTCTTCCCACCAATTGAATATGTTTAGTATTTTAAATTGCTATATTCGTAATGAAATCATGTCATCATAATAGAGTACCAAACAAGAATAACAGTTCTTAGCTAGAATCTTGAAATATTTAAACACACTGTAAAAGTAATCTAAGTTTCTTTAAAGAAAGAATATTTTAAGTAGGAACACAAAATATGACTAATTCGGACATGTTCAACTCTAATTAAGAACATTTGTCACTGGTAACCTGATTCTTTTTCTTATAATTGCCATTGCATAAAAATGTCTGATCCACATAAATGTTTGATTAGTAAAACATTTTATTACTTACAATAATGCATATCATAATTGGCTCTGTATGCAGAAGATAGTGTTTTTAGTGAGTACTACAGTTATATACTGAAATGTTAATTAAAACGGAAGTAGTAAACTGTTTGTTCCAAGTCCAATTACTTAATTATGGAATTAAAACAATATAAAGCTAAATAATTTGCCATTTCCACTCTCACTGGTATTATAAAATGATATCAGAATGATTTCCAAAATGATTAGCATGGCTCTAACTGTCATGAACTGCAGGTTGCCAGGTTATTGAATTCTCGAAACAGCTCGTAACTATTTTTTTTTAATTCCCCATAGTGGCAGTCAGTGCACCAGTGCAACATAGCAATATAGGAAAGCACATGTTTTGGAAACATTAGAATGGAAAAGATTATTGTCTTTCTTTCATTCAAAATTGCTATTGTAATGGCACAAATCTTTGATATTTATTTATTTTGATTTGCTTCAGAACTGACCTTATCGACTCATAAAGATTATACCATATAGCATATTTCTAAATGATGATTTGAAAAGTAGTCCAAGATTAAATTGGCTAAGGGAAATTTTAGTTCAGATTTACTGCTTTTAATCAGTGCGTAGAACACTGCTTGTAAGGAATTATATTTAAAATAAATGTATCTTTTCCTGCTCAAAGCAATGTGATTCTTCTGATGAATTATTATTTTACTATAAAAAATGATACTTATTTCAATAGTAAAGTTATTATATGGTTGACTATATCAAGAAACTAGACCCATTTAATTACACATGTAATTCAAAACTTTTAGCTTGTCCAATGTAATGGAACAACAAATCCCTTAAACAATCTGAAAATGCTTGCCTTATATCTCTGTTTCCTCATAATGTACTATTAGACTACCTGTGAATGGAGGCTATTTTACATAACATTTCATTGAACAGTTAAAAGTGACTATCAATGACTTTAAAATATGGATAGGAGAAAGAACTGTTAGTCTTTTGGTGATGTCATAATATCAAATTCTAGAAATAATATGGTGGTATAATATACTATTGTGTATTATAAATATTGCAAATATAGTGTCATAATATACACTAATATAATACAGTTTGGTAATCATGCTACTGGTGTTGCCTACTATTTTATACTGAGGTTAGAATAGCTCTCAGCAATATATGTATGGCTGCTGTACACATTCTAAAACCACACACTTTAAGGAGAATGAGTTGGTGTAGTATCCAGCCTTCAAGATGACCTCCAATGATACCCATCTTCTGTTATTTATAATCTTATAGTTTTCTTCCACATTGTACCAGGATTGGTCTGTGTGACTTATAGAATATGGCAAAAAGTGATGGTATGCCACTTTTGAGATTAGGTTATAAAAGATGGTAGGTTCGGTCTTGGGTTTTCCCTGGTGCATATGATCTCTCCTTCATTTAGATCACTCACTCTGTGGAAATTCTAGTGGGAACATCCCTGTGGCGAGACCAATGTGGCAGGGAATGAAAGCCTCCTGCCAGTCATGTGAGTGAGCTTAAAAGTGAATTCTCCAGCCATGGTTGAGCCTTGAGATGAGAGTAGCCCCAATCAGAAGTTTAACTTCAATCTTGTGAAGAAACCCTGGACCAGACCACCCAGCTGAGCTACCCTTAAATTCCTGATTCTCAGATAATGTCTGGGATAAATGTTTGTTGTTTTAAACTAAAAAATGGTGAAGTAATTTGTTACATAGCAATACAAACCAGTTAGTAGGAAAAACCATAGCACAAACATAATTTTAATATTTATGATTAATGAAACATTTATTCCTTTCCTGTTATACACTGTATTAGGAAATTCAGGCCTATTTTAATTATGTTGATTCTGACCCCATGGGGTTTTATATTTGAGGGTGTTCCTGGCATATTATAATGTTAGGAACATATTTGATAATGTTGTAAAAATGTTAATATAGATTCCATTAATAACCCCTAAGTAATATTAGATTTAAAATGCTCTGCCATTCTATCTGGTAACCAACACTATTCATTGATACCATATCCTCTGAAGATAAAACATCTGCCATGGCTAAATATTCGGTCTTTCTCTTGTCATTTTTTTTCACGACTACTTAGAAGGTTATTGAAGTTTAAGCATAAAGGTTTATATGAGTATTAGACTAATCTTACTACCCCTTAAGTAGTATATGCTGAGAGTTTTTACTGTCGTTTCTAGTTAAAATTATTGACTTACACACTCATTTAACATGTTTTCAAATTATGTGGAAGCAAAGCTAATATACTTGACTTATAAGCACTGACTGTGAACATGGGGGAACACATGCTGATATGAGAAAAATAAAATAAATATTCTATCATTACTTTTGTTTCTCACTTAGTTTAATGTTTTTAACATGATCTTATTTTTGGCCATTCTATGAAGTGCTGTAATTATTGTAGAAAATACTAAGTTAAAGAAAAAGAAAATATAAAGTTATACCAAGTGCTCTTATTCTGTAGAAAATATTAAAACATCAATGTTCTAAGGAAAAACCAAAGATGATCATTGTATAGTTTTAAGATAATTAGTTTATTTTGTTATTTTTTACTTGAGATTTGTTAATCAGTTTAATTTGTCTCAAAATGATAGATTGTAGAGAAAAGTATTCTCTATAAATGAAGTATCTAAAATATTCCAAAGAAACTGGTAACATATAAGTAATTGGTTCGGTGATTACTAACGTATGGTTTTCTGTCCATTAAGGTGTCAATCCTAACAGACTCTATGAGAAGCCAACTTATGGACCAAGCATGTACATAAAAGAATATAATATTTTTCCTTGAAGAAATAAGAATTATTTAATCTGGTATTCTATCAGAGTCTGAATAACTGATATTTTACTATATTTAATATAGGCTGATGTTCATGCACAAAACTGATAAACTACTGTGATTTTTTAAAAATTTACATTTATATTTTATTTTGCTTAAGAATTTGAGCTCTCTAAATTAATGTTTTGCTTTATCTATGAAAATCCAGCTATGTGTATTAAATTTCACTCTAGGGGCACCTGGGTGGCTCAGTTGGTTAAGCGTTGTAAGTTATATGCTGTATTAAAGCCATTTATTTAGTCACTCATCCATTTATTATTTTATAAAATGCTGGGTTTTTTTAAAGAATGTGATGCTGTATATACACCTATGAATAAACTGTTACATCTATACTAACATTTAATCCAAGACTGTTCATTTTAATGAAATGGGCTTTGCCGGTAATTGCTGGTAATACAAAGGCATCATTAACCAGTACATTAGGACATTGTGATTCACTCCTCTAGATTTCAGGCTGAAGAGGCCATTACATTCCTAATGACCCTAACCAATGGAGGTAGTAGTTTTCCTCTCAAAGGAGAGTCCTGGAGTAGAGTTGTTTTCTTTGATTGATATGCTAACTGGATGTAGTTAATTATAAAGTTCCAATGATAAGCCCAGAAAAACACTGTAGATACTCCTGTTGCTTTGGAAATGATTCCCAAAGAAAGGCCCAATACAATTTCAATTATCAGTCTCTATGAGGTGGATCTGTCTGCTACAACTTTCTGTATTTTAAAAAGAAAAAATCTAATTATGTTGATAAGATATAAAAATTGAACTTTCCAAAATGTTCTCTATTTCTGAAGGTGGAGGAATGTAAAATTTAGAGGCAGATTATTTATTGTATAGATTAGCCATGGTTTCAGTTCCTCTGCTCTTGGGCTAGTTCTAGACTTTGGACTCCAGAGGAAGTTTGTCCAAATTTGTGTGCTCCACAAATTTTATTTGATTGCCCTCTATATACCAAAACATATTATCTGTTATTCATTTATTTGGTGTGAATACATTCCTACTTGATTGAATTAGCAAGAACAAAACTGAATGGGACTGTTTGTAGTTTGTCTACAAACTAGGGAACTGTAAACTTCGATTATGCTGTTTTACTCAGTGATCTGGGTTTATTTGCTGTTTCTCTGTTTCACTTTCATAACAATTTTCCACATTGTTTTCTATTTGTCATTAATGCTTTTTTTTAACTCTGCTTTATTGAAAAGACTTAAAAGCAGCATTATCAGGGCCTGGAAAGCAAAAATGCTCCTTCTACTCTGTACTGTTATTTTATGCTATTAGGAACAAGGAGCAAAACAATTCAAAGACTCTTGTCAAAAATTATAGGAAGATAACATTTTGTTTGTCTTAACTTATTTAATACATGGGCATTGTGTTGTTTGATGCTACATATAAGCCTTCTTTGAATGTCTTATTTTGGGTGATTCATACTATTTTATTTTATATTGTTCAGTATTGCAAGAGGGAATGAAGACAAAATACTCGTGATAATTCGATGAATTGTCCAATTAAAAAAGATTGATATATTTCTAAATACCATTTTTGGATTCTGATAGAAAAAAATATACCTAGGAAAACACCAAGTTACCTTACTACACAGCATAAGCATTATATTAATAATATCCCAAACATTCTTCTTACCCAAACAAAGTAAGGATACATTATTTCCCTACTTTTTCCCCTTCTCTTTTACTATTCAAGCTCTTCTATGTGGCAAACAAATTGCGCACTGTCTTAGAGATTTTGCAATATGATTATCCTCAATTCAATGAATTGCTCACCAACTTCGACACGAAAAGAATATTACATTTAGATTTGCCTTTATTTATATTTAGTCTCATTATTTTGTAATTTACAAGTTTCCACTATGCATGCCTTTCACTATTGAGTCACTGTTTATTACTGATACTTTGAGAAAGAGGTGCCTAAAATAACATTTGTGGTGTTCCACAGTATAACTTCAGGCTGCTCAGTTTAACAACTCACATTCTGCGTAACCTAGTTTCTCATCAACTTGTCTATTCTTCTGTCATGTTGCTGCTCCTCATCAAGGTTCTATTTATGACAAAATGATTTCCCTGAAAATATGTGCTTCCTCACCTTCTATGTTTTCCCCAGCACATCTCCTCCTTGATATATTGTCCCTCTTCTTTTTTTGTTTAAGTCTATTTCTTCCCTTAAGATTTAATTTAAATTTTATCCCATTTATTACACTATGGCCAATTAACCAGCCTCCAGGGGTCAGAGTGCCTCACCCAAATTTCTTGTAACTCAGAGGCTGTGCCACTTATTTTTGAATTTAATATACTCTAAGAATTGTATCTTATAAGATAGAATGCTAAAATTTTATGGAATCATAGAAGACCTCACCTAGCCAAAGCAATTTTAAGAAAGAAGAACAAAGCTGGTGGCACAAGGTTTCTTAATTTCAAATTACATTAACCGAAACAGTATGGTACTGGCATAAAAAAATGGACATAGATCAATGGAAAGAGTAGAGAGCCCAGAATTAAACCCACACAAATGTGGTCAATTAATTTATTACAAAGGAGCCAAAAATATACAATGGAGAAAATACAATCTTCAATAAAATGTATTGGGAAAACTGGATAGCCACATGCAAATGAATAAAATTGGATCTCTATCTTACTACACAAAAAAATAGCATAATGATTAAACACTGGAACATAACACCTGAAACCATAAAATTTCTGGAAGAAAACATAGGTGGTAAGCTCCTTGACATTAATCTTGGTGATGATTATTTGGATTTGATACCAAAAACAATGGCAACAAAAGCAAATTTAACAAGTGAGACCACCTCAAACTAAAAAGCTTCTGCACAGAAAAAGAAATTATCAAGAAAATGAAAAGGCAACCTAAAAAATGGGAGAAAATATCTGCAAATCATATCTCTGATAAGGAGTTAATATACAAAATATATAAAGAACTCCTACAACTCCACAGCAAAGAAATCCAAAGAAAATATACAGAGAATATGAATAGACATTTTTGCCAAGAAGACAGGCAGATGGCCAACACGTACAAGAAAAGGTACTCAACATCATTAATCGTTAGGGAAATGCAAATCAAAATAACAATGAGATATCACCACACATCTGTTAGAATGACTATTATCTAAAAGATAAGAAATGACAAGTGTTGGTGAGGATGTGGAGAAAGGGGAATCCATATGTTGATTGCAGTATTATTTACAGCTTCCATGTGTGCATGCACACACACACACACACACACACAC
>NW_024426771.1:0-6714 GCF_017311325.1 Ursus maritimus
TTTTTTTTTAGCTTTATTGAGGTATAAATGACAAATAAAAGTATACCTACCCCTCTTATTAGCATCCCAATCTACCTGTCTATAATGCCCCCTTAGGCCTGCGCATTTGGGTCAGCTATCACTTCTATACAAATACAGCACACTGTCATCTCTGATTTTAAGGTTTTCTTGTCATTTACAGTAGGGATGGTACTGTGTTGTGCGGCTTTGGTAGCACATTCATTGTGTGTGTCTGAAATTAAAGTGTAGTAATACTACATGTATTATATGTACTAATGATACTTAAAAGGATTTTTTAAAATAAATTATATGTTTGGAAATAAATTAATTTAGCCTTTATTTTTGAAAATGTCTTGAGATATTCTAGTAATATTGAAAGTGCTAACGTGAATGTTAAAAACATAAATGGGACTAGTTTTCTTTCAATTTTAACAAATTTGAAATGTTTTAGATCAAGTTGTTTATTTGGTAATTTTGTTAAAGCCTATACTTATTTCCTTCTGTAAGCACTTAAACTATAGACTCAGGTTCAGTGAAGAAGAAAACAATTTAATTTAGTGTTTTTTTGGGTTTTTCAAACCATTAAATTTAAAAACTAATGAGAAAAATGAACATTTGATATTGTTCTTTACGCTTCCAAGTTAAATTTATAGTAGTTTTGGTTTATGATTTCTGCCATTTTTATAAGTACTAAAGGGGGTATGAAACCTACCTGTTCACAAGCCTGATGCTTCTGGACTTTGGTGAATTCCTGTATATAATCTATACAACTCAGATCGTTACTTTGTTGTGTTCCAGATATTTTCATGTCCCCCAGGAAAAGAACTAAAACTATAACCTTGGATTGTGGGAACTTTTCAAGGGTACTCTTCCAAGAGGATAATCAGCATTTTAGTTTCTGCTTGATTCCTAGGTTTCATATGCACATGTACTCCAAGAGCGATTGTAGCCTCTTTACAGATATCTTAGATGTTAGGAACAACTGATGAAGATCAAAGAGGTGCAGAAATGCCTCTCAAAGGGCAAAACACAGTCCTCTTCCCTTCCCTATGGGAGTCTATAGTATCTGCCAGTATTGTAAGAAACAGAAAGTAAGAACAGAAATGCAGTAGGTATTTCTCATTCAACTGTATTGTAAGTTAAATAGGCTGAATTTCTTCTGCAGTTGTTCCATAAGAAATTGTTCTTAAAAGTTCAAAACAACACATGTAGATACTCATTTTTAGGATTTAATCTGGTTGTTGAGTACTGCCTATTGAAATGCTGTATTTTGGAAAAATGAGTTCATGGACAGTAAGATTTATGATAATAGCTAATAGACTCAATCACTAAAAATACTTACTTTTTTTAAGATTTTATTTATCTATTTGTCAGAGAGAGAAAGAACAAGGTTGGGGAGCGGCGGCGGCAGGTAGAGGGAGAAGCAGATTCCCCACTGAGCAAGGAGCCCAATGAGGGACTCAGTCCCAGGACCCTGGAATCATGACCTGAGCCAAAGGCAGACACTTAACCAACTGAGCCACCCAGGCGTCCCTAAACATACTTATTTTTAAACAGCACATATAAGTACATTGTCATCATCCAGTTTATGCTTTTCTGGACTGTATAAGTATTTTACAGGAGCTTTGTTGGATGAAATTCTAAATTGGGGGCAATATTTTTATTAAAAATCAATATTGCAGTAGGCCAGAGAGATTTTATGAGGGAGATTTTCTTGTTAAAAATCTGGGCTACAACTCCCAACTACATATATGTACATTGACCATTTCATGGCTATGCCTGCTTACATAACCTCTCAGTAGTAGAAGTTCTGTTAATAATTCTTAAATTTTGTCTTGTTGATGGGCAAGTGCAATGAAGAAAAGTCTAACTTTTGTATTATTTTCTCAACATCAGTCTACCAAGACCCCAAAACGGATAAGGCTGTTTAAAAATGCATCTGAAAATAGGTTAAAATTCTTTGGACATTTCATATTATTATCTAAGATGTTAGGAAATGCCTTGAAGGTGTTGTGTTCAACAACCTTCAGCCTTATTTTTCTTGAAATATTTTCCCCTCTCATAATGTAGTAAATACATGTAATAATAGCATCTTTCTTTTGAGAGCTTTTATTATTTGTGTAAAAAGCCCTTTTGCAAAATAAATATTAAAATATATTGGGACTCTGGGGCACCTGGGTGGCTCAGTCGGTTAAGGGCTGCCTTCAGCTCAGGTCACGATCTCAGGATCCTGGGATCGAGCACCACATCAGGCTCCCCACTGAACGGGGAGTCTGCTTCTCCTTCTCCCTCTGCCCCTTTCTCCACTCATGCACTCACTTGCTCTCTCTCAAATAAATAAATAAAATCTTTAAAAAAAATAAAATAAAATATATGGGGTCTCTGACCAGTGTATACTGTCCAAGACCTGATTGCGCATAGAGAGGGAAGGTTGAGATGATCATATCCAACAGACTCCTTACCTTAAAACCGATGATATAAAGTGGTTCCATAGGTCATTGAGAAAGGAAGAGATTCTAACTTGTTAAAGAAACTAACCTTCTGGGAGGGCTACGGAGAAGAGTTAGCGTTCTCTCTAGTCCATAGGTACATTCTTACAATGACTGAGAACTGATAGATGGAGGATATGAAATAAAACTCAGCAAAAGACTGTTAAAGTAAAATACTATTTTTTCTGTGTTAAATGAAGCTGTGAAGTAAGCTTTTGAGTGAAGTGATTAAATTATTTCCATTTTAATGTGTTAGTTCTGAGGCATCCTTGAAAGGGCTCACCCAACTTGATCAATTTATTTAGGGCCTAAAATGAAAGTTATAAAATACCTGTTTTTTTTCCTCCAAATATTGAGAGCCTACTATGTGCCAAACAGTGAAGACAAACTTCCCATTCTCATGGAGTCAACATTCTAGAGGGGAAGGAAGGAAACAAGTAAATAAATGAAAAAAAGATTATTTCAGTTGTGAAAATGAAAGAAGACCGTAATAGTGACTAGGTGGCAACATTAGAGTAGTGAGGGAAAACATGTCTGAGAAGGACATTTGAGCTGCAATGTGAATGACACAAGTCACCCATCCGAAGAGCTGAGCAAATAGCATTTTAAGCAGGAAAAAAAAAAAAAAAAAAAAAAAACACTAGCACCAAGGCCTTGGGCCAGACAAATTTTTACTCTGTTGGAGCAGTAGAAAAGAAAGTATGGCAGAACCATGAGAATGAAAGTGGAAGGGGTGTCATGATGCTTTGAGATGTAGGAGGAGGAAGGGATGGGATTGGTTATGTGGGCTTGTGGAATGAAGTTTGAGCTAAGCAGTCTATTCTATGCTTATTCTAAGCATTGAAGAAATCACTGAAAAATATTTAAGGGCAAGAGTAATGTGATCTAATTTTCATTTTAAGACACTCTGGTTGCTGTGTAATGAATGAATTGTAAGAGGGAAGAAGAGAAGACGCAGGGAAGCTTGGGAAACTGTTAACGATAATCTAGACAGAGATGGTAGCTTAGAGTATGGTGGAGACAGTGGAGATGAAGAAAAGTAAATAGATTTAGAATATATTTTGAAAGTAGAGACAGGGGCACCTGGGTGGCACAGCGGTTAAGCGTCTGCCTTCGGCTCAGGGTGTGATCCTGGCGTTGTGGGATTGAGCCCCACATCAGGTTCCTCTGCTATGAGCCTGCTTCTTCCTCTCCCACTCCCCCTGCTTGTGTTCCCTCTCTCGCTGGCTGTCTCTGTCGAATAAATAAATAAATAATCTTAAAAAAAAAAAAAAAAGAAAGAAAGTAGAGACAAAGGACTTGATGCTTGAATGTAGAGAAAAGGGAGAATCAAATATTTTCCCATCATTCTGTAATAATCACTCAGTTTTCTTATCGTTAGTATTGTTAAAATGATCTTTTAATAGCATGTTCGATAATTTTAAATATCAGTCTTATGTAAACTTTTTTTTGTGTAATCTCTGGGAATAGAGGATGATGGTGATTCTTACAAGGTTATTAAGTGAATCGTAAACCAAATGCTAGGAGATTTTACTTACCAGATCCTAATAAAACTAATAACGAATACTGTGAGAAGCCGATGACTTATTTCTGGTCCCTGAAATTGTGCTGTACAATTTGGTAGCCACTAGTCACATATAACTTTTGAATTTTTAATTTCTTAAATAAAATTAAAGATTAGTCAGTCACACTAGCCACATTTCAAGTGCTCAATAGCCACATGTGGCTGGTGGCTACCATTATTAGACAGCATGGAACAGAATATTGCCATCATGGCAGAGAGTTCTATTGGACAACATTTCTCTAAAGTGTTTGTTTTTGTTTGTTTCATTTGGCTGTGGTCATTCATTAGCATTTGTGAGAGGAGGAAATACATTATCAAAAGTGTTATGTGGATGTAAACACACTTAGTATTCAACATGGACTAAGAGTAGAATTGACCTGAAAGAATTTCTTGTAATGATGTAGATTATTTCAGCTTTTACCAGCTTAGAAAATGAAAACATTACATTTAATGAGCTCCTTTACAGCACTGGGAAAGGTTTTAACCTTTTTAAGAACATTCTTTTAAAGTAGCCGTTTTCTTGTATGTAACTTTTCCATAAGTAGCTAGACTTGGCTATATGAACTTTAATTCAGGGTGGCTGTGTTTTGCAGTTTTCCACTGATACTATTTATTACATCAAAGAAATAATTTTGGATCCTCTGAAATAGAAAGAAACATGCTAAAGTTACTGCCACAGATAAAGTTCCCCCATTCTGAACCACAAAAGAGAGAACAAGGTCATTATGACCAAGATCTCAAACTTTTGGTCCCAGTTATATTAAACAGTCCAACAGAATCCCAGAAAAAGATGAAAGGTCTTGAGCCTTTTGTAGTTAGAACTTAAGGAATATTTCTTAGGCTCATAGGTGGTTAATATTTTTTTCAAAGAATTGCCCAGACTAACCAGTGAATACCACAGGCATACCTTGTTTTATTGTGCTTTGCTTTATTACACTTGGCAGATAAGTTTTTTTGCAAATTGACATTTTGTGACAAACCTGTATGGAGCAAGTCTGTGGACACCATTTTTCCAACAGTACTTGCTCACTTTGTGTCTCTGTGTCATATGTTGGTAATTCCCACAGTATTTTAAATTTTTTCATTATTATTAGATTTGTTATGGTGATCTGTGGTCAGTGATCTTTGATGTTACTACTGTAATGATTTTGGGGTGCCACAAACCATTTCCACATAAGATAGCAAACTTAGTAAGTGTTGTGTTCTGACTGCTCTGACTGAGCGGCCATTCCTTCTCCTCAGGCCTCTCTTAGACCCTGAGACACAACAATATTGAAATTAGGCCAGTTAATAATTTTGAAATGGACTCAAGTGACAGGAAGAGTCACATGTATCTCACTTTAAATCAGAAGCTAAAAATTATTAAGCTTAGTGAGGAAGGCATGTCAAAGGCCGAGATAGGCCAAAAGCTAGACTTCTTGTGGCAAATAGCCAAGTTGTGAATTCAAAAGAAACATTCTAAAGGAAATTAAAAGTGCTGGGGCACCTCAGTGGCTCAGTCAGTTAAGCATCTGGCTTCGGCTTGGGTCATGAACCCGGGGTCCTGGGATTGAGCCCCACGTCAGGCTCCTTGCTCAGTGGGGAGTCTGCTTCTGCCTCTCCCTTAGCTCATGCTCTCTCTGTCTCTCATAAATAAATAAATACATAAATAAATAAATAAATAAATAAGAAGTGCTACCCCAGGGAACACACAGATGATAAGTGGAACAGCCTTATTGCCAATACGGAGAAAGTTTTAGCAGTCTGGATAGAAGATCAAACCAGCCACAACATTCCCTTAAGCCAAAGCCTAATCCAGAGCAAGGCCCTAACTCTTTTCAGTTCTGTGAAGGCTGAAAGAGGCGAGGAAGCTACAGAAAAAAGTTTGAAGCTAGCAGAAGTTGGTTCATGAGGTTTAAGGAAAGAAGTCACCTCCATAACATCAAGATACAAGGTGAAGCAGTAATTGCTGATACAGAAGCTGTAGCAAGTTATCCAAAAGATCTGGCTAAGATAATTAATGAAGATGGCTACACTAAGCAACAGCTTTTCAATATAGACAAACAGCCTACTGTTGGAAGAATATGCCATCTAGGACTTTAATAGCTAGGGAGGAGAAGTCAATGCTTCACTTCAAAGCTTCAAAAGACAGGTGGACTCTTTTATTAGGAGATAATGCAACTGGTGACTTTAAGTTGAAAACAGTGCTCACTGACTATTCCCAAAATCATAGGGCCCTTAAGAATTATGCTAACTCTACTCTGCCTTTGCTCTGTAAATGGAACAACAAAGCCTGGATGACAGCACATCCATTTACAACATGGTTTACTGAATATTTTGAGCCTCCTCTTTAGACCTACTTACTGCTCGGAAAAAAAAAAAAAATCCTTTTAAAATTATAGCTTATGGGGCGCCTGGGTAGCGCAGTCGTTAAAGCGTCTGCCTTCGGCTCAGGGCGTGATCCCGGCGTTCCGGGATCGAGTCCCACATCGGGCTCCTGGGCTGGGAGCCGGCTTCTTCCTCTCCCACGCCCCTTGCTGTGTTCCCTCTCTCACTGGCTGTCTCTCTGTCACATAAATAAAATGAAATCTTTAAAAAAATAAAAAATAAAAAAAATAAAATAAAATTATAGCTTATGACAATGCACCTGTTCACCCGAGAGCTCCGATGGAGCCGTACAGT
>NW_024426772.1:0-1453 GCF_017311325.1 Ursus maritimus
TTTTATGATGGTTGCATAAACACTTTTTCAAATAATTTCAACGTGGTTCAATCTTCCTGGTGTTATCATCAGTTGATTGTCTTCCCTCATACAGATACAGTCTTGGTTCGTATCAAGATGTGTTATTCTTTATTGTATTATGGAAATTTTTTTCTATTATCTTAGAAGACTCTAGGATTTATTATTATTATTTTTTTATTTTAGCAAGAAGTCATCCTGTTTAGGTTTAGTGTACATATTTTCCCCTACATATGTTGTCTCTATATCCAATGGCAATTTAATTCTCAGAGACTTTGCTGTGCTTTTTGATGATGTTAGTTTGTACAGTACCAGTAGGACTCCCACAGGTTTCTGTTGCTGCTGCTTGAGTGGGTAGAGGGAGATTCTATAGGCTGGACCACTGGTTGTATTTCAGTGGTGGAGCGGTGTGATGAGATCTCTCTGCCTTCGTTCCTGCCTGCCCAGGTGTCTCTGGGAGCAAAAGGAGATTAAGTCTCATGGAGACAAAGATCCCTTGCTGTGGCTGGTTCCACCTGTTTATTCTGGTGTCTCTTAGTAGGGTTGTAGAGTCTCTGGCCAGTGGAGACAAAGAGATTTGCTGAACATAACCACCTGCTAGAGCTAAATCCTTCATACTTACTCTGCCCACTTGCCTTAGTATCACTTGGTACAAAAAAGGGAGTATCAGGCCTATCAGTAAAGGAGTGTGCTACTGCATGTTACTTATTTCCTGTGGGATTTCCATTCTATTCCCCTTTCAAGTAATTCTGGATCACCTGTTATTTGCAGGGGAAACCTCATTTGATGCAGAAATGCAATGAACACACCTGTGTTGCCAACTATTGATAGTTTAGTAGTCATAAAATGCCAAATAAGGGGGGATATCACCTGTTGAATGTAGTGGTAAAATATCCTGCCACTATGCATTTTGTCCAGTCCTTGGGACCCAAACGTTTTCCTTACAATCACTCAGAGTTCTTTGGTTGCCCTTTCAATTTTTTCATTTGAATTCATCAAACCTTTGGGAATGTTTGGTTATTACTAATTCAAATAATTTCTTTTCCCGTTTTCTGTCATTGTACACCAAGAATTATAATTTTATATATGATAGTCCCATAGATCCCAAGAGATTATTTTAAAATACTTCTTCGTATTTTTTGTTTTCTTTTCTTTTTATTTTAACTCCAGTTAGTTAACATATAGTGTCATATTAATTTCAGGTGTACAATATACTGACTCAACACTTCCATACATCACACAATGCTCATCAACATTCACTCTTTAATCCCCATCACCTATTTAACCCATTCCCCCACCCACCTCCCCTCTGGTAACAATCAGTTTGTTATCTATAATTAAAAGTGTGTTTCCTTGGGGTGATTGAGTGGCTCAGTCAGTTAAGCGTCTGCCTTCAGCTCAGATCATGATCCCAGGATCCTGGGATCAATCCCTA
>NW_024426772.1:1478-6705 GCF_017311325.1 Ursus maritimus
TTCATGAATAGTTACCAACAAGAATGTGTAAAAACATTACTTTGTCATAATTAACCACTAAATTGGGTTAAAAGGTATGATTGAGGATGGAGTGAACTACTCTGGGGCAGGGGAGGGGGGGAATGGCCCACTAAAGAGTCCCTGTGTCTCTTGCTTGGAAAATTAGTCCCAATTGTTTATCTGCATCTTCTTGTTAAAACTGAGTCTAATTGTATATGAATCAGTAAGTGTTTCTATGGTAATATGAAACACAAAAGGCAAGCCTGCTTTTAGCAAACATGCCTTTATTAAGGCATTATTATAATTGGGAAACCGTTACAAAAACATAGGCCTGAAATTACCCTTCCCTAGAAATGCACCTGAAATTCCCGTAATTGTAAAGCACACGTACATAACAAAAGAATTAGTCCATTGTTTAAAGCCAAGATGGCTAATCTTTTTTCATCTCTGTCAATTAGTAATAGCCACATGCAGTAAAGTACTAGATGCTGTTTTTAGCTTTGAGGCGAAGATTGCTGCCATCAGTTGGTGATACCTGCTAGAGAGAAGAGGGTAATGTGGTCACCTCGCCATCTGCGGCCCCAGTGACCTCATAATAATGCTTTAAGTGCATAAATCCTGTGCCATTAAATTTGCATGCAAATAAAGCCATTGTAGCAAAAGCGGGGTTTTATATATATGCATACAAAGGTGTGATTTTTAGAAATTTTTGGCATGTTTTTAGTAATTTGGTCACCTACGAAGAACACATTATGTGTGAATACCGTGAAGAGTAAAAACTCTTTCTGGATAGTGAAACAAACAAAGAAAAAGGTAATTTTAATTATCAATGGGCCACCCTGTCATCACCCACCTAGAGCCACAATATTCCTACCAGCAGTCCTGAAGCCACCTGTGTGCCACTTCCCAGCCACTGCCCACCCTCCAAAGTAACAACTGTCCTGATTTCAAAAAGATCACACATTATTAGTTTTCTGCTTTTGAATTTTATGTAAAAGTGGTCAATTACAAAGTATACTATTTTGTGTCTGTCTGGCTTTTTTCCCCTGCCAAATGATGTTTGAGAGTTTATCCCATGTTGATGTATATGTAGTTAATAAATTCAAACTTTGGTTTGAAATATAAAATTCAGGTGAAAATCAGATGTGCTAATTGTTTATCTTTATCTATCTATCTATCTATCTATCTATCTATCTATCTATTTAGAAAGAGCATGCAAGCTCGGGTGGGGAAGAGGCAGAGGAAGAGGGAGAGAGAATCTCCAGCAGACTGCACTGGAGTACAGAGGCTGGGGGGGCGAGCCTTATTCTCATGACCCCAGATCGTGGTCTGAGCCAAGCAAAATCAACAGTCTTGACGCTTAACAGATTGAGCCACCCAGGCCCTGATGTGCTAATTGTTTAAATCATAATTTGGTATATAGTACTATATGAGCACTAACGCTGTTGTCAGTTTACAGTAATTGTTTGAATACAATTTCATGTCCAAACTCCATTGCTTAGATTTGCTCCCATGGAACATTTTCCAGAAAAGCCTTCCTAGACTATGCTCAGAACTAAAACTGCCTTCTCTGTGTCCTCATGAAACCTGGTACATTTCTGTATGAGAGCCTCGCAGCCTTGCTGCAGTTGTTCAAGCCATGTGGCCATCCTCTCCGCCCCGACACGGCATGTCGCCGGCGAAGCTGGGCTTCTTCTTCTGTGCCGCTGTGTTCGCTACAGCCTCTGCTGCCATGGGCGTCAGTAACTGCCTTTGCATGCAGGGAGAGTGGTTGCGAGTCCTTCTGTCTTACAAAGGAAATGTTACAATCTGTTTCCCCCCCCATCTTAATTTTTTTTAATACATGCCACTCTGCTAGCGACACAGAGTGAGTTGCACACAGCGCTTACCTCTGTGCAAGCAGTTGTAAGGTATCTGAGAGGACTTTTGTTGTCGGCTTTCCCCATAGTTTACCATCCCCACGGTCATTTCTGCTCTCAGCTTCTCTCTCCATTCCCCTCACGTGTCCTCACTTCAGGCTCCGCACTCCCCCAGTTTTCTCAACATTTTCTTCCCCAGTGGCTCCTCTCAGCACCATCAGCTACTAAGGAACCGGCGCAAACAGAAAATGCTAATGTGTGCTTTGTACACGTAATCACCCGGGAATATGGCTATTGACTTATACTCTGTCCATGGGGTGGTTTTTATGGGCAGCTGAGACCGACCAGAGGTAAGTGTTAAGACCACCCCCCCACCCCCCGGCTCACTTGGGCTTCACTAAACATTTTTGAAGCTCATCACAGCTTGTCACAGCTGGCAAATTCCACAGCCCAGATGCTGTCATGGTCAAGCTTGTCCTAGAGCCCTAACAAATGGAGTTGGACCTTACTGACCTCCAAAGTCAGGCTACACCTTACTTGTACTCTGTGAACTTCTCCCATTATTAAGTTAGCCTCGGCCCAGTCAAATACTTCCAGACCTAAATAATTTGGAATGCTAAGACATTAAGACCTAACTCTTACTAGATTTGTTTATTGTTGTACAACCATTTTCTAGCCGCAGGACCACATTTGATTCTATAGCTTAAAAAGAAGAGTTTTGTTCCTGTAGCTTTTCTATTAGTTGCAAAAGTAAAGGAGCATTTTTCATAACTATTTAACAATGCTATTAACATGGTTTTTAAGAGCTGTGTGGCATCCTTAAGTGGCTGTTGGAGAGACATGACAAACATATAGCCCTCACCTCATAAAATTTCCAGTCTAGTGACTTTCTTGGGGAAAAATATTTCCCTATGGGGCAGAATTTTTAGTTTTACCTACAATATATCTCTGGCATGTTTATTTACACAAGGGAGAACATTTAGGGTTTGGAAAAGTGGTTTCTAATTGCTTCCCAAACTAGTGGTGAACAGAATGCAATTTTAAAATTATTCTACCTGCCGAATTTGTGTGGGGGATATGAAATAAATCTGGAATATTTGATTTTTTTAGGTCCAAAATATTCTGGGCTGGATAGATGTTTTCATTCTGGGGGCCAAATCTTTATAAAAGAAAGTTTTTAGGAAAAGAAGGGTATAGAGAAAAGGAAAGTATACTTCTAGGTGGACAGTATAAGCATAAATCTGTAAAACATATATGTGAAAAACATAAATTTCAGAAGAGACTAAAAATAGGTTAGCAATTGTTGTTTCTGCCTTGTCAATTTTTACATACTAACTCAAGTAAAGAGCAAGTATCTCAGTGTGGATTTGATTTGAATTTCCATGATGGTCAATGATTTTGAACATTTTTCATGTGTCTGTTAGTCATTTGTACACAAACAATTGCTGAGAGATGTGGTAGTGTGATCCCCTCCACATTGTTGGTGGGAATGGTAAGCGGAAGCAGCCACTCTGGAAACAGTGTGGAGGTCCCCTTTAAAAGTTAACACCGAGCTAGTCTTATGACCCAGCCATTGGGTAATTTCACTTAGGTGATTATCCCAAATGATACAGATGGCAGCTATAGCGGGCCACATGTTAATTCTAACAAATTATAAAGCGCATTGTTCACAATAGCTAAATCGTGGGAAGGAACAGGAGATGCTCCTTCAACAGATGACTGATTACAGTTGTGGCTCATATATACAATGGAATATTACTCAGTTATCGTGGTGAAAGAACTGTGCTCTCAACATTTGCTGCAACATGGATCACCCAGAGGAGATAATGCTATGAAAATAAGTCAACCAGAGAAGATAATGATCACAAGTGTTTCTCCTCATCTATGGAAATACATAAGAACTGGTGGAAGATCTTAAGAAGAAGGCACGTGAAGGGTAATCAGAAGGGGGAATTGAAGCATGAGAGACTTCATGGACTCTGAGAAACAAACCAGGGCTTCTGGAGAGGCGAGGGGTTGGGGAAATGACAGACTCCAGATGGATAGTGGTGAGGCATGTGGCTTGCAGCACTGGCAGTTGGCACGCAACTAATGAATCATCTAACCTTACATCAGGAATCAGGGGATTATTTGTATGCTTAATTTAACATAATATAATAAAAATAATAAAAATAAAAATAAAAAAATAAATAAAAACATAGGTTAGGAAATATTAATCTATTTGAAATGGGAGCAGGGTTAAAAAAAAAAAGAATAAGAAAATAAACTAAAAAGAAATGTAAAATTTTAGCCTGAAGTATAAGTGAGTTGTGAGGGAGGTCCCTATTATTATTCTCCCCTGGTGCCAGAGTTTAACAGTCCTGTGGGAAATAAGCTTGTCATTCACCTGTTCTTCCAGTCTGTCTTCTGGGGGAGGGGCCTGCTTCTTGGCTTCTCAGGAGTCTTTGCCTAGGTAGTGTTGTCCCACCCCTTGTCAGGGGGATGGGCTTTATGTGAGCTGGTGGCTCCAGGGCTTTTGTTCCCTGGTGTCTTTCTACTTCTCTTTGCAGGATCAGAGCAAACACGGCCATGCAGAAATCTCCAGCTCAGAGCCACAATGTGGCTCCAACCCCGCCCCCCCTTAACAAATCTTCCAGGTCATTCCATCTAAACCTCTGTGCACCAAACTCTACAGACTCATGCAAATTTGTGCCTGCCACACCTCTACCAGGGAGTCACAGGGACCCATGAGGGTCTTTGTGGTTTGTGACTTTGCAATTGCTAGCAGCTATGCGTGTGACCATGCACCCTCTTCTGCAGCTCCCAGGCCACACTGAGTGCTGCCCCAGTGTCCTTGGTGGTCTCACTATCCTGAGAGCTGTTGCCAATCATGGGCATGGGCTCTTTGTGTGCCAAACCACAGAATCCTGTTGCTCCTGCCAGCTGCACTTCTCCCAGGGAAGTTACAGGGACTCACAAGCATTTTTGCACCTTGGGACTCCACAAATTCCAGCAGCTGTGGACCGGGGCATACAACCTCTTCTGCAGAGCCTAGGTCATGCTGGATGCCACCCCAGTGTCTCTTCATGGGCCACACTGCCCTGAGAGCTGTCCCTGTCATGGGCACAAGCACTTCTATTATCTTCCCCAGGATGTTAGACAGCCCACACCTTCTAGTCCTTTTCAGGGTGGTCAGGCAGAAAGCCTTCTCCTTACCAACTGGGCTCATGGTTTATGGTGCCCAGAGCTGAAAGTCCCCTCTGGGCTCACTGACCACAACCATTCCCACTGCTCCACTGCTTGGGCACTCTACCAGTTCAGGCTCCCCCATTTTTCTGAGTCTCCTGAAATCCTGAGACCACAATGATCCACCTAGAATTCTGCCCTAC
>NW_024426773.1:0-6695 GCF_017311325.1 Ursus maritimus
GGGGGGGAGGGGCAGAGGGAGAGGGAGAGAGTGTCTTAATGGCACACTCTGCACAGAGCGCAGAGCCCCAATGCAGGGCTCAACCCCACTACCCTGAGTTCACAACCTGGGCCAAAATCAAGAGTAGGGTGCTTAACCAACTGTGCTACCCAGTTAACCAACTGTGCCACCCAGGTGCCCCTTTTTAAAAATTTTTATGTAGGTAAACCACCACCCAGATCAAGACAGAGTACATTTTCCAGAACCCCAGAGATAAGAGCTATGTGGTCACGGAGTTTACAATCTAGAGAAGACAAACATTAGATAAGAACAATATAGTGTGACAATGGGGAAGTTCTGAAGCTGCTCTAAGAGCATCTAATGGGGAATGGAGCCTGATCTAGGGGTAAGGGAAGATATCTCAAGGATATGACATTTAAATTGACTAGAGATGAAGAGAAGTTAACCTGAAAAAGGATGAGTTTGTTGGGGAACTTTCTGTAAGGGGTACAGTATGTGCAAAGTTCTACCCTTCAAAAAGCAAAAGAGAGCATGGAGTATTCAAGAAACAGAGACAACTATGAAGGGAAACAATAAAAATTCAGATAAGCAAGCACCAAGCAACTGCATTATTTTCCTTTAGCTGATCCAAAATAACTTCTACCATCTTCATATAATATTGATGAGAAATAAACCAACTGACTTGAACAAACAAACAAAAAATATGGTAATTTTTCTCCTCTTGTCTGAGGTTCCCAGAGCCTTCTGTTTAGGCCAAAGGTCCCTTTCCTAAGCCTGGTCCTCTTAATTTCAGCCCAGGCTTCCCGTGTTTTATTTCTTACATTTTGTGGTCTTCTTACATCTCCTGATCTTTCCAGTTGCTTATTATATAAATGTTTCTCTTGGGATTCAGTATATTTTAAGGCAAAAGACTTGACTCTTACCTCCTCAAGGATGAGAAAAAAAATGAAAGAAGCAACTAATACTTTGTTAGGAAATATCTTTATGGAATAAAAATTACTAAATTATATCATGTGTCCCAATCTAGAAAAAAAGTCTCATTATAGTGCTACTAACTATAAAACAAAAAAAGTCCTTATTAAGAAAAATATTAATAATTACTATAAATTAAAACATCAAAAGTTTGGGGTAGTCTTTTCAATTATGTCCATGCTTTTTGTGGCATGCCCTGATTATAATTTTCTGTGAATTGTAATAATATCTAAATTCATTGAAAGCTTACTCTATTCTAAGATCTTTACATGTATTTATTTATGTAATTCTTGCAACAACATATGAGGTAGCTACTATTATTATGACCATTTAACAGAAGAGGAAATTACCCAGAGTCACATAGCTAGTAAGAAACAGAGTCTAACCCAGGCAATCTGGCTTCAGATCCTTCAGCCCTAAAAGAGTGCTTGTTAATGACGATGATGAAAAAATTTAACTGTAAGAAATACATGGTTGGCAGAGATTCTCCTATACGTCATTGAGGCCACTTACAAAGTACTGGTAGAGTGCCATATATCTTTTCTTTCGCCTAAATAAGTCCCATGAAGAATTACTAGAAAAGGTAAAAGTCTAAATCCCCTTTCTCAACAAACCTGTATTTCTCAACATAGAAGAATGGTATTTGGAAAATATCATGGAGCCCCTTAGGAGCTGTGGCAAGAGGAGACTTACTGTTCTTATAGCCATGAGCAATCTTAAAGAGTAAGGTTGGTCATAAGATTTCTACCTCTGTTTTTGCTAACTTGCTTCCTTTTAATTGGTTCCATTTCTCTCCTCAACTCCTCCCCTACCCAACCCTGGGTGCCCAGTGTGCTTGACTGCCTCCCTCTTCACCTTGACCTAAAGCACCTTTTCAACCTCTCCCAACACTGATCCACTAGCCTGCCAAACTATCCTGTGTATTAACTAGTGAGCCAGTAGTCTGTTCTAGCCTTGCTGTAATGCAATAATAAAAGCATTAGATTTGGAGTCAGAGGTTTCCACCTGCCATTAGCCATGACCCTAAGCAAGTTATATAATTTCTCTTAGCCTCAGTTCCTCATTGCTAATAGGAAAATGACAGTGGCCCACAAAATTATCTCTAAAGAACTTTGTAAATTATAAAGTATTAGGGGAAATACTAAATTATTGACATGTGAATCAAAAACTCTCTAAGGGAGTTTTATTTCTAGATATACTGTCTAAACTCATAGGGTGAATTTTTATGATAATGTCAGGTGATGCAGGTAACTCATACAGGGGTTAATTTGGGAGCTGAGAGGATCTTTCTGTGTCCTTTGAACAAACATCAAAAGCAGGTGTCTTGTCTTCCCACATAACTCCATATAGTACTCAGGTGCACAATTTAAAGTATATATATCTCCCATAATGAACATTTATCCTCCAGTCTATTAGCAGGGTGAATTATTGGGACATGCAAAGGACTAGGCTATTCGTGACTGCTTTGGTTTTGTACTATCCTAACCAGACCCCTGAATAGTAAATTGTTCTGCATGCACATCCTAATGAGCACCAAGCTTCAAAGAGGTCCCACAGACATTTCAGCAAGAGGCCTTCATTCGGTACAAACTCCAGATTACTGCTGGAAGGCTGTTTTGTGTTTTTGAATGGCTGGAAAATATACTACCTTTTAAAACTGTAATTAACTATTGTTTTCTTAAGCATAAGTCATTGAATTTGGTCATATGCCACCTCTGGATTTGTTGATATAAATTTGTATGTGGGAATATTAATAGCAAAATATAATCTACAATCCTTGTCCACACAAATTGCAGTAAATTACAGTTCACCAAATTGCTGTACTAAGAGGAAAACAGAAATGGTTGTGGATTTCATAAAGCAAACATAGTATTCCAAAAATAATTACAGATTTGTCACCTTAAAATATCCAGTTGTTCCTCAAAAGTGATCAGTATTAAGTAAAGACACTTTCATCCATGTTAGATTTCATTGACTTTACAGTTACCAATCCTTCCCCTTCTCCATCTATTTTTTGGTATTTATTTTAGAAAAGTTGGTCCTTTTTCTTTGTTTTTCTGAGGAGAAAAAGGTAATGTATAAAAAAGAATACAAAAACATTTACATGGATACACAAATTTCATTTGCAAAAAATTACATGCCACGGATGTTATGTGACTTATTATCTAATATTGTAATTCATTAACTATAGAGAATTTGCTGTATTTTAAAAGCTTAGAAAGGAAAGTCAGTTTTTTATTTGTTTTATTTTGCTTTTGAAGTAAAGCTCTTTAGAGCAAACTGAAGTTATTAGGAAACAGGCCTTTGCAGCTTCCACTGTCCTATGCAAACTTTGGTTTTAAATAAATTACTCCATGTATATATAAAGCATATGTAAATGCTCACATAATCACAAGTTTCTTATATATTAAGTTTATATTTGAAAAAAAAAGAAACACATCCACTTCTCAACATAAAACTAAAAAAAAACAACTTTAAAATCTATGTTTAGTCCTGAATAACAATGAAAAAAAATATGACTGAGGAGATCTTGGAACCCAACAAGTACACAAACATGGAAATTAAGGATTGTCCTCTAAAATAAAATTGTAATCAAAATGTTTATCAATAAAAGTCTACAGGTCTCTATGTTTTAATGACTTTCAGAGCTCAGAAGTGATTCAAGTTTGATTCCAAATCTTTTATAACCATTTCATACCATTATACAACCAAAATAAAAGTTCACCAAAAGCTGATGAATCCTATAGTATAAGCGATTGTTTTACGTAAGATCAACTCAGAGGGGAAAAGTCACAAGGGGTTGATTTTTAATGCTAATTTTGATTTCTAATGCTTACAATAAATTAAGTCAACCACTTTCTAAGTTCCGGACTGCCACACATGATCTAAACTGCTCTGTGGGGATAAAACACTTTAGAAGCTTATAATTCCTACAGAGTGTTTTGATTATTTTATACAAACTAAACTCAAACAGCAAGAAATTTCACAAGGGAAATTGTTGTGTGGTTTAAGGCCACATAATCTGGTTTCAACCCTTGTCTTTGCCTTGAGTTAAAGGCATACTCATTAACTTGAAACAATAAACTCAAACCTTAACATTTCTGGAAAGAATTCAATTCAGGACTTTGGCAGTATCAATGGCAAATATTACACACAGGCTCAACGTGATCTTATACAGATATACAGGACATGTAGATAATGTAGGCAATGCCAAAGTTGTAAATGAGCAACAGATATATTACATATAATTGCCTTATATGTGGGCATTGTCCCTTCACACACACGCAAAATTTTCTAGCTTTCTCATACTGAATTAGAAGCTGAGGTTATAATTTAAGTATTTATTTAGAGAGGAAATGCAGAATGGAACTGGAGTGGTATTAATTATATATCACATTAGAAAAGCTGATCAATAATAAATTTGAAAAAGAAAGAAAAGTTTGGGCCACGCAAAAATAGACTAAAAAAATAACTACCCACTTAGGGTTTATAGTCAAAAAGGAATGACATATGCTAAGTAAGCAACATCCTAACACCTTAGCTAAATGTGATGGAATTGGATTAGGCATTAACACAGAGAAAAGAGAAAAAATGGATATTTTAAATGGGTAATAGGGGTTTTTTTCTTGTTTCTTTTTTTCTTTTTAACTCTTCGTGAGTTAAATTTAGTTGGAAGAAATAACAGGATGCAGCACATTAAAAAGAGAAGGAAACATTGTAGGAATAAATAGAGAAAAAAAGAAAAGACCTAGAAGGCAGAGAAGCTCAAGAAGGAAGAATTATGTACACATGTCAGAACAGTCTATATCTTAGCACATATTTCACTATGAAGTGTCTAAAACAATCAGATAGTTTAACTCACTCAAACATAAAATAAGACTCTGAACAGGCAAGAAAATAATGGAATGTGGTGGTTCCAATCAATTTTTCAAAGTCATAACTCTCCCACACTAGCTATACATTTGCCTTTGTAACAGCAAGGTTGGAAATCACCAATTCATATGGAACTAGCCACCACATATTTTTTGAGGAATTGGCCTATATATTCACCCTTTGTTTTAAAAGTTGGAGTACTATAACAAAGTAAAGCCATGACAAAGAAAATTCCATTTAATTAAAAATAGGTTTGCCGAAGAGAAGACCATCATCACTCTATCTTCCCAAATTTTACAGACTATTTTCAAAAATTTACTGGAGTGTAAACAAAATATCCACTGCTGCCTCTACCCTCCACCATGCTAGCCCCAACCCCAACACTATGAACTTTGAGAATATTTGCAGAGTAAGCTCTATCTATATTATCCAAATATGGTATACCTTATACCACATATGTACCATAAGTTGCACTATCTATTCAAAGCCTTCTACCTTCTACTTCTGTACTATAGTTTCATTTACTTACTCATTTAGTTAATCAGGATTTACTGAGTTCTAGACACTGGCACTGTCCTATGTATTATGTTCCAGACACTGGCACTATAATTAAAACATTCATGAAATCCGATCTTGAGGAATCAAAAGCCTAGCAGGGTATTTCGACAAGTTTCAATATAATATGGTAAGTGCTAGGATAAGGGAAGTGCATATTATTATAGGAACACATAAGAGAAATACCCAAATGTTGTGGTATAAGACAGAGAATCAAGATAGGCTTCCTGAAAGCTGAAACCTAGAGGCTCAGCTCCACCTATGTAGAAGACAAGTGAAAGTTAATTTCTAACTTATTTCCTATACTTTTGTAAAATCTTATGTTACTAAAAGACTCTTCACATATTCCTTTTGCTTAATTAAATCTTTTCATGGTACATTCTGCTTTAAACCCTTGCTATTCTGGTCATTATCTCAATGTTCTTTATCCATCTAAAAAAGTTTACCATTGTCCTTTGTCTTTTTAATTAATTTAATTTAATTTATTTATTTATTTATTTACTTACTTACTTAATTTTTGAAGGAAAATTATTTATTTATTTGAGAGAGAGACAGGGAAAGAGAGTGAGTGAGCTGGGAAGAGGAGCAGAGGAAGAGAAAGAATCAAAAGCAGTTTCCACCCCAGCATGGAGCCTGACTCAGGGCTTGATCTCATGATCCTAAGATAATGACCCGAGCCAAAATCAAGACTAAGTTGCTTAATGTACTGAGTCACCCAGGCAACCCCTTTTGCCTTTTTTAAAAAGTAATATCTAACATTTATTAAATGCTTACTGAGGGCTGGGCACTCATTCTATGTATTTTAACCTTTTTATCTCAATAATCTTCTTGACAACTTTATGAGACAGATAATATTACTGTCTTCATTTCACAAATGAGAAGACTGAGGCTTAGGGCATTTTAGTAATTTACTCATGGTCAGCTAGCCAGTCAGTTGTAGAGCCACAACTTCTATCTGGGTCTCATTTGAATCCTTGGCCTGCATTCTTGGCCGCTATCATCTACTGCCTTCTTCTCTTTTACTACTTCAAAGCCCAAGTTAATCCCATCTCCACTGCGCATCTCCTTTCTGCAGAAGTTGAAGTGGAATACTTCCAGGCACAGGAAGAAAATAACACTTTTCAACCAAAACAAAGTGAAAGAGCCCTACACTAGCATCACCCTCCTACCAAAACCAGACAAAAATATAAGAAAACTAAAAATACAGACCAATAGAATTAATAAGATTGATAAACCTCTGACCAGACTTATCAAAAGGAAAAAAAACCCAAAAAAATAAAATCATGAATGAAAGA
>NW_024426774.1:0-397611 GCF_017311325.1 Ursus maritimus
TTATAATGAATCTAAACAGGGGTTTATAATGTATAAAAATACACTAGGCTTTGGGAAGAGGTAGGGTTTTTATAGTTCAAATGGAAGGTTTGTTTCAGATGGAGTAGACCTATGTCCCCTGTAACAAGAAGGGGAATGAAGGGCATGTATGTGCAGATGTAGGTAGTGGAGTAGAGTTACTAGTGATAGCAGGAAGGTATTTTAAAGTACTAATGACTGTTTTCCTCTACAAATAAGGAGGCAAAGTCACCAACAGACACTGAGCGTTGGGGAGGTGCTGCTGAAGTTTTGAGGAAAGGAATTTAGGAATGGAATAATCATCTTGGGAAATGGAACAAGTGTCCTGGACCTATAGGAAGCTTCTCTGATTGTGATGAATGATGATTTGAAACCTTTGGTTTTAAAAAGGAAGTGAGATTCATACAGGTGAAGCAGATAGCTTTCAGCGGAGTTGTGTTGGTAGGGGAGAAAGGCAAGGAAGTTGAGACTGTTCCAGAGGGATTAATTATAGTGCTGAGCTATCGATTCCAAGTCAGGAGAGGGAATTGGTGATGACATAAGGACAGGGTGGTCAATTTTTTAAAATAATAAACTAGTGATAGGTAAAGGAATATCTCAATTGGCTCAGCGAATTGATAGGTTAGTATCACAAGAGTAAGTGGGCTAGAGGTGCTGATGTTCATAGAGGGAGATGTTTGAAATCAAATTTTGTAATGTGTATCCTGTAGTTCCAGGACATGACAGTGGAACTATGTGGTTGAGGTGAGCTTTTGGAAAGATAGAGTCAACAGCTCAAGCAACTGAGATAGCAGGATATTGAACAGGTCACTTATAGTTCCAGGACATGACAATGGAACTATGTGGTTGAGGTGAGCTTTTGGAAAGATAGAGTCAATAGCTCAAGCAACTGAGATAGCAGGATATTGAACAGGTCACTTACATAAAGGATTCTTAGATCCAGTGATCTCTTTTCATAAGAGTTTTTTTTTTAAGATTTTATTTATTGAGAGAAAGAGAGAGAGAGTGAGCACTAGTGGGGGAGGGGCAGAGGGACAAGCAGGGAGCCCCACAGAGAGCTCTATCCCAAGACCCTGAGATCACAACCTGAGCTTACATAAGTGATTCTTAGATCCAGGGATCTCTTTTCATAAGAGTTTTTTTTTAAGATTTTATTTATTGAGAGAAAGAGAGAGAGTGTGCACTAGTGGGGGAGGGGCAGAGGGACAAGCAGGGAGCCCCACAGAGAGCTCTATCCCAAGACCCTGAGATCACAACCTGAGCTGAAGTCAGATGCTCAACGCACTGAGCCACTCAGGAACCCCTTCATAACAGTTTTTTATTTAAGTCATGAAACTGGAAGAAAATATTTACATCCCATATCACATATGTAGGGCTAATATTCCTATTATGAAAAGCACCTTTAAAAAGGAAGAGAGAATATTTTTTTGTTCTTGATAAGCATACTCTACTCTGTTTTCTTGATCACAACTATAAAGCCTGGATAGAATGAAGGATCAATTATTTGAGGACTCTAAAAAGTAAATAGTATAGGAATATTGGGGGTGAAACCAGAATTCTGAATACTACTTTTATAGACTGATTTGTATTTCCTGAAAATTCATATGTTGAAGTCCTAAACCCCAATGTGACTGTATTTGGGTATAAGGCCTTTCAGGATGTAATTTGGGTTAAAGTGGTCTTAAGAGTGGGATCCTCATCCAATAGGTCTGGTGACCTTATGAAAAGAGGAAGAGGCAGAGAAGTGTGTGCACAGAGAAATAACCACATGAGGACACAGCAAGAAGGCAGCTGTCTGCAAGCCAAGGAGAGTGGCCTCATCAGAAATCAGCCCTGCCAATACCTTCCTCTTGGACTTTCAGCCTCCAGGACTATAAGAAATACATTTCTGTAATTTAACCTCCCCCCGGTCTGTGGTATGATGTTATGCATCCTAGAGAAGCCTGAAATAACTATGAAACCAGTGTAAACAATCCAAAATATGTCTGGATATGAAGAATCCAGAAAATTCCAACTTGCATGGAGAAGTGAATCAGCAAATACTAACACTGAGATGACACAGATGTTGGGATTTTGTGACAAAAACTTTAAAACAGCCATTCTACAAATGCTCCAATAAGCCATGAAAAATACTATTGAAATAAAGTCATTTTAGAATTAAAAAATGAATGATTAAATAACAACTCACTGAATGGGCTAAATAGCATAATGGAGACAACAGAAAGAAGAGTCTCAGGCACTGAAAGAAAAATAAAGGGAAATTATTCAGTATAAACTAAAAAGAGAAAACATAGGATTAGAAACATAAGCAGATCCTCAGTCTTACAGGACAAAACAAAATATATAACATTTACCTCAATGGAATCCCAAAAGGAGAGGAAAAAGAATGTAGTTTTGAAAAGATATAAACCTACAAAGTCAATAAACTCAGCAGCCTCCAAACAGAATAAGCCCAAAGGAATACATGTCTAGATATATCAAAATTAAATAGAAAGCTAACGAGAAAGAAAAATGCTTGAAAGCAGAGAAAAATGGCATGGTGTGTACGTGTGTGTGTGTGTGTGTGTGTGTGTGTGTGTATGGAAGTGATGATTCGAATTACTGCAGATTTCTCATCAGAAACCGTTGAAGCCAAAAGGAGATGGTACAACGTATTCAGGAAAGAACTTGTCAAAATTCTATATTCAGCGAAACTATCATTTGTGAATTCATAATGTTGGTTATAGATATACATTCTGTAGTCATTCAAGCTAAGAGAATATTTGGAATATGTTGATATAAGAAGGAAAAAAACAACGTTCAGTTTCTCACAGGGGAGATAAAAGTGGCCTACATATTTGCTTTCCTGTATGGTTTCCGCCAGCCCCAGATGGCTATTGATCACTTGAAATGTGAATTGATCTGAAATGAGATGTGCTGTAAGTATAAAATCCACATCAGCTTTTATAGACTCAGTGTGGAAAGAGAAGGTAAAATATCTCATTAATATTTTTATAACATACTATTTTGGCTACATTTGATTAGATAGCTATTATTACAAATACTTTCACCTGTTTTCACTTTTACAATTCTGACACCAAAATTTCAGTGTGTGTGGTTTTTCTACATCACCAAGTCATTCTCTGACACCAGTTGGGTGTTCCCCATATTTAACTCAACTTTGGCACTATCTCCCTAGAGATAGCATCAGATCCCACAGGTCAAGGGCTCACTCCCACAAACCTGCCCTTTCTTTAAAAAAACGCTAAAGAAGGAAAATGATACGAATAGGAATTTGGAAAAATCGGGAATGACAGAACTGTAATTTTTCTTTTTTTACTTATAGTATTTGGAGTTTGTGTAGTTTTATTTTACCCTTCTTGTTATGTTCTATTGTTTTTCTGAGGAAATATTGGGAAAATAACCGAGGCATAAACTGCCATGGTCTTGAGCCTGGACATCCCAAATATGAATTTAATTAACAATTTTAATTTTAATCATAATATTGAGACTATGAGGCAATACAAAGGCAGTTATCCAACTACATACTATAAAAACAAAAGTGAGATCGAATAACTTTATCCTCTTAAACCACCTTAAAAACAAGTATAATTACATTGAGTACACTATAAATGGACTTTTATAGACCTATCCTCTGTTAATGTATCATACTAGTGTTTTGGTATGTTTTTCATGGCCCATTATAAAAATGATCTTTGATAAATAAAATATCTGATGTGAAACTTAGGTTTTGGTCATACAAAAGTTAATTTCTAGGGTAAAATTTCCTCATGGTTATTATAAGGAGGGACCTCCAAATTCAACAGCATATACTGTTCCATAGGCTTCCTACAAGGGTAGCACTCAGGAGATGCGTTATTCAAAATCCAGTGTGACACACAGGAGAGTCAATTTATTGAAGTAATTATCTGGTAAAGATAGAAAAAACTGTACGTGATGATTTAGGTCAACTTTTCGAGTATTTATCATAGAGAACCCACTGAGCAGATCAATATAGAGCAAAAGTAACCCTAGATGCTCTAACAATCACTATACAATGAAATAATATTTTAAATTTGAAAGAGCTCATTTTAAAAAGTAACTGAATAACTTCAGCCACCAAAATAAAAAATGTCAAGTCAATTTTCAAGGAAATTTTCCAATAAATCAAGATATTATTCACATCATCAAAGAAATTAAAAATCACAGTGAAGCTCTCTGAATGGAGAAAAACTGTATGAGTCATATTAAAACACAAATTCCTTTCAACACTTTATAAAGGCCATATAAAGTCAAGGTTACTTTAACTTTGTTGGAAAAAAGAAATCAGACCAGATTGAAAGAGAGGAAAATATAATAGAAGTTCACAGAAAGGAGAAGGCCCAGAGATATGGAGAGGGAAGTATCAGTCCTTGACTTTGTAATGTAATCAAAATTGAATTTTCGTAACATTTTTCTCCTTGGGTTTCTGGGAAGCATACCTGACTGATATCCTATTTGTTGACCAACATCAAATTTAAGTGTCCACTAAAATAAGTACAGGATCTACAATCACAACATTTTAAAGAGGATCAATCTAAGGGATATTAGCATATATAAAATAGCAAATTAGAGTTGTATTCCTTTCAAATTAATACATGATGTGCTTGGAATAAAATAATACAGATGAGCTCTCAATGAAGAGGAGTGTTCACCACAAAATCCACCTGATCCCTTCTTACTCTTTATATGAAAACTTTTTAAAATTTTCTGATGGGTACTTCCATAAATATAAATAATAAATATTTATCTATTGTATTTTGAAAAGTTTTGCTTCTCTCTAGTTACTATTGATTTTAAACTCAACATTTCTCCAACGAGATAAGTTTATTGTTTGTTTTCTTTTAGTTTTGTTTTCATTCACATTGTCCTCAGGATCATAGCACCATTCTTTTCCAATTTAATACTTGTTGGTTGGACTAGTTTTTTCCCAAAATTTTTAAGTGATGATTTTTTTTAACTGGTTATTCGGAAATTATCTGAAGTTTGTAGTTTGCAAGAATAAGAATATCACAAAGAACATCTCTATGCCCTTAGTCCATTCAGTATGCAGTAATAAAATGCCACAAACTGGGTAGCTTATAAATGACAGAAATGTATTACAGTTCTGAAGCCTGGGCAGTTCAAGGTCAAGGCACCAGCATGGCTGCATGGTAATGTGAGGAACCTCTTCCTGGCTATAGCTAGTGTCTTTTCCGGTGTTCTTACATGGCGGAAGGGGCTAGGGATTTCTGTGGGATTTCCTTTCATAAAAACACTAATCCCCTTAGTCCATATGATTTCACTTACATGTGGAATCTAAAAACAAACAGAAAAACAGACTCTTAAATACAGACAGCAAAGTGACAGTTGCTAGAGGGAAGGTGGGTGGAGGTGAAGGGTGAACTGGGTGAAGGAGATTAACAGGTACAAACTTCAAGTTATACAATAAATGAGTCATGGAGATGAAAAGTACAGTTTAGGAAATACAGTTAATATTACTGTAGTAACGGGCGTGCCTGGGTGGCTCAGTCGGTTAAGCGTCTGCCTTCGGCTCAGTTCATGATCCCAGGGTCCTGGGACGGAGGCCTGCTTTGGGCTCCAGCTCAGTGGGGGGTCTGCTTCTCCCTATCCCTCGGCTGCTCTGCCTGCTTGTGCTTTTTCTCTGTCAAATAAATAAATAAAATCTTTAAAAAATATATTATGGTAATGTATGTTGACGGATCGTGATTACACTTACTGTGGTGAGCATTGTGTAATGTGTAGAATTGCCGAATCAACATGTTGTACAGTTGAAACTAATATCACCTTGTATGTCAATTATACTTCAATAACAACAACAAAAAAAAACCCCACTAATCCCTTTCACAAAGGCTCCATCCTCATGACTTAAGCACCTCTCAAAGTCCCTACCTCCAAATTCTATCATTTTTGGAGGTTAAGAGTTCAACATATGGATTTGGGGCGGGGGGGGACACAAACATTCAGACTATAGATAACCTTGTATCCAGAATCACATATTGGTAACATTTTTCCCCATTTGCTTTAACATTTGCTTTCAATTTCTAACCCCCTCCCTCCCTTCTCCCTCTTTCTCTCCCCCGCCCCCCCACCAACTTCTATTTATCACTTAATTCTTTTCTGGACTATTTGAGAGTAAGTTGCATACATCAAAGCCCTTTGACCCTAAATATTGCAGTGTTTATTAACTACAAACGTTTTACATAGCAGTAGTGTATTTTTCAATAACAGCAAATGTAACATCGAAGCAATACTTTTATCAAATCTGCCATCTATATTCCAAATGTAATGATTTTTTTACTTTTCTACATACAAATCAAATATTTAATTCAATCTCTTCAAATTATTAATACAAGTGCCGGCAATATGTTAAGAGAAGTGGGTAGAATTGCAGTGGGAATTTGAATTGCTATGAACTTTTGGATGTATTTTAAAACATCTCCAAAAATCTTTAAATAGTCATGTCCATAAATTCTTTTATTAATTTCTAAGGAGGTAATAATGAATGTCTCCATGCTTTTCAGTTAGAGGATGCCTATTGCAGTAATATCTATAAATATGTAAGTTATAGAAAATAATTAAATATTCATCAGAGAAACAACCTGGAAAGACAAAATGTTAGCAGCTGTTAACGTTAAAGCAATTTTTCTTCTTTTTAAATCTATAGTAGTTAGACTTTATATCATGAAAAAAAAATATTGCGTGTCTTAGAATATGCATGCAAATTCTAAGCCTTTTAATATATTACACAGTGTATTTCATAAACAACTCTATAAATTAGATACCATTATTTATTCATTTGTTTAGATGAGGGACATGAGGCACAGTTATTGGGGAAAATAGGAAGAAGTGGTAGAGCAAGGATTTTTATAAGGAAATGTGGCTCTAGACCTTGTGCTTTTAAATCTTACATCAGGGGCGCCTGGGTGGCTCAGTCCTTAAGTGTCTGTCTTCAGCTCAGGGCGTGATCCCAGCGTTCTGGGATCGAGCCCTGCATCAGGCTCCTCTGCTGGGAGCCTGCTTCTTCCTCTCCCACTCCCCCTGCTTGTGTTCCCTCTCTTGCTGGCTGTCTGTCAAATAAATAAATAAAATCTTTAAAAATAAATAAATAAATCTTACATCATATTGAATAAGTATTACCTTTGCAAAAGGGGAAAAGCAAAAATAATTTTGAAATACGTATAATTTCATATAACAGTAATTTAGAATAATTTTAATATCATAAAACATGAACACAAGCAGTTTGTTATTTTCAATATGATCGTTACACATAAATTTGATTTATGAGTAACAATCCTATTCAATGAGATTTCCAACAAAATTCAATTATTATACTTTTCCATCTGATGAAATCAGTCTCAAATTTGAAGAATAAAGGGTTCGGATGCTAATAGGCTGCTGTTGTTTAAAAGAAAAAGAAATTAAAGTCTGTGGATCATCTGTAAAATGTACTAGATACATCTGAAAAATAAAATGTACTATTGAAATAGAACTAATTTTCAATTTCTCATTTCTCTCTAAGGTAATATTTCAGAAGATTAGCTATTGTTAAGAAATTTAAATGCAGTGAAAAATTATGGTCCAGAGAGTGGAAGAACTTTTGCTGAGAAAGCAGTACAGCATACCACCTCCATCCAGGCATAAACATATCCGAGTGACCTTAACGCCTACCTTATTTTTTATGTCTGTATAAAGCTGTGAAGTATGCCTGCAATTAGGACAATAGAGTAAGGAGAAAATAATAAAAATGTGAGAGGGTAGCATCTTTACAGGGAATGGACAGGGGACTGTTTCGGGATTTGTAATATACATTTTCACTTCAAATAATATACCTCTAACTATACAGTGGAAGACTTTACAGGGATACGCTGCTATTTTCCCCTCTCATTCTGTGCGCTCTAGAGTTGTTTGGTTGACTCTTTTTTGGTGTTATTTCCCGTGTGCAGATGGGATCCTAACCAAAAATTAAGAAGATTCTCTGCAGATCTCTGGAGCTCTCTGTATAGCACCCCCCCCCTTTTTGGGGGGGGGCAACAGTGTGTCCTGCAAATGCAGCTCCCTCTGCCTCTCTGGGTTCACATCGCTCTCTCCTCAACTCAGAGATGTTGCTGGCATCTGTTTTGGTTTTTCCCTTTGACTACAGCCTGGAAATTGTCTCCAAACAGTAAGCGGGTGCATTTGTTTCTTTCCTCTCTGGGTTCAAAGCCCTTTGCTGCTTATGCATCGGTGCTGGAAAAATAACCCTTTCATAGAATTTGTCAGTGAGGGCAATTTCCGTGGCAGTTTATTCTCCATGGGTGGAAACCTTTGATCTTCTCTCCCACAGTCTACTTTTCTCATTCTGCCATTTCTACATTTGGTCATGGCTTCCTTAAGCTTCCAAAAGCCATTTTAGCAGTGCCTTGCCGCACAGCCTCCTTGGCGGCTAACCAGGGTGCCAAGGATTGTGGCTCCACAGTATTTAATAGGGGAGAGCATCCCCATATTAACAATGTCTCTCTTTCTCCCACTTTATGTGCCCTTTCACTTAGCAAGGCCAGAATCCTCTTCCACACATACTCAACTGACTCCTGTCGCTACACATGGGCTAGGTCCTACAACTCCTGGATATAGTCGCTTTCTTCTCTTTGCAGGACCTGCGTGTCCATCACTGGGTCATGCTGTGACTTGACCCTAGAGGGACTTCTCTAAAAAGTCAAAGTTTATTAATTTTAACAAGTTAGTAGTGCACTGGGGGTTCTTAGAGAAGGGGAGCAATTCATTCTGAGAATAGATGAGACATTCAAAAAGGCCTCACCGAGAGTGACTCCTGAATTGGATCAATAGTTAGATTTTACCCAAAAAAGAAAAATTACTAGTTTGGATCTTGGATGTTAGTGCACTCATGTTGTATAAAAGGCCTGAGCTAGTCTAGCCTGACAGCAATCAATTTTCTCACACGCAACATAATATTATATAAAACATCATCATACAGGAGAACAGACCTAATAAATGATGAAAAGTAAGGAATTTCTAATGGATGTCTCAGTTCATCCTTAACCATCATGACACTGGATTTTTCATATTTAAGGCAATAGTTAATGGTGCAAATCCAAGGTGCCAAAAGGACCTAAATAAAGAGCTAATCTAGCATAAACACACCTGTCATTGGTGTGTAATTGAATTCCAATGATGTATTTTTATCACAACAGAATATATGTGTATCTTGTAATAAGATTATATTCTATCCTGCTTGGCTGTTACAGTAAGTCTTATAACAGATAGAGCAGCACTTGAAATGATTGCATGGCACTGGCTGAATGAGATTTTCAAGTTTATAGGGGGCCCTCATATACCTGTGCCAAAAAAAAAAAGTGCCTTTATGCTTCAGTGGGCATCTTCATGAATAGTAGTTATATACGTGGATTCTTTGTCACTTACCATCATAAAGATGTTTCTCCTTTGAAAAATCCATTTGATGTTTCTAAGGTGACTATTAATCTTAGGTTGTTTTAAGATTCATAAGGAATGGCGGTATTGTAGTGACCCATCTGATGCTTCCATTCTGCTCTGTTGCTGGCAAGTAGCTGCTTACTCAGACTCTACTGAACACTTCACTGCTTTGTGAAGGAGTCTAGTTCAAATGTGTCCAGCTGAGATGATTAAAATCTTCCGGCTAAGTCTTTGTTCTCAGTTGCCAACGCTGGTTCTGGATATCACTTGACGTTTATATAATAAATCAAAATTTCTCTTCCACATAATGGACTGTCAGATATCTGAAGACAGTTTGAATGATAAAATTAACATAGATTCTATGTACTGGGGAGGGGGATTAGGGGAAGACTAGTTTCCTTCCTCAGAAATCTAGACCCTGGTTGTCACAGCTAAGATGTCATACATGAGAAGTCATCCAGAATCCGCTTATGCTAATGCTTTTCTCCAAGATATTTCTAACTAATATGAATTATATGCCTCTCCCCAGTGAGACTATAAGTTGCCTAAGAAGAGATATCACAGGTCCTCCTATTTTTTTCTTAACACCCAACATGTAGAAGAAAGGATTTTGCATTTTATTAGTTTTTCCCATTTATGAAGCACTTACTGAGTATCAATTATGTGTCAGACCCTACATGCTATATTCAGGAAACAAACATAGTAGGATCTAGAACCTATTCTCAAAGACCTTATGGTGTGCCGAGAAAGAGTTGCATATGTACTTTCTGTATAGCAAGTACCTGACTGCGAAGTGTTATCAGGATACAAATGAAATCATCCTTCCTGGGTTGCAGCAAAAGATATTTTAGTAGTGGAGACACGTAAGGTGAGGTGCAAGGAATGAGAATTTATAAAGTAGATGAGGGAGAATGTTCTAGAAAGAAGCAGGAGTGTTGGCAAAATAAAGATGTATGAAAAGCACAATACCAGGAGAGGGAATCTACTTCAGCGTTTCGAAGGATAGAGTCTGTATGTAGGAAGTGAAGAGAGTTGTGGCTAGATAGATAGGTTGGGGCAAATCACCTTCTCTGCATGCAGGGCAAATGGGATTTCACAGTAGTTTATAGACCCTGGAAACCACTGAAAGGTTTTTTTTGTTTGTTTGTTTGTTTTGTTTTGTTTTGTTTTTATATATAAAAGCAGTAACATTATGAGTACATATTTTTACAAAAGTCACTAATGGTTCTGTACAAAGTCAACTGATGGTGAAGGAAATAAAGTTTAAAAAATCAGAAAAATTTCAGATAGTCCTACTGAAAGGTGAACCTGAGGTGGAAATCAATCAGTATAGAGAGGAAGTTGGGATCTGAGTGATATTGGAGTCTAAGCTATCATATGATTTCTGACTTTAGTGGAGAGTTGGAAGATGGCTTCATTCACGGGGGTAAGGAATACAGGGAGGTAAGTCCATTTGGAAAAGAAATGTTGAGTTTTGCGCGTATCGGTTTTAAGATGTCTGTGAAAATTCAAGGTGGCAAAGCTTAGTAAGCAGTTAAAGATATGTGTCTCAAATACAGCACAGATATCTGTATTGATGAGTGACGAAAGGAAAGATATATGTGAAAACAGAAGGTGACGGAGAAACAAGATATTTAAAAGCTGAGCAGAGGAAGTGGTGATGGTGAACATACTAAGAATTACAGTGAGATACCACTGCACCCCTATCAGAATGGCCATGCATGTAATCCGTGTGCATACGTCCCCCAGGGCTGTTTAACTTAGTGTCTGAAATCATCTGATGGCTCCTATGGCTTTCTCCTTTTTTATTGCTTTTTTCCTTTTCCCCCCCAGCTGTATTGAGATATAATTGATTTATTGTATAATGTAGTACACATCATATAACAAAGAGGCAAAGGTGATACAGTGCAGAAAACTAATTTGGTTAATGGAGGCATGAGGAAGTCCACAAGAAACAGGTATAAAACTGATAAAATTATTAAAAGCACTTATTTCAGTCACTGGGAAATGATCAAAGGCAGATAACCAGTTGATCCAATTTACTCTAGAAAAATTACTTTTGCATCAGGTAAGAATGGCAGTGATGGGCTGGATTCCTTGGCTGGCGGTACTCCCATTGCGTCAGCTCTGATGATAAAATCACAACTTTACTGGGGACAAGAGGTGACAGAAGAGGCCGACAGTGCAAACTCCCAGATTGTGTGGGTAAAAGATCAAACGTGGTTCAGAAAGAGTGGTAAATCTGTAGTTTCACTGTCCTGAGCCTACAACCTCAGATAGCTAGATTGGCCAAGAATAAAAGGAGATAAGCTACAAATTACCAATACCAGGAAAGAAAGAGGGACATCACTGAAGAAGCTACAAATGTTATGGGAATATTATACACAGAAGTATGCCACAAAAATAGACAACCAAGGTGAATCGGATAAATATGTTACAAATGAATAATATGTATTAAAAAAGAAGTAGACAATCTGAATAGACCTATATCAAGTAAAGAGAATGATTCGATCATTAAATACATTCCCAATAAGAAATTTCCAGGTTCAATTGATGGGATTGATCAAATATTAAAGGAAGATATAATACCAACCCTCCATAAACAGTTTCATGTACTAGAAGAGCAGTGAACATGTCTCAATTTATTTTATTAATAAAGTGTTATTATAAAAGCTGCAGATGATATCTCTCAGTAACAAACACAAAAATCCTTTAAGATACTTTTTATGTATTGCAGAATAGCAATATATAAGAAGAAGAATTTACCACCACCAGAGAGGCTTATTCCAGGAATGAAAGGATGATTTCAGAGCTGAAAATAAATATAAATCACTAAACAAAGGCTAAAGCCATATAATCATGTCAGTAGCTGGATATAAAGCATTTACCAAAATCCCATACATGGACAGGAAAACTCTCAGCAGAGCAAGAACAAAAGACAAATTCCTCAAACTGACAAAGGGCATCTATGAAACCTGGAAATACTATAATCATACATGGCAATATACTGAATGTTTTTTACCTGAGATTGTTAAGAAGGCAAAAATGTCCACTTTCTTCACTTTTTTTTTTTTTAAGATTTTATTTATTTATTTGACAGAGAGACAGCCAGCGAGAGAGGGAACACAAGCAGGGGGAGTGGGAGAGGAAGAAGCAGGCTCCCAGCAGAGGAGCCTGACGTGGGGCTTGATCCCAGAACGCCAGGATCATGCCCTGAGCTGAAGGCAGATGCTTAACGACTGAGCCACCCAGGCGCCCCAAAAATGTCCACTTTCATAGCTTCTGCTCAACATAGCACTGGAAGTACTAGCCAGTGCAGTGTGTCAAGGAAAAGAAATTAAGACATATGGTTCAGTAAGAAGGAAGCAAAATTGTCTTATAATTCACATAATTCATAATTATAAATTCACATAAAATAACTCAGATAAAATATAATTCAACATAATTCACGTAAAAATCAGTCCTACAAAATCTACAAAAATGGTTGCTAGAGTCAAGTACATTTTGCAAGGTGGCAAAATGAAAACACTAACATACAAAAATGAATTGTATATTATAGTAACATTACAAAAATGTAGTTTAAAACCGTAGTATCATCAAAATACAGAGTACTTGAGAGGAATTTAACAACACAAGATTTCTAAGAGAAATTAATTGGGAGATCACCATATGCATGGATTGGAAGACACGATGTTGCTAAAATGGCATTTCTGCCCAATTAGTCTATAGATTTCATGCAATCTGTATCAAAATCCCACCAGGCCTTTTGAGGAAACTGACATTCCAAAATTTGTAGAGAAATGCAAATGTCTAGAATAGACAAAACAATTGAAAAGGAAAAAAATTGTTGAATTTCTAGTACCTAATTTCAAGACAAACCATAAAGTTACAATAAAAAAGAGCCTGGTGTTGGCATTAGCTTTAATACATATGTATATGTCAATGTACCAGAACAGAATCTAGAAATGAACCCACATGTACGTGATCAACTGATGTTCACCAAAAATGCCAGGAAAATTCAATAAGAAAATGACAGTTTTCTCAACAGATAGTGTTGAAATAATTAGATACAACCTATTCTCAAAAGTAAATAATAATGTATCATAGGCCTAAAAGTAAACCAAAAAGTAAACCTAAAACCAAAAAATACATAAAAGAAACATAGGATAAAATCTTTCTAACTTTGGGTCCAGACAAAATATTCCTATGTGGAGCACCAAAGCATAAAGCACTAAAAAAGTGATAATTGAGAAACTGACTTCCTCAAATTTAAAAACTTTTCAAACGATGCTGTTAGAAAATTAAAATGCAAACCATGGATTTGAAAAATCTATTTGCAAAACATGGAGAAAACAACTTGTATCTAGAATATAAAATACTGTAACAATTTAAAAATGAGAAGAGAAAAAACACTATAAAGTGAGCAGGTGGGGAGCCTGGGGGGCTCGGTTGGTTAAGCATCTGCCTTAGGCTTAGGTCATGATCCTGGGGTCCTGGGATTGAGCCCCACGTTGGCTGGGGCTACCTGCTCAGCAGAGAGTCTGCTTCTCCCTCTCCCTCTGCTGCTCCCCTTCCTTGTACTCACTCTCTGTATCAAATAAATAAAATCTAAAGTGAGCTGGTGATTTAAATAGACACTCTACCAAAGAAAATATATAAATGACAAGCGCATGAGAAAGTGCTTAACATCATTAGTTATTAAGTAATTGAATATCAAAACTGTAATAACATCATAACATGCGCACTGGAATGCTGAAGAGTTAGAGAAGCCTCATACGTAGCTGGGGATATATGTAAATGCAAAACTGTGTAGCCACTTTGGAAAAGAGTTGGCTTTTCCTCAACACTTATCATATATCCCAAATCTAATGATTCTTTACCTAAAAGAAATGCACACCTATGTCCACACAAAGATTTCTATGTCATTACATTAACTAACAGTATTATCCATAATACCATACCTGGGATTGGTTTGACAAAATGTGAAATTGTGACACAGGACAATAAAAAGAAAAGGAGCAGACTACAAATGCTTGCCTCAGCAGGGGTGAATCAATAAAAGATAAATAAAATGGCAAAGGAAGTCACACATAAGAGACTACGTAGTGTAAGATTTGATTAAAAAAAAATTTTTTTTTTGGAAATTCAGAACTATAGCATCAGAACGCATACCAGTGGGTGTCTGGGGCCACAGATGGGAAGGGAGATTGAGGAAGAGGCATGGGGAAACATTTGTGGATCGATAATGAGGTGGTTCTAAAGCAGGGTTGTCGTGAGGCTTTCACTACTATATAAATTCATTAAAACTTTAATTGAACTGTAAATTGGGTGACTTTTATGGTATGTAAATTAACCTCAAACTAAGATTTTAAAAGATAGTATATGTTCTGAAAGTCACAAAAAAAGTTTTTTTATGGCATATATTTGCTGATGGAGGCAGGAATTCTGGCCGGAAGAGTGGAGGAAGGGTATGCCCAAGGAAAAATCGAAGCGAAGTATGGGAATGGAATCTCCAGAGAGTATTTGGAGGACAGAATTATTGAGATGAAGACACTTAATTCTGTGGGGAGTGTAAGTGGCACTTCTCCCTTAGATTAAATTTGTTGTCTTTGTTGGTAAGGATCTGTGCCGAGAAGGAACAAGAGAACATCAAGAAGTCGGTTCACAAAATATTAGAGTTTACCTTTCCTCTTTGAGCACAGATATATGCATTTCGGTGGAGGTGAGGGCGTCTGCACTTTCGTGGGAAATTGAGGAAGAATAACTTACTTGCTTTTGTGACAAGACTGACGTGACCTAGAGAAAAAGCTGAGTTCCTTGCACGTGTTCTAGGACTGAAACACGGTCAGGGTTGACGTCTGCCGAAGGGCGGCCCGAGCGTCTCTGCTTCGTGTGCAGGGAGGCAACTCTTCACTCCTGGGCTGCGGCAGGGGTGCTGGTCGCTTCGGCCGGGCCCGGGTTCAAGCCCCCGCGGACCCTGCCGCTGGCCGGAGCCTTGCCGAGTGTGCGATGCACCGTCTACAGTACCCTCTTCGGGACTCGCCTCGCTGCTTTCCCGTGGACCAAGCAGGACAGTGAGCACAGCTGTAGAGACAAGCTGCTCCCCGGGGGCCTCCGGGGTAGATTCTCTGCTACCCCAGCCGTCCACACTGGGATACGTCATCTCGTCCGTCACACAACTAAATCCTCATTGAAGTGAACACAAGACATCGTGTGGCCTGTTTCATGTCACTTTCCTGTCTATCGGCTCTCCCGGCGTTCCTGAGAACGCCTGAAAAACAGGAAAGTGATGATACAAAGGACATGTTGTTTGCGATGACCCTACAACTGCATTCATTCAGGGTCTCGTACCGGAGTGGCAAGCTCTGTTCTGTCAAGGCTGATCTTCAATGTTTCAGGCTGTGTCGGCCATACAGGCTCTTCGGAATTTCCAATCTGCTGCTAAGGCGTAAAAGCAGCCAGAGGGGGGTACGTGAATGAGCGTGACTGTTTCAAGAAAATTCATGGGGAGCCGGTGAAGTTTGCATTTTCTGTAGTTGTTCTTTCCACTGTCGTTAGGTATTTAGAAGTGGAGAAAGCGCTCTTGGCTGACAGGCCGCACAGAAGCAGACAGCGGGAGGAAATGAGCTGAGGGCCATGGTTTGCTGTTCCCTGGCGTAGCTCACGGAGTGAACGACCCACACCCCTCCTCAGCACCATCTGTGTCTTAGCCCGCCACCTCCCCGAATATTCCAGGAAACAAACTACGGGCCTTCTCAGGGCTGGCACCTACTCTGTCCCCCAAGGTTGTTCTGAACCTTACCTTTCTTTGACCACGGGACAAATTGGTGGCCACCGTTCCCTGTGCACCTATGTCTCACGCAAACGAGAAGATCGAACAATTGGAAAAAGGAAGGCTGTTTCTCTTGTACTTTAAGGCACTACTTTCTCTCCTTGAACTTATTTCCCTCTTTAGGCTTTTGCAACTGGAGAGAAAACCATACCCCTCTGCCTCACCCGCGGCGTGCTATTTACAGCACCCCCGATTGTGTGCCATGAAGCGTCTTGGTAACTGTTGACTTATGCAGAGTATCCCACTGTCATCTTCTAGCTCTTAATTGAAAACAAAAATGCTGCTGCATTGGTGTTTTTTGTCACTGCCTAATTCCTAATTTATGAGGACAGACATCAATCTGCTTCTAAAACACTTACATTACACTCAAGTACTCTAGTTCTGTAATATCTTGCCTACTGACCTGTTAAGTGTTCAAGGAAAAATGTGAAAAAAATGTATATATTGTGAATATGTGCTTGGGAGTGTCATGCTTTAGTGAAACTTACAGCTTTCCCCTTCAACTTAAGTACAAAGAATGATTGGGTAGCACTTTTGCAAAATTTCAAATAAAATCTATGTAATATATATGGTGGAATGAGGGCTAGATGTGCCTTTAAAATTATTGGAAACTATACATCACTATGCGAACAGGTCATCTATCACAGAATCAAGCTTTTATTGGAAAATCTGACACCAATTTACTTCCCTAGAAAACCTCGAAACCCTATTTTAAAAGTAGAATCATAGCAATCACACTGGGGGGAAAAGATAAAAATGCCTTCCATTAGTGTCTCCTCTAGTGAAAATTTATAATTATATTTCAACAATTATTCTTTAAGTAATATAGATTATCCAATTTTACATTTATCTACTTTATTATTCTCTACGAACAACGCCTTTTAAATACCGAAAGAAAACTCAAAGAGAGCTCAAGGCTTTCTTTCAACCAAAGTAGTAAGGATTTGAAAGAAGAGGGATGAAATCCTGACCTCCCCATGTATCAGCTTTATAGTTCCATCCAAACCAGTTAATATCTGAACCTTTGTACTTTTGAAAATGAACTTGTTTTCAGATTTAGAGATAAAATATAAGAAGTAATGAATGCTATGTCTGAGACATAGTGACTGTTCAGCATCAATATAAGTATTAAAAATAGTCATATATTAAATATATTAAAATATATTACAAATATATATTAAAAATAGTTGACCCCGCATCCCAAGCTTCATAGTTATATCCACAGACCATGGGAGCTGTAGAGGGACTTAGAGTCATCCTTTAACCATTTCTTAATCTAGATCAGATGTAGAAACCAATGTGCAGAGATGGGCAGTGATTCATATGAGCCCCTCCAAAGAAGTAGTAGTAATTTCTGCTTTAACAAAATGACCTTTAAATGTCTGAAACTTAAGTTCTTTCTATCCATGCTGTAACTGCTTAGGGTCGCCATGCTGAACAAATAAAAATCCAAGATGCCCAGTTATATGTGATTTTTAGAATTATTTATTATTTTTTTACTATTAGCCCCATGTAATATTGGGACATACTTAACACTAAAAATTATTGGTTCTTATTTGAAATTCAAATTTAACTGGATATCCTGTATTTTATCTGACAACCCAATTTAGGGCAAGAAAAGGCAGTGGTTACAGAAATCTGGAACATGCCGTTTTTAACCTCTGAAAATCTTGGCTTTGGCAAAAGACCATAACTATCTGGAAACATTCTACTCACTCTTAAATGCCCAACTCACTATCCTCCAACTTCAGAGACTTTATGCCATAGAATTCAGCTTTGCTCCATCCAGTGGTCATGAGGTATTTCTGTTCTACGCCCACGTGTGAATGTATAATCACATTCCGCCGTGCACTACGTGTTAGAGTCATGTATGTTTGTCTCCCCTATCAAGATTGATATTGCTCTTTTTAAATTATAAATCGGTGTATCTGCCCTGTGTGTATCTCAGTGTCTTATAAGCAGCATCATGTTACCCAATATCCTTTTCAAGAAGGTTTCCTTATGAGTAATTGCTGTTTCCAAGGCTATAGCAGCTTGATGTCATCCTGTTACTGTCACTCCTTCAAAATCATCACATTTATTGAATGCTTACTGTATTTCTGGCACCATGATAATGACTTGGAACTCAATTCATAGATTCATTTACACCTCAACAATCTTAATAGCTAAATTCTCATCATTCTTACCTCTTTTCTAATGAGAAAAAGCCTAGAGATTAAGAAAAATTACTTAGTTGCCCTTGATCTCATAAGAGGAAGCAACCCATCTGGGATTCAAACACAAGACCATGTCTTTCAGTGCTTCGGGACGATCACAAGAGACACGAGACTGTATTTCTCTGTTTCTGACTGGAACGCTAGCACAGGGTCTACAGCCCATTTAAAATGAGCAAAACAGGGGCACTTGAGTGGCTCTGTCGGTTAAATATCCAACTCTTGAATTCGGCTCAGGTCGTGACCTCAGGGTCATGGATTGAGCCCCGAGTCAGGCTCTGGGCTTGGTGAGGGGGTGCTCCTTGAGATTTTTGTGCCCTCACATCCTCTCTCTCTCTCTCTCCCTAATAAATAAATAAGCTCTTTTAAATGAACAAAATGTGGGCTTTCCCAGCCCCCAATTCGTGAATTATTTTTGGAAAATAACTATGGCCTGCTTTGAGTGTGGTTGAAGACAGCCATCCCAATGCTTAGATCAAATGCATCATTTTTCTACCAATTCCTTACAGCTTTGGCTTCATGTGGTATTTCGAGTTCCTCCGTCTTTTGAGTCCTATGACTGGGCGCTGTGACCTCCATACCATCACTCTAGGACCCCTGTGCAGAGGAAATGCTGCCTATTTCTTTTGTGCCCAAAAAGCCTAAAGGCTCAGTGTACATAATAATATAGTAAATTTATTGTTTACTGTGTGCTAGGCATTGTTCGTAATGTCATGCATGTGCAAAATAACATTCATCACAACCATCTGAATTTGGCACTATTATCCATCCATATTACAGATGAGGTTATTGAGGCTCAGAGAGGCTAAGCCAGCTGCCCAAAATAACACAGCTAGTGAGTGTCAAGGATGAAGCCACTGATCCCACTGGAGTCCCAGAGTGCCCAGGCTTATAGGGTGTCGTATAACCAATCACTGCCCCCGAGCTGGGACATGTTCTTTGCTGAAGTAGAGAGCGTTCCTCCCACCTTCTTTATATCACACTTCGTGGCCCTCCTCTCAGAAGACACTATTACTGCATTACTGAGGATTCTCAGATATCTATCTCTCAGACTTTACTCCCTATATATTCCTAAGACCCAGATCTGGAACAATATGAGAAAACTCAAAGCAGTCCCTGCATTCTGAATCTTAGAACTCAGGACCAGGCTTTCTGAGTCAAACCTCTCTTTTCATATTAGATTTCTTCCCCTGCACTGTTTCGAACGCTGCCATCCCCCCAGCACACCCCTTATGCCATCATATAGAACTAGGTGAGCCTAAACCCTGGGGTAAGTACCCTCCTACTCCAGTCCAGGCCGTGGCTTTGTGTACAAAATCTCAGGACTTCTCAGTTCATATGAGAAAGGGGAGAAACAGAAAAGTTACCGTGAAGAAGTTACCGCAAAGAAGAAATAGAATAGGCTGGTAGTAAAGTTGTTTCTTCAGTTGTGTGTAAAGTAGAAAGAACATGAATAAATCCATCCTGTTTATCACATCGTTGCTTGTGAACATTCAGTTGTTTGAAAGCAGCTCTCCCTTTAGAAGGTTTGTAAGAAAGATTTTAATGATCTTATACTTAATTGTGTCTTTAATGAAAACTAGAAAATCACAGCACCTTAAGTAGGTTTCTTGAACTAAAAGAATGGCACTTGGAGCCCAGTAATATCCCTCCTCATCTCAAAACCTTAAAGACTGATGTTTGGTGCATTTAATGATCTTTGAAATAATTTCCTTTCAAATGTATAAATCTGAGGATAATGAAATTACCTATTTTATCTCTCTTGCAAATAATTATAAAGTATAATTCTATATAACTCCTAAATCTAATAATTCTAAGTGAGCAAACTCAAGTCTGTTGGTCAATTCATTTCTATTTAAGACTGTTTAAGTTGACTTTGGCATTTCCTATCACAACCACAGGCCATGTATTCAACCACTTCCCATGATATATTCTAGAAGGTTGGATTGTAGGATATTACTGTTGTTTCTACAAAATGGAAATTACACACCGGTGTTCAGTCTCCTATTGTTATGATGTATGTTCATATCCACCACAGAACAAAGAGTATGGTCCTAATAGTTGTGTAGCTGTTCAGTGACTTTTGACTGACAAACTTTACCTCATTTTCTCCAAAGCTCTGTATGTTCTAAATTCTTCTCTGCTCTCTTTTATTTCTCTAGTCACAGTTTCCATCCCTTCAGTTAAGGTAAGGGAAAGAATAAAGCAATCTCATCGAGTAAATGTACACTTATGTCAGTATCTGGATTTTACAACTATTTCATATTTTACAGGATGTTATATTTGAAAGCACGCACTTGTATTATAAACATCCGTATTATTCAGCAGATCAGGTTGAGAAATGCAGAGTTGATAGAGATGCTAGGCTTTGCAGATCGTCTACAAGCCGGGAGACGCTCTCAACCTGATTGTATGAATGGGGTAGATATTCTAGGTGTGAGAAGAGGACATCTCTAATATTGAAGAAACACGTTGGAGCAAGGAGAGCTGCCGGAGCAGACCCATACTATGTAGGACCCTAATGATCAACTTCACAAAATATACCTTGATTATTGTTGACACTCAAGTTTTTAATTGAGCAATGTTCAGAAACTTATGTAAAGCTTGATTTTCCATATTAAGGAATAATTCATCATTAATAGTTAAGTACTCATTAAGTTTTGCTGGGATCAGTTTCACCCAGCAAATTGCAAATATCTCACTGTGCTATTTATACATCTGTGTTGGTTTCTAACATTGCTGCGTGAGGAAGTGCATGTTCTGAATTTTTTTTTTCCTCACTCAAAATTGTAGGGGAAAAGTCTAGAAAACTAAACATTTTGCTGGGTATAACTGGAGTGGAGATGAGGGGTGAGATTTTGAAGGATTAGCAAAAAGTGTATGTTATGCTAGTGGGTTTGTGTATAATAGTGAGCTATCTTAGGTCAACAAAAAGACAGAAATATATCCAAATCACCGAAAAAGAAAAGAAAAATGGGGCTGAAGTATCTCAAAAGAGACTAAGAAAAATTATTTAGAAATATTTAGATGACATTGAAACCTTGATCCAGTTTTAATACCTAATATCTTACTGGTCAGTTCAAAGGAGACGATCATTCAAATTCTATAAAAAAAAAAAAGTCAAAAGCAAATCTTTATTATTATATGAAATACAAAAGCTCTTATGAAAAAAATGAAGCTACTATGGGAATTGTTTGGGGAATAAGTGGGGTAATATGTGTGGTGCATAGTAGGTGCTCCCAGACAGCAGGTGCGTAATGAGTAATCAATACATGTGTGGGGGCACCTGGGTGGCTCAGTCGTTAAGCGTCCAACTCCTGGTTTCGGCTCGGGTCATGATCTCGAGGTCCTGGGATTGAGCCCTGTGATGGGCTCTGTGCTCAGCACTGAGTCTGCTTTAGATTCTCTCTCTCTCCCCCTCTGCTTCTCTCCCTGTTCATGCTCTCTCTCTCTCTAAACTAAATAAGTAAAATCTTTTAAAAATAATAAATGCCTATTTTTAGACATAAATTCCAACCATGAGAATAAGATCTGAGTAGGGAGAGAGGAGTGCAAATTAATATTATATTAAACTTACTCCTCTCAGCAGAAAAGCCAAACTTCCATGGATGACAGCAAGACATTCAAACATTCCCCAACACACACACACACACAAACCCACTGTGTATCTGTGTACCTGCTAGTGATATCTACATGTTGCATTATAGTTAATTATAGTATGTTTAATCTCTAGCATTAAAATACTTTTTATTAAAGGGAAGGGACAATGTCTATATTGTTTCAAGCCACCTCTGCTATGCTCAGTAGCTAGACCATCTGTATGTGTTTGTCAGTTGATGGTGAATACAATATTGTGAAACATCTTCAAAGTATGCTGTACTTGGAAATAACAATGAGGTGGTTCAAAGCTCAGATCATATAGAGTCATAGCTCAACTCCACCACCAGGTGGTTGTGACCTTGGCCAATGAGCTGACCTCTATGCAGTTTCAGTGTCTTCCCCGGGCCTGAGAAATGTGTGTTTGAGTCACTGCAAGTAAAACTCTGAGGACAGTTCCTAGCATGTAAAAATCACTCCCTGTATGTTAGATATTATTATATATTAATCCATAAACTTAGATTTTCCAGAAGAGATTGAAGGAAAATTAGCTAACCATACATTATTTCAAGTTAGCAAAATGGAACTAAAAAACTAAAACTGGAAGAACAGAAACTCATTCCGTAGGTCTGGTATGCATACTCTTAGGAGCACAAGTTCCACCCCAAGACTTCTGTGAGTCCAAGTACAGGAAATTATGTTCATCATCATTTGAGTAGGACAAATGTGAGTGTTTTTCTTTAGAGAAGCACACCTGTTCCTACCTGCTCCGGGTGCTGAGAGCCGGATGTCTGCTGTGAATTCGCATAAAGAACTCATTGTACGATGTGCTGCACAAAGAACACCTTAGCATTTTCTAGTAAATACAACCTTAAGTTTCTAAGAGCTCTTTTCAATAACGTCTGCTGATGTAAGCTGCTGGTATAAACTTGGAAGAAATTAGTAAAAATGGCTCAGTAGGGTCTCAACCACTGTGCTTAAAAATGTTTTCTTGGGACACCTGGGTGGCTCGGTTGGTTAAGCCTCCAACTCTTGGTTTCAGCTCGGGTCACGATCTCAGGGTCTTTGGATCGAGCCCTGTGTTGTGCTCTGCACTTAGCCCAGAGTCTGCATAAGATTCTCTCTCTCCCTCTGCCTCTCCCCAAGCTCTCTCTCTGTTTCTCTCTCTCTCTCTCATAAATAAATAAAATCTTTTAAAAAATAAATAAAAATAAAAATGTGTTTTCTAAAAACCTGGATCCATCCGGAGATACATTTTAAAGTATCTGAATGGAAGGACAATAAATTATATACCAACTCCTTTTTGAATGCCCTCCATACCCTAGCTTTGGGGAACATCTCATCTCCCACTCTCAATATAATTGATTCAAGTGAATTTGAGAAAATATTTCTCTTGATAATCATTTGTAATATATTTAACTTTATTTAATTTTTATTAAAGAAATGCATTTAATCATCCATTATTTTACTCCTTTGTTCAATAAATAGTGTGCCAGGTATGAAAGAAGGCAGTAAGATATACTGGTGATCGATTTACATAAGCCTCGTTCACAACAGAATTGCCCTAAAAGGGAAACAAGTAAACAAATAAATAGAAGGACAAAAACATAGCTTATAGTTCCCAGCTACTTGCGAGGGAGGGGACTTGTCTCTTATCTTTTCTCATCATCAGAAGTGAGTATTTGCCAAGTGTTTTCATACAACCCAGCTGTAGGAACACCAGCAGTTGGCATTAACACTAAGTAAAATCAGCTTGAAAACCCACAGCTACCTGGAGGCATCACTGGCACCTCTACCTGCAATGACCCAGAGTTATCTGGGTAACAGATGGCATCACTCAAAACAACCAGTTCAGTCACCAAACTGATCTTTGGATCATCTTCATATCCTGCCTTTGGCCAAAACCAACCGCCCAGCCAACCAAATGAAAAATGCCATTGGGGGATGCGAGCCTTGGGGACATCCTTCACCATGGTGACAGGTCTAATGTAACAAAGATGACAGATTGGCAGCCATAGTGCTAGTGATATTGGGATATGAAGTTCAGATCCTAATGGCTCCATAATCATAACAGTGGTATTTATATAAAAAAAACACACAAAGATTTATTTAAAAAAACTTTATAAGTTAAAAAGCACCTCAATTTCAAAGGAATTCATATCAGTCTTCTAAAACTGCGTCCCTTTATCTAGAGCATCATTATTGTCTTGTCAATAACAAAAAAATCATCCAAGGACATAAAAAACTCCGTCCAAATTACCTCTCAGATCTTTCCCCATTCTTTCCATGCCTGTGTTCACCAGCTTAGGTGAGGCTCTTACGAAGTTTCACCCAGATGATTTTAAATTTGTTTCCCCCTTCTTCAGTCTCTTGCCCTCCAGTCTGTCCTCCTTAATGCAAGCAGAATAATTTCTTGAAACACTGAAAGATATGGCAGTTATCAGTATATATATACATATATAGGTGGTGTTTTCTAGCATCTGGGTTGATGTGAAAACACAGGTATGGAAACGCTCTCCAAGAAACTAATTTTGTTGCTAAAATAAATGAAAGATTGATCCCATCCTCGAAGTTGCCATAGTTTTGAAGGGCAGGCTACGTCTTTTCAGGCCTCTCCTTCCCCTTCCTTTATGCCCCTTCACACAGTTCGCTGGCATGGCTGTGCTTGTACCACACACAGTTGTTCCCGCTCTCTGACATCACTCTCACTTTTCTATGCTTTTGTGCATTTCAGAGCACTTTGACCATTTTAGTTCCTAGTAAATTCCCGTTCATCATTTAAAACTGCTTGAGTGTTTGCTGCTTTGAAGGTTTTTAAAAAGCCTTTTGTCCATAGGGTTAGACTTGTGCATATGGCATAACCATGTTCCAGGTACCGTTGAAAGAATTTGGATATATTATTTAATTCAGTTCTCCCATAACCCTATCAAGCAGGTATTCCTAAAAATCTCTGTTTTATAAAAAGGATAATGAGACACACTGAGTTAAAGGAAGTTTTCCAAAGTCAAACATAAAGTAGGCCAGGATTTGAACATGGCAGTCAATTCTGGAGTCCAGTTTCTTAAAAACTTTACTGAATTCCTGTTCTCTATAATCTTGTGATACTTGGGGCTGACTTCTAAGCCCATAATTATTTACTGATCTGTCCATTCACACAGAGAAAATTTGAACTGATAGAAAAGACAAAGCATTTCTCATATTTTATATTCCTTAGCCAAAAGAATTAATGCTATTTGGAAATGCTAAGCAAATGAAGAGTGGATCTCAGAATGTCTTCAGCTCCTTTTGGAGAACAAAGTTCCTTAAACAGTAAGATAATCTTTGAAATTGGCTTACATTCTTATGCCATCAAAGCCAAGTATTTTTGATAGTTTATTAGTCTAGAAGGTAGGGGCCTGAAGAGGATTTTTGATCATTTGAGACATGAGTTTATTTAAACTACATTGAATCTTGTACAACAGAGCCATAGAGCCTAAGGACTAGAAGGAATATTGTCTTCCCTAATGTTCTTATCTGGTAGACCTTCTTCAATCAGAATTTAAAACCTCAATAAGATGTCATTATGATAATGTTATCTTCATTTCTTTTTGCTCTCATGAAATTTAATCATGACTTTAAAACCTAATTTTACAATTCTTAATACACTGCATTAATTCTGTTATTGAATGTACGATTACAAGGAAAATTTCTGGCTGCTATTAGCCTGATTTAAATTTTCATAAAATCAAGCGATGTCCCCATTCCACAACTTATTCTTCTGACTATGCATCGATAGCACAGAATTTGGAGTTCAAAGACTAAGGTTCACATCCGAGTTTTCCCAGTTATGATCCATGTGATCTCAGCCACATTACTTAAACACCAAACACGTTAGCTACCTCAAAGGAAAGACCACCTGCCTGTCACTCCCCTGCCTGGGTCTGGCAGAATGAGGATCAGTTGATTGGGCTGTCTTGGCAGTAAATTTGGTCTAGTTGTTTCTATGTGAGAAATCTGAAAAGAATAGAACGCAAATGTTGGACTTCACGAAGTTACAGGACAAAGGAAGAGTTGAAGAATTTTCATTTAAGAAAGAAGAGCCCAACTGTAATCTTTTTGGTGTTTGAGCAGATGTCAAGATTATATTCATCAGTATACCTAAACTTTACAGAGTGAGTGTTTTCAAAATCAGAGTTTCCATACTCAGGAAAGACTGTTTGTGTTAAGAAGAGATATTTGTTAGGAATCCACTGATAGCTCTAAGAAAATGCCTCTCTGGTTAGAACGGCATTGTCTGCACTCTTTCTTGGAGGAAGTAAAATATGTATTATCCCATGGTATTAAAATGGAGCAAAATGGCATTCACCTGTTATTTCATAGTCAATAATGAAAAACATTATTTAGCAACTTACTGCTCATTCTGTGTTCCCAGTTAGAAGGTTAGCACAGACTCTCAGATATCTCTTTATCTTTGATTGCACTTGACAGACTGCCTTCCCCAGAATGGTGACTTAATAAATGTTGATTTATTAAACCTACAGATTATTTCACACTTCAAATGAATGTCGCTGTATGCTTTAGGACTGCCTTATGTTTAGCTGGGAATTATCTGTGACATATTTGAGTGTTTTTCAGACTGTGGTTTATCGACCATCTGTATCAAGATCATTTGGAAACTTGTTAAACATACAGTCTTGGTCCACCACAAAATCGAAATGAAAGTCTAACCACCTATGGAGGGATATGGGCTAAAACCTCTGATTAATATTTTGAGCCTTTAGTAATTAGAAATTCTTCTGTACTAGATGCATAAGCCCAGGATAATCTGCTGATTAGTATATAATAATTAACTCTTTGGCTTCAATACAAATAGTCTCTTGCTATAAGACATTTTTTATTGTTAAATTGTTGAGTGAATTTCTATATGTCACTTTTAGACTGGCTGAAATGGATACCAAAAATAATTATTTCCAGTTAAATGCTAGTAGGAAATATATAGATATGTACCCCTATATCTATGCATTTATTTAGCATACAGGGGAATTTGATGTTAGGAAGAGAAATAACATAGTGAACAATTCTCCTTACCAAGTTAAGATCAACTGTCGTATCTGATCCTCATTATAATTTAAAAGGTAAGAATTTTTTTTTTTTGGTCTATTTTACAGATGAGGAAAGAAAACACAGAGGTGCTATGACTTTTTTACATTTTTCACAGCTCTAAGGAGCAGACCTGAGGTCCAAAAGCAGGGCTGGTTAATACTGAAATTCTTATATTTCCACTGGGGTATGTCTCTCATTTTTGACTGCCATGGTCCTAAAGACAAGTGTAAATTACAAGCATTTTTACCGTGATATTAATCGAGATTAATTTTAAGTGTGGCTTATAAATAAATGACATTAGCACATATTTTTAAAAAATTGTTTTAGAACACCAAAAGATAAGACAAGCGGCAAACTCTCACCACCCCTGCAGAAAGATGAACTACAACTACTTTGAACGGTAAAAATTCAACTGCTCATAAATCGTATTATAGCAATTGTTAACCACAAATGTGACATTTGCTTAATAAACGTTTCCATAAAGATAAGGAAGCTTCCAGCTTGAACAGAAAAAGAAGGAAATCTACTATTAGCAGTTAAGTAGCTGGTGTTTCTGTGTTGGTGTTGTTTTGTTTTTCCTAAAAAATGCTCCAAAATGTTGCTGATCTCCAGTGGCTGCTGCGATTGTATCTGTGACAGAATGTTTTCAAAGAATAACCAATTTCAAATCTTTCAAATGCATTTGAAAAAAAATAACTTCACAATTGGTGAAATGACTAAACATATTCTAGGAAGAATTGCACCAATTTTCTTTAAAGAATGGGGAAAAATTGCATCTGTTAACCTCTGTAGTCAGCAATAGGAAACAAAAACCAAACTCAAACTTCTGATGTATGTTGTTTACTGTAAGTAAACACAACGAACATTAAAAATAGCGTATTCCTGAAAACGGGCCTTGAAGCTGGTTCAGCTTCTTTCAAGACAAAATTTTTCGAATTGTTCTCTGTACTTCCAGGCCTAGGACATTGGTGCAAGGTGCATTTCCTCCCCAGTCTGACTTGCTTAAACAGGTGCTATGCAAATATAAAACCTCATTATCCCCCTTGATAGGAGCTTATTGTTAGAGAACACAAAGGCAGCAATCTTATTCAGTAGTTGATTTTCTCCTCTCACATGTATTTATGTTTTAGAAAGACAATTTAGGTAGCTTTTGTAAAGTGTTCACTGAATATTTATGCACCAAGAAGCTTACCAAGTTTCTATGGTAAGCATTTCTATAGATGGGGTCGTGTAAGAAGACGGAATTTTCTTATAAGTACTGATCACAAACGTTGTTAAGTACTATTAATTGCAAGCTGCTTATTTTGGAAGCCAATTACGGTTTCTCTATGCCTTAGAATTGCACTCATTTTAAAGCGTGTGTTTTTGTCAGACTCGGGAAATAGGTTATGAAAGGGTGTTATATTGATAATGATACTGGGAATTAGTAAAACATCACAATTCACAGAGGACTTTAAAACTAAGGGGTTACTGGGGGTGCTTGGGTGGCTCAATTGGTTAAACGTTGGACTCTTGGTTTCGGCTTAGGTCATGATCTCAGGGTTGTGAGATGGAGCCTTGCATCGGGCTCGTGCTCCGCACAGAATCTGCTTATCCCTCTCCCTCTCCCCTCCTTGCTCACGCTCTCATTCTCTCTTCCCACTCCTCTCTCAAATCAATCAATCAATCAAATCTTTTAAAAAATGGGGAAAAAACCCTAGGGGATTACTGGCCTTACAGTAACTTTGTGATGGAAAAAACAGTCCATGTACTGTAGAAACTGAAGCTCAGAGAGATTAATCAAAATCCTGGAATCACACAGGTTTCTGGCACATAACCCCAGGCGCTAACTACTCTGGTACAAGTAACCTCTGTAATTATTCTGCTTTCAGGATGTGTAAATGTGTGTGTGTGTGTGTGTGTGTGTGTGTGTGTCCACGCATGTGTTTGTTTGTTTCTCTTCTGGCCCAGTAGAACAACCTAAGCCCCTAAGGGGTGTCTCTGTCTGTCCCTCTGTCTCTGTCTTCCCCTCCCCCATATATGTATATAGGAAGAATGTGTTGTGCACTGGGGGATTCTAAGAAGAATTCAACGTGCTTCTTCCCTGTGTTCTAATTTTCTGCTTTTCAAGAAACCCTCTGACTCAGAAATTTTATTCCCAAGCATTGGCTGTGGGAAGAAACTGCTTTCAGTAGACTATGTGAACTCTCTAGGTGCTCAGAACTTATAATTGCATCTTTGAGTAAATTGTCAGGCAACTTTTCTCTCCCTCCTCAATGTATTGTTAAATACCAGCTCAACATCAAAGTAGGGTCTGTTTAAACTCAAACGTTGAACTTCAGGATCGCTAAAACTAAAAGCTGGTTCACATCAATGGTTCATGTTGACCCAAACCACAGCGTACCCCCAGGACAAAGTTCTCCCCGGTGTTACATGCGTTCATGTGGTAATAAAATGAGTTGTGTGACTCCTGACATTTTCAGGGTTTCCAGAAAACCAAGATCTGAGGACCGTATGTAAAAAAAATCACCTGGACAAACATGATTCTGTGGTCTTCACAGACCAGCATGTGTTCCACGGAAGTCAGCTCTTTATCATGCTTATAGATGGATATTGTGTCCCCTCCATGGTCCCCTGCAGTATCCTTAGAGGGCCAGGACCCAGCTCAGCCATCACTGTTAACAGGTGGAGTGGAGGATACAGGGCTGAACAAAATGATGCTTATGGAACCCAGGACATTAACTGCTTTCAACAAGTAGACCAGGGGGTGGGCGCTTGGGTGGCTCAGTTGTTAAGTGTCTGCCTTCATCTTGGGTCATGATCCGAGGGTCCTGGGATCAAGCCCCGCATCGGGCTTCCTGCTCAGCAAGAAGCCTGCTTCTCCCTCTCCCACTCCCCCTGCTGGTGTTCCCTCTCTCACTGTGTCTCTCTCTCTGTCCAAAAATAAATAAAGTCTTTAAAAAACAAAACAAAACAAAAAAACAACACAAGTAGACCAAGGAGTAAACATACATACCTTAAAAATAGACAGCAAGGCTGCTTTTTCAGTCTGCTACCAAATGCAAATGTTCATCTCTCTTGATAACCAAGAGGCTAACACACCCAGCCATTTACATTTCAGTCTACTTAAATTGCATTGTCACAATGTTTAGGAATGGCTGAACTCGTGCCACATTTCTCTTCTTTCTAGCTTCTATTGATCTCCCATTCAATCAATGTGTTCAGGTTCAGCTGTAGCTCTAAGGTCAATTCTGATTAAATACCCTCTTATTTATCCTCGGTGACTACAAGATATTCTGCTTTTGCCTAAGATATCAACTCTATTACTCATGACTGCAGTTTGAGGCTCTCTCTGTCCCCTGATCCCTTCCCTCTTTGGAAACCAAGTGGCATGGGAATATACACAATTTAGTTCTCTGTGGCTGCATAAAACATGGTGGCCTGCAAATCAAATATTTACTTCCATCAAACTGAGCATTATTTCTTTAAGTTCCCAACATTAAAAACTCCAATTATTTATATGAACAATTGATATGCTAATAATAATAATGACAATTTATTATTATTATTATTATTATTATCATCATCATCATCATCAGTGCATTCTGGATGATACACTACAGACTTTGCTTTCCAGTAAGCAATACTTGGACTTTTGTTTTTTTTAATAAATACAGGAAGTTTGGGGCAAGAGGAAATAACTAATTTTTTTTAGGATCTACCAAGTGTCAGATACTGAATAATGGATTGGGGCTTAAACTCTGTTATCTCATTTATTCTTCCTGCGAACACTTTCACAGACCGAGAAGCTGAGCCTTTGGGTGTTCAAGCTCGTTGGTGCAGGGCCCCTGTGAGAAGGCTGGTTTTCTCACTCCAGATCCTGTTGTGGTACTGCTGTTGTTACTTTAGTTTTTGTGTTTTTTCTTTTTTCCTTTTATAGCATATTATGTATTGGGCACTTAAATGGATTTGCGTAATTTTGAGAGAATAATACTTAGAGCCTATTCAATGGCATCCATCTGCCATCAGTACAGGGGCTGGTAAATTTCATTACAGAATATCAGCCCTGCTGTCATATCAGAAACCACGGGTTCCTCTTCAGTCGACACCGTGGAATAGCTATATGAGAAGGAGCCTTGCCAGACAGCTGAATCCTGCATTAATTGTTATTCAGATCTTGCTCAATTTACACTTGGGAAGATTGACATTGAAGTGGGTTGATTTAAGACTTCTTTTTTCTGTGTTACCAAAGGTTTTAAACCTAAACTAAGTTGGATCAGCAAAAAAACAAATATACAAACACGTACACTTAAAAGCCCATAGAAAAAGAGTCACTAAGTGATGAGCCCATAGTATTCCCTGGCCTTTTATTAGAATCTACTATGTAAGCATATGATGAATATTTCACAGTATTTTGTAAAACCAGAGTCATCAAATAACTTGTGTTTTCACCACTGCGTTTTTTTCTTCCATATAAATTTTCCTTCAGAATGTAAGAGCAGGGAGGAAACACCTTTGTCTTTCTATCAAGAATAAATATTCTATTTGTTACATGGTACATATATAGAGGCTACTCTACTTTTATGTTGGATGCATAGGAGTGCAATGTCAAATTTAGTTCTTCTGTGCTAGATTACTAAAATCCTTTCATGTTTTTGTCTGGTAGATTTCTCTCTCCCCTGCCTTTGGGTTCCAGTCACATTTTTAGAGCATCTTTATTTTTTTTTAAGTTTATTTATTTATTTATTTATTTATTTATTTATTTATTTATTCGACAGAGATAGAGACAGCCAGCGAGAGAGGGAACACAAGCAGGGGGAGTGGGAGAGGAAGAAGCAGGCTCCCAGCAGAGGAGCCCGATGTGGGGCTCGATCCCAGGACCCTGGGATTACGCCCTGGGCTGAAGGCAGACGCTTAACGACTGAGCCACCCAGGCGCCCCTAGAGCATCTTTATACAAACTTTCACACACATATGCATCAGCTAGACTGAACAAATTATCTAATTTGGCAGGTGTATGCCATTAAATCATACATTGTTATAGTCCATTTTGGGGTCTCAGGTTAGGATCTACTCGTACTGTGAAAGACCCCCAAATCCAAGACTAGGTTCCTAGTTGTTCCTTTCCACCCAATATCAGTAATTAAATATAATGTGATTAAGCCTTGTAAGAAATACAAAATGGCATGTTCAGATAATCTTAAAAGTCCAGAGAGAAAGCATAGGTGATACCAACGAAAGCATAGACTTATGTTGTCTAACTATGGGCTAGACACTGTTTAAGGTACTTAACATTTATAAACTCACTTAATCTTCACCACCAACTCATCTACTCTACACTAATATTGTCATTCACATTTTTTCAGATGGGGGAATTAAAGCACAGAGAGTTTATTTGACATGTCCAAGTCACACAGCTTGTAAAAATTAGAACTGGGGCTTAGCTCAGGCTATGTGGCTCGTGAGTCTCTATCCTTAAGCCATAGTCTGTGTTGCCATTCAAAGATCAGAAGGCCTGGGGCTGGTCACAGGAACCAGCAGAGTTTCTTAGGGCTGTTTAAGATTTAACATAAAAATTGACGTATAAAACAAAAACAAATGGTTAATCTTGGGTTTGTTCTTTGAAAACAAATTTCCCAGTTTCACTTAGTTTCAACTTCTCTTTCCTGTTGAAAACCCTTTGCAGTTTATGGAACAGCTGCGTGTGTGTCAAGCATTGGGGCGTGAGGGAGAGAAGGAAGAAAATTTTACAGGCAAATGAGTTCTTAATTGATAATGAAATGGATTTATTCAATTGCAATTTTAAAAGTCTCATTACATTCAAATAATATAATTCAGAATTGAACTTTCTTTTTACTTTGTCACTATGGTACAGAGATTTTGGGGAAAAAAAATAGACCTTCGTGTTCAATTTTGGGGGGAAGTGTGGAGAGCAGAATTGTGGATGGCATTTAGAGTTCATTTGCTTACTTTTACACGGACTAGTTGCATGTGACCCATCACCGGGGCAATGTCTCTGCAGAAGGGCAGCTCTGGGCCACCGTATAGGCTGCCGGAGACTGTTCGCTGGCAGCTTACTGTTCCTGAACAAGCTGACATTTTATGGGGACTATTAGAAATGCATGAATTCTGCACACAAAATGTCAACTGATATATTAAGAAAGAGCAACTCTCTGTAGTCACTCGCAGTAAAATTTCTTTAGCTTTTACCCCATTCCACTTCATAGATACATTGTATCTATGCTTGTACCATTTCATATGAGATCACTTAACACCCAAAATACACATTCAAGTTCAACTTCTGCAATAAGAGAGTGAAATCTTAAAGAGAAATGAAAATAGTACCATCTCTTCATCTTCAGTTCAGGGACCAAGGTCATGGATTATGAATTTTAAGCAGTCAGTATATCACTCAAAAATCATTCTAGGTGTAAGATGGCATCTTTATTCAACTTGCTGATTACTTTTAAAGTATGTTCTCGCTTAATAGCCTTTTGCTTTTGACATGGAGAACTTCTATAAATTGGATACTAATACAAAAAAATTAACCCCTAGCATAAAGCAATTGAGTTGAATAGCATTTTTTGGTATTGAATATTATAGTCAGTGATGCTGTCTCCCCCTATGTCTAGAAATTCAGACACAATTGAATGCTTGAAAAATGTAGGCTTAATATTTACGGAATCCTCGCAGTATGACATAGCGGAGGGAGATAGTCCCCCATGGAAAATGAGATTAGCCGTAAAATCGGTCCCTGGAGTACACAGACCTCCAACTACGCAACGTCAGACATAGTAGAATACAGGAGGCTGTTGATGGCATTCCCCTTGCTCATGACCCAGCTCACGTGTGCTTAACAGACCCACAGCTTCAGTTCTCTGTTCGGTGCATGATATGCTAGCTTCCTGGTCACACATAATGTTTCTCTGCAGACACATCTATAGTTGCTTTCCCATCACATTGAATTCCATTTTTCTCACCACAACTTCTAAGGCCCCTTCTTGTTAAAAATACATGTAAATAATATCGTCTATAATAAGGTGACTTCAGATGACTTACTACTGCTCTGCTGAAAATGCAAGTAACGAGTGAGGATTCAATTATTAAATTAATTCTAATCCAATAAAACCAGTTTTATTTACTGGTTATACAGATTTAAATTTTCTTTTGTCCATAAAAGTGAGAAAAACTACAATTTTCCCTTAAAAACAAGAAGTAGAGAACGCTCAATGGGAAAGCCCGCAGAAAAGTTTGGAGTTCTATCCAGGTACATGTTTATTCAGAAAAGCATCACCTGTTGGGTTTAAATGATAATGTTACTCATCTCATTACCCATGACTAGGGAAGCTGCCACTTGTGACCAGTTTAGAATTTGAATGTGATGGTGTATATAATATCTCCAGTAATATTCGGTTTCTGCTTTGTTGGTGTCTTACCTTGTGATATGTCATTTTGTTGTTGTGCTAGAAAATGGGTTTAATTATGTTCTAGAGAGATTATGTCGTTTGAGCAAGAAATGGAAATAGACTTAAAAATGGAAATTTTGTAAAACATATTTAGTGGTGCCCGGACTTGTAAAACTAAAAGCACAGTCTGTCCAGTGTAGTGTGCAAAGAGGGGCTGCTACATCAGGAGGGACATCATTTTCTCCATGGACTGAGTTCATTTCTGGAATATTTTATACTCTATTAAGCTCTGTGAAACATAGAATTAGGAACACCCGTCAAAACTTAGTCATCGTTGTGGTTTTAAATTTTTTAAATTTTGGAATATATACCATCATCATCCTATATGTATTATTGAAGTGTCTACTATGTGCAGGACTCTGTGCTAGCCAACAGTGAGGAGATACCAAGGGGGTCATATGGTAGAATGTACTAGAATTTGATTCTAGTACACAACCTTGTGTTTGAATCCTACCCTATCACTTCCTAATGAGTGATCACAGAGGAGGTGCCTAACTCTTTTAATCAGTTTCCTCATCTCTAAAATAGTGATCAAACTAGTCTCTGTGGAGGGGCCTGGATGTGTCAATTGGTTAAGCCTCCCTCTCTTGACTTCCGTTCATGATCTCAGGGTCATGAGATTGAGCCCTGTGTTGGGCTCCATGCTCAGTGGGGAGTCTGCTTGGGATTTTCTCTCACTTTCCCTCTGCTCCTCCCCTCACTCATGCTCATGCTCTCTCAAATAAATAAATAAATCTTTAAAAAAAATTAATCTTTGTGTCACAGAAAATTTCTTGATTAATAACCTGAGTATACACACAAAATATTTAATGCTCAGTGTGACCAGCACATAATGAATACCCAGTATTTCAATACTATTAAAGTACCATCATTGCTATGATTATTCAGTTCCATTCTCCAAGGAATTAGAAGCTAATTAAGTAAAGGAAGATTGAACTAGCAAAAATACAAACAATAAAACCATTACAGTATAAAATATTGTCTTTAGGAGAAAACTTTCAGGATATAAATAAAACCTAAATTGAAATTACGTATATAAAAAATTATAAATGTGCCATTAATTAGCCTATTTTTGCCTAAAATTAACTCCCTAATTAAAGTGAGGAGCGTCCTTTTAACTTTGGGAGAAATAAAAATATTTTCACAAAATATTTTATATAAAGTCATGGCAAAATGGACAGGACAAGAAAATCACAAAGAAGGAAATGCCAGCGTCTATAATCCCAACATTCACAGGCAACTATGCTCACTTTTTCAATGTATCTTCCTCCCGTCTTCATGATGTCGTTTTTTGCACAGTGGAAATCTATTGTGCATTGAATTTTATGTCTGCTTTTGATGTTGAACCTTATAGCATAATTTTCTGTATCTTTGGGAACTCTTTATTAGTATCATTATTAATATCTTGAAAACTTTGCGTTTTCCTTGAAGACACACCATATGTGCGCATGGCATGGTGAATGTTTGTCACGAGCCTGAATTTTGTCTGAGAATAGGACCGGACACTACTTAATGCAGTTATGATGCTCAAACACAATTTTTAAAAGGCACTAGTGTTAGTTAAAATTCTTAAGAAAAATCTTCATTAAAATGAGAAACACTTTTTTTTTTTTTTGAGTTGTCTAATTGAAGGATGACTAGAACATCACTAAGGAGCAAGGAAGGCGGTAGGTGATCTAGGCCAGTGTAATCTCATGAGCCAAAAATATTGAAGCAGAAGCACAGAGCATGAGAAAGTGAAAGTCTGCCTGAACACAAATAGTTCGTGCTTTAACTGGTGTCAACTAACGCTGCATGATGTGGAGGGTGAAGTCAGAGACACAGATGTTGTCTTAGGTGATTTTCCACCTCAACCACAGGTAACTTCTTCGTGGTTGGTGAAGAACAGAGGCCCTATGAAAAGGATAATTTCTAAAGAGACTAAAGAAGATCAGTGTGTCATGTTTGTAGGGCACTAAGTGCCTAAGTACAGAACAATTGCTTCGATATTTAAATAATTTACAAATTATTTTCACATGCAATATATTGTAAATTATCTGAGCAAAGTACTGAAAGAGTAATTTTTTTTCTTTATAGTGAGGGAATTGATGAAGTTTCAGAGAGCCCTTTTATGCCTCTAATTTTGTATTTCATTTTGTTTTCATATCCAAACAATACAGTAGTTGAAAAGAATTTTATTTTTGACCTCAAAATTTTATGCACATTGTTCTATTGCCTTGTTAAATTTGTTTTTATCTTACATAGAGACAAAAGATTGTTTGAAATAAAATATACGTAAGGCAGTGTACCAGTTACTACAGATATATGGACAAGTTACCCCAAAACTCAATCATGTAAAACAACCATTTATCATGTTTATGAATTTTCTGTTTCAGAAATTCCAACAGAGCACTCTGGAGATGGGTTTTCTCAGTTTTACAATGTCTGGGGCCTCATCTGGAAAACTCAAAAGCTGAGACTAGTGTTATCTGAAATCTATGCATTCCCATATCTGGCATCTGGTCTGGGAAGACCCAAAACCTGGGCAATGAAGCAGCAGAGGGTTTTGTGCATTCCTCTATGTGTTGTCTGTACATGGTCTTTCTAGCATAGTGGTTGGTACATTCATGGTAGCCATATATATTGTGGGCCAGGGCTTCAGAGTTACCCTTGTGGGTTGGCGAATGGGGGGAGAGAGAGAGATCTCATCGCCTATTATGACCTAGCATCAGAAGTCACTTTGTAGCACTTTGGTGCTCTACTGGCAGAAGGGGATTCAAAGTTCCAACTGGGTCCAAGGGAACATAGACACTACCTCTTAGTTGAAGGATGTCAATATCACATTTTAATTAGAGCATGTGGAATAAGCTATATATTGGTGTGTCCATCTTTGGAAAATATATTCCGTCTTAGACATGAAGGCTACTGATAACATTACCTTTGAATTCTAACTACCCACTACAAAAATTTCACCATTACCTCTGAAACCCCTATATGCCTTTCTTTGAATGTATCATCCCTGCTTCTCTTCCTTTCCCAGATCTTCACTTCCCTGCATTTTGCCCTTTTCTATAGTGTTACCACATGTGCTTTCATGCCATCTCACAATGGATGCTTGTGCATACACACGTGCACACAGATTAGGATTCCATAGAATATAAATATTACTGAATGCATTCTTCTGTGTCTTCCTTTTACCCCCTAGCCTGTGTTTTTAAGATTTATCCATACTGTTGCATGTAGCTTAAAAACATACATTTCACATGCAGTTTACTATTCCACTGAATATATATTCCACAAATTATCCATTTTATTGATGATGGAGTTTGGATTGTTTCCAGTTTTGTTTTATTTATATGACTATCATCAGGTGGGTCTATTTTAGCATTCTTCTACATGTTTCTTGATGTACATGCAAGACTTTCTCTAGCCAATATCACTTAGAATGTAGTATTTACAGCAGTAAGAATGTTTATATTTTCACATAAATTTCTTAGAGTTTTCCTTTCATGTATATGGCTTTCCTATACATATAGTGTGAGTGCAGTATGTGCCATAAGGATAAAATTCCTTTTTTTCCAAATGGATTTGGAATTGAATCTAGCACTATTTATCAATTAAAAAGAAAACATTTAGCTGGAAATAATTTCAAGTGTACAGAATTGGGTTAAAAATTAAAATAGTACAAAGAAAACTCATGCATTTTTTGCCCAGATTTACCTGTTATTCATGTGCCCATGTAATACGTGTGTGTGTAAATTACATTTAACATGCCTTTTTACCTCCGAATACTTTTGTGTGTATTTCCTAAGAATAGAAGTATTATGTAATCAGTCAACATCAACTGCATAAATTTACATTGAATCAATACTTTACCACCCATATTTCAGTTTTCTCAGGTGACCTAATCATGTCCTTTATAGCATTTTCTCCCTTTACTACATTATCCAATCTCTAGGGTCAAATATTACAGTGTTGTCATGTCTCTTTAGCCTGTAACATTCCCCAAACCTTTCCTTGTCTTTGATAACGTGAATGCACTTAAGAATGCGTGTTTTTTTTTTTTTCCGAGAAAATAATCTTCATTTTGTTTGATGTCTTCTCATGTCTACAATGAGGTTCTGCATATGTGGGGTGTCTCAAGGTTTTATATCTGGAAGAACATGATGTCCATTGGTGATACTAACTTTGATCAGCAGGTGAAGGTTTCATCCTACTTCTCCACTGTTAATGTACTTACAAAAATGTTGTTGCTTTTAATCTCTTCTCAACAAATAAACAATCAATGGGAAAATATCTTGCAAATATCTCAATCTCAAAATTTCTCTCTAATCATAGTATCCACTGATGATTCTTACCTGATCTAATCTTTATTATGGTGGTTGCAGGATGAAGACTTTCCAACTCCAGAACCCATTCCACGTTTAATAGTTAGGTCTCAGTATTCTATCAGCAAGAACCTTCACTTTCCCTGTGTTTATGTATGTATGTATTTATCTTTTTTATTTATACATTCATTATTAAATAATAATATATTCCTATGTTTAATGGTTCATAATTCATCAGTGAACATAATTATTTCAGTGCTCAAATCCCAGATTCGGCCTGTGGGAGCCTTCTCAGTACGTCTCCTCTGTGTTTGTGATATGCTCCCATTTGTCTTTCTGACACAACAAAATATTCCAGGCTCATCTTGGACCTACTCTACCCTAAGTGTGCATTAACTTTTCCCAAAGTGCTGTAGTTCCTGTTGATAAGCACCATTGACTTAAGAGCTCAGTGTTTTCCTACTCATCAGCAATGTTAACTCTGTTATAATTCAGACTTTCATACATGAGTGGTTCCAGTCTTGAGTTCTCTGTTCTGTTCTGTTAGTGTACATGACTCTTACTAAATATATACTAAAATCCCTTATCATAGTTTCCTGTTATCATAGTTTTACTGTTAGTTACTATCTTGTCTGCTTTTAGGAGCGTCTCAGTTCTTTTTCATCCTTTCCCATTCCCGTAAAATTTGGAATTGGTTTGCTAACTTGAATTTTAAAAATAACCATTAGGATTTTGATTGAAATTGCATTAAATCTTAAGTTGGTTTCTAGATATGTGTCACTTCCTGTAGGATACTGAGTACCTTTTATAATTTAGTAATTTAGGGGTTTTTTTTTACTGTTAATCATTTTGGGTTGGTTTTCCCCAGCACACAGTGTGCCCTTGATTAAGTCAATGTAAGACATCTTGTAATTTCAGAAATATGTTCTTAGGTTATATTTTTAAATCAAACATAAATTGGCTTTATTTTCTTGGGTAAGCCCTAACTAGGCACAGATTATGTTTCATTCCCTTCTTTTCAATAACTGTTATTAATGTAGGGGACATTTTTTATTTTCCTCCTTTGGTTTTCATTCTGATACCATATTGTAGCTCTTGTGCCAGATGTATAGACCCTCTTAGACCTTGGAGCTGCCAGGTGGACAGTTTTAGGATGACTAACATTCGTGGTTTGCATGAGAGTGAGGAGTTTCTGGGCTGCAAGGATTTTCAAGGTTCAAAACTGGGAAAGACTCTGGCAACCTGGAATGACTTGCTCATCATACACATGACTAAAGGCAGAGGTTTCTCTTGTTTGTTTGTTTGTTTGTTTATTTTTGCCTGGCAGAAGGGCCATATTTCCTTTGTGAGTAATAGGAATAATATTATTCTTATATTTGGTAGGGCATTTAAATGGACAAATGGTATAATCTTGAAATAAGTAACGAAGTAGTATTCTTACTTAAAATAATTCCCAAAAGTACTCCAAGCACAGGTAACTTCACCAGAAATTTTGTCTTAAATTATGATATGTTAGTGACCATACAGTACAGCATTAGTTTTTGATGTAGTGTTCCATGATTTCACCAGAAATTTTACCAAGGAGTTAAAGAAGAAGTGATGCCAAATGTACACATTCTCCCACATAAATAGAAGAAAAAAGGGGGAAATGCTCTTTCAGTATGAGTTCACTCTATTTGTTTATTTGTTTTTTACGTCACCATAGTGTTGATTTAAAAACACATGACACAGGGCTTACAAAAAAGGAAAATTTATACTTTTAAAATCCTAAAGAAATATTAACAAAGAAAATCTAGCAAAATATATATTACGTACAAGTTGTATTTATTCTTGAAAGTAAGTTTGGGAATATTTTTAAATCAATGTAATTTGACAACTTAATAGAATAGTAGGGAAAATTTGAGAATTATCTCCATACATGCAGATCAGTTAATTTATAACATTAAAGTCTGTTCATATTCTGATACAACGTAGCTACAACAAATAAAGAGAATGTATCATGCTTGATGGTGGACTGTTGAAAGCTTTTTCTTTGAGATCAGAAACAAGAAAAGGATGGCAGTGGTGTTCACTTTTATTCAACCCCCACCCCCAAAAAACCCTATTTAGAGGAATATTCCATGTGAGTATATTAGAAGACTGTATATCATAACAATGTGAATTTTTGTCCAGATTCTACCAGATTTACCCAATCAAAACTCTAAAATGATGCATTGTTGATCTTGCTAACCTGATTCTAAAATCAAATGAAAAATCAAAGGGCCAAGAATATCCAAGATAATCTTGAAAAACAAAATGGGAAGACTTTCCCCTAGTGGATATTAAGACATCATAAAGTTACTATAATTAAGAGAATGTGGTATTTTTGCATAAATAGACAACTAGACCGATAGAATAAAATAATAAGCTCAGAGAGACATCCACACATATATGGACATTTAACTTATGAAAACTGTGGTCACAGAGAGTAGAGGACAAGAAAAAATGTTTTTAATAAATGGTGCTGGGGATATTTGGTATTCATGGACATATCCATATCCACAGCTTGTACAGAAATCAATTTCAGTGAATTGTAGATATGAATGTTAAAGGGAAAAAAAAGCTTCAGAAAGGTAACACAGGAGAATTCTTTAGGACTTCTGTATAGAAAAATATTTCTTACACAGGACATAAAAAGTATTAAGAATGTAAATATTGATAAATTTGATAACATTAAAGTATTTTCTGCTAAAAAATAGTAACGAAATAAAATGCAGTCACTTCCTGAAAGAATGTATTTGTAATTCATATAATTGACAAAAATTGCATCCACAGTGTATAAATAAATCTTTCCAGTCATTAAGAAAAAATAAAAATATACACATGACAATTGAACTGCACTTCACAAATGAGGATATACAAATTATCAAAAAGCATACGAGGGGGCGCCTGGGTAGCGCAGTCGTTAAAGCGTCTGCCTTCGGCTCAGGGCGTGATCCTGGCGTTCGGGGATGGAGTCCCACATCGGGCTCCTCTGCTGGGAGCCTGCTTCTTCCTCTCCCACTCCCCCTGCTTGTGTTCCCTCTCTCGCTGGCTGTCTCTGTCAAATAAATAAATAAAATCTTTAAAAAAAAAAAAAGCATACGAAAAGGTGCTCTCAAGTCATTAGGGAAATTAATATTAAAACCATGAGATGACAGTACGTTCCCCAACAAAAGGCTAGAAATAAAATTCCCTAGAAATTTTATAACTGGTGGTTGGAAAGAATGAGGAATGAAAATAACTTTTACGAACTTCTGTAGGGAATGTAAATTGTTAAAAACAACCTAGAAAAAACTTAGCATTACTTACTCTATTGGAAGATATATATTCTTTAAAAAAAAAAAAAAGATTATTTGAGAGAGAGAAAGAGTGAATGCGCGGGGAGGGGAGAGAGAGAGAGAGCACTCACCCCTGAGCACATGGTGGGGGGGCGGGTAGAGGCAGAGGGAGAAGCAGACTCCTCCCTAAGCAGGGAGCCAGAGGTGGGGCTCCATACCAGGACCCTGAGATCCTGACCCGAGCCAAAGGCAGATACTTAACCCACTGCCACCCAGGTGCTGGAAGATATAGATTCTGTTGCATAAGCATTGTTTACTGCTAGGTGTATATCTAAAAGACCCATGTGTGTGCACAAAACAGGCATTTAACAGAATGTTTTCACTGATACTGTTATGACACATCAACTCTGGAAATAATCATCAGCGGTAGAACAAATGTAAACAATGTGTTAAATGTAGTGAGCATGGTAACATGCAGCCTGAGAATGAACTGCTTCTCCACACAACGCGAGAGGAGGGAGGGGAGCGTGTTAGGAAAGAACACGAACATTACTGTGAAGCATCAGTGCACTTGCACTCGCGATGCGGTCAGTTTTTGTTTCAAAATTATGAACTGAAAAGACACAGCTGAATTCATGGAAGAAATTTTCCTAGGCTGGGTTACAGTGGACTAGAACTAGGAGCAAAATTAAGATTTCAGTGGTATTTGTAATTAATTATTTTATTTAAAATATCTGAGATCATGGCTTTTTTTTTTACTGCGAGCACATGGGTTATTTTCAACTTTCAGTATCTAAAGCAATTTCCAAATTAGAATATTTTAAATCAATAGGGATGAATTCTCAATAGCTTGATCAGGGAATTAATTATATTTACCAGTGCTCCCTGGAGTTGCAAATGGAGCCTGTTATATATTCAGGACATTTCACTTTGTAGATAGAAAGTATTGATTGTACTGAGTGAGAATGACAATTATTCCTGCCATTATTCCTGCTAATTATTCCTCTCCAAACTCTGCTCCTCCTAACCCATGTTGATTTCATCCCATTCTGCCACTTCTCCGCTTGACATATTTTAATGCCTTCCTACATGTCTACTGTAATCCCTCAAATCAGTAGCATAATATTCTAGGATCTTCATATCCTCTGCTCCATATACCTCATGTTTTGTACCGTCCCCTCGTAAGAACCATTGTAGCTGGAATTGATTGAGTGCTTTCAGTTCCAGAGTTCTGGTTTGTTTGTTTTCATATATTAAGATGATCACATTATTTTTTCTGATAGCATGCTGAAATTACCTGAATTTTTAATGTGATAAACCGTACAGAATATGCAGTCCGGTCAGAGAACTGCGTTGTGTAATACCACGCCTTTCAATGCAGGGACGCCTGGGTGGTGTAGCTGGTAAACTCCTGAATCTTGGGGTCAGCTCAGGCTGTGATCTCAGGGTCCTCGTGGAATTGAGCCCTGTGTCAGGCTCTGTGCTCAGCAGAGTCTACTTAAATTTCTTTCTTCCTCTCCCTTGGCCCCACCCCCTGCTATCTCTCTTTCGAAAATAAATAAATAAATCTTTCAAATCAATCCATCAATCAATCTGATCAAACTTGCTCTCTACCCAGCATATAGCTCTTTGTAACAGTTTCATATAAACTTGAAAAACATTTGTGCTCTTCGGTTGTTGTGTATAAAGTTCAGTTGGCACATCTATGAATGTGTCAAATAGATCAATATTTAATTATACAGATTAAATTTTCTAAATCCTTACAGATTTTTTTGTCTTCTTGTTCTATAGGTTACTGAGAAAAATGTGTTAAATCCCCCACTCTAGCTATGTATTTTTTTCCTTTTTAAGTTATGCCAAATTTCACTTTATATATTTTAAGGATGCAGTTTTAGGTTCATACATATTTAAAATTTTTCACATCTTTCTGGTCGATTGACTTTTATCATTAAAAAACGTTCCTTTTTTTATCTCTGGTCATGCTGCTTGCCCTGAAGCCTTCTTTGTCCAGTATTCTAATAGCTCAATATACTTCCTTTCAGTTAATGTCTACATCATGTCTTTGACCATTCTTTCCCTTTCAACTTTTCTGTCTCATTGTCTTGGACTTGGTTCCTAGAAATAGATTCTGAGACAGATAGTTGCATCCAGACTTACTGGGGAGTGCATAGGTATACCTATAAATAAGTGAGTAAGACAAGATTGGTCAGAAAGAGAAGCTAATTACAATGTGGTTGTGACAGAGGGTTCAGGGGATCCTGTAAGGAGTTTTGGAATGGGGATGACTCTTTACAGCTGCCCTTAATTAAAGTGAGAAAACCAGGACTTTTATCCCCAGTAGTCATTGGCCAACGGCCACCTCTGGGGGGTGGTGTCACCTTAGGCCAGCAGTTCCCTGCATTCAAGGGTGAATTCCAGTGCAGGATGCAGCTGTGGGACTATACTCCCAGCAGCTGGGGATGTGTGCAAAGCCTAATAAGGGATCCAGGTGGAGCAAAATAGTATCATGTAAGTATAATAATAGTATAATGAAATAATTTTATTTAAGGTACATCCTTTTCAAGGAATCTATTATTTGATGTGCCCTTTTTATTAAATTTTAAATATTAATCTTTTAATTGGAATACATTCTATTCACAATTGACATAATTACTGACATACTAGGTTGAAGTCTACCATTAGCTTTGGTCAGGAAACAAAAGAAACGTGATCCACCTATTCTGTGCTCCTTTTTCCTTCCTTTTCGACTTCATTTTGATTAAGAATTATATCCTATGTGAGGTGACGGATGTGCTAACTAACCTTATTGTGGTCATCATTTCCCCGTATATACATTTATCAAATCATTACATTGTACACCTTCAACTGACACAATGTCATATGTCAATTACATCTCAATAAAACTGGAAGAAAAAAAATGATGAGTGTGTTTCCCCCTCTATTTGTTGTTAGCTGTACATTTCTTTAGTATTCCATTAGGTGGTTACCATAGAGATATAAATTAATACTTTTATTTGTAAACAGTACAGAAACCTTGGAAGAGTTTTGGAATATCTACTCCTCCAACCTACAGAACCATTCCTCAAAATCATCATGTAATAATTTTTGCAAGGCCCCTCTCTATATAGACAGATTTAAAAATCTATGAATAAAAATTTATGGGACAATGTGGGGTCCCATAATTACTATTTACTAATTAGTATTCAGAATAGAAAAGGCATGAGGTACCTATGTGTTTGTTTATTGTCCTATGTGTGCATAAAGATTTTTTGTAGTGTCTAGACATCATCTTCTGTTCAGGTCCAGAATCCATCTCTTCAGGGCTATTATCAAATTTCATGTCTCCCACTTAGAGAAAAAGAGAGTGAGGCTATTATTTGCTATCCCACGGCTTTTCAAAATGTTTATATTGAAACAATGCAGATTTTCTTGTCTCTAATTCCATTTATTTAATGTAGGCTACATAGTTGCTCATGATGCTGCATTATTCACTTGCTGCTTTTGTGAATTCCGGCTTCTGATTCAAACATCGTTACGGAACTTTGTCAATAATGACCACAAATATAATTCTTACCCAGAGTGTGCAAAGAATTGTAAAATGTACTTCATTTTCTGGTCTTGTTAAATTAGCTATTCAGAATTTTATAGTCTAAATGTAGAGTAACACATCTCCCAGCCACATTTTCTCTTGAACTTTTTAGGCTATATCCCTCAACTTCTAAAACGTGAGCTTTTTTCAATGTTGACCTTGTCTTGTCCCCACCTTCCCCACATTGCCGCCAGTGAGGAGGATAAGCAGGGGGGCTGTGGGCAGGTCTTTTTCATGTCCCTCATCCAGCATGGCTCAAAACGTGTTGTTTATACATGGCTCTATATCTATCACCCTTAGAATGTGAAGAACCTAAGAGTTCTGGAGAAAGGATATTGTCTCTATCTTTATAGCACATCAATTTTCTTAACTCAGCAAATCCTGAGCATGGAGAATCAGGAAAATATTTCTATTATTTTGACACTCTGTTCTCTCTTAACTCAGCAAATCAATTTTCTTAACTCAGCAAATCCTGAGCATGGAGAATCAGGAAAATATTTCTATTATTTTGACACTCTGTTCTCTCCTTCTATACGACAAGTTACTCATATGTTAGACCTTTTTACCTTGTCATGTATGTGTCTTATGCTCTTTTCTATCTGTATTATATATAATTTTCTTTCTTCTTGTTTGGGTCTAATATTTTTTCTTACCTATTTTTTACCTGACAAATATTCTTTTCATCTGTGTCTAATAGTTTGTTAAACCCATTCTTTAAGTTTTGAGTTTGAGCCAGCATATTATTTAATTCTATAAAATCCATTTGGTTCTTTTAAAATTATTTCCTATTTCCTTCTGAATTTTTGAATCTCATAATTTAATTATTTAAAAATATGAATTATGGCCACTATAAATTCTGTGTCTGAACACTTCAATATCTGGATATCATGTAGATCTGTTTTTTTTTCTTCTGTCACTTTTTCTTCTTCGTGAATGCTTTTTCTAATTGTCAGATATTGTACATGAAAAATCATAAAAATCACCAGAAACTCTGGATAGTGCTGTGTTCCTGCAGAAAGAGTTTACTGGTTTTTTTAGGCAACTTGTTTAAGGGTCATTTCTTTGATCTTATCAGAGGTTGGGAATATTTGAAGTTAAATTTAGATCCTTGAGAGACTGGTCAATTTTTGGATCACCTTTTCTCCTAAAGTATATCCCTTTGGTGTTATAAACCAAAGCCTGTTTGTTTGTTTCCTTTCCTTTTTAACCATATTATCTGCTCCCTGTAAGTCCCTGAGCTCCAGTTGCTCACCCTGGTCTCAACTTCTGTAAGAGACTAGGGAAAACGTTGCCCACCTTCTCAGCCTCTTGGCTCCATTTTTCTATCATAGTTGACAAACAACTTCCTCCTGGGAAAAGGACATCCAAACACTGGGATCACCTGTTCTTACTTTTTTCCTGGATCCGGACCTGGCAAATTTTCAATGTCTTGGTAGCATTCTAATACCTTCAAACAGATTCCACATCTTCATTGTCTAAATTTTCCATTTGTTGTAGTGAGATGAATGGTATAAAACAAATAATTCAGCCATTAGGAGTAGGTTACTCTGTTAGATTGCAAAAAAAATTCTAATTCAACCTAAAATACAATTATAAACTCTATGCATGGTATGCAGCCACTCATACAGTAAACACACTGGTAACACATTATTTATCAAATACAAAACTGCAACATGGCACAAAAAGTTAGAAATGACATAACCTAACTGTCAAGAATCTTCAGCCACATGCTGGGAAGGTTTAAAATTAGCATTTAGATATAAGTAAATATTAGTATAAGGATAAAAGCAAATATTAGAATTTAAATTACTTTCAGATTCACCTGAGATTGATGGAGTGACTCTTTAAATCCATTCTAGGCACTTTTAAAAATATTCATAAAAATTTGTGATATAGATTTTGTTTTTTCAATTTTACAATGAAGACATTGAGACTTGGAAAGAAAGTTTCTTGCTTAGTATCATGGAGCTAGAGGATGTTGGAACACAGATTTGGACACATATTGAAAATATGTACTGTGTGTTCCTAAAATTCTAGTGTTTCTTCCATTCTACGAGGCTGCTTCACTGAGCCACACACAGAACATTTGCATATTTAATCTCTATTTGGGTTTTGAATTAAGTAACATTACTTTCACTCTGCACTATTTAGGACAGAATCATACTTTTTCTTAATTATTCAAAACCTTCAAGTTTATTAATTAACTTAGGTTCTGCCCTTGTTCCTAAGTTGCAATGAGTTTTTTCTACTTCTATACTTCGACGTAGGTCATGTTTTAAGTGGTTACTCTCCTCTGTGGCTCCTGACTCAATGAGAATTATGGGTTTGTAAGTCAACCTATATTTAATGTAAATTTATGTTTAGATATCAATTATTTACTGAATAGAGAAAATCACAGAGAAAAATTTGTTCTCTGACTTTAGGAAGAGAGACACTAGATTTTCAAAACAGAGTCTAAATTTATCCTTAAGAATTTTGATAAATTGAAATTGCTTGAAAGTGTCAGTAATTTTGCAAATCAGGAAGACATCCATGTTCTGTTACAAATGCTTTTGTATGTCTACCCATTAAGAGAGGCAGGTGCAAATGATCAGGTTATGAATCTATGGATTTAAATTTAGAATCTAGTATTTTAAATTGTGCCATGACAAGATAGAGAAATTACCAAAGGATATTATAATAGCTATTTGTTCTATTAAATTTTGTTTTTTGTGGAGTTTCTCTCAACACTTAGTTTTAATTCTATGGAATCAAAGTATTTTACAATCAGACACACATATCGATATCCTATATATGGCACAATGCTAATCCTTACCTTTACTTATCTATGATCTTCCATATCTATGCTTTATCACCATGATAATGTTTTATCAGATTTCTCTAAAAAATCTTATCTGTACCATATTTTTCTATTTATTACATTATTTTCTGTCTGATTTCTATGTAGGACAATCTCCACATTTACTCTTATATATTTTCTATAATTTTAATATTATTTGAAATCTATCTTCAGAGAACATTTCTTTTTTGAAAAAAAAGGTAAAATAACCAGGATTCTACCCATTCTTTGGTATTCACAAAAATTCGTGAATAATACTTATTTTTCATTCACGTTTGCCATCTTTCTCTACTAATCTGAACTATGATGCTAATAAACCAACCATTTGGGGATGATGAATTTCAATTTTCTCCTGATTCTGAAAACTAATAGTTATTTAGGATATTAAAGGTTTTGTTTTACAAATGTTTTAAACTATCTCGTTCCTACCTTCAAGGATCACTGACTACTCAGATACTTTATTTTAATTTCATTTTAAGTTATTCTTTCCCTAAAATAAAATGAGTATATAAAAAGAATTTGACTCAAAGTATATAATCATATGATTTATAAGTATGTAGATTTATATTGCACTTACATATTTTTCCTTGAGATAACTGGAGTGGAGGGTTTTTTTTTTTTTAATTTAGATTTTATATAATGTAAAGAAATGTAAAATGAATAATCACCCTTCTCTTTTTTTTTTCTTCTTAAGTACTTTCCTATTTTGTAAATTAACCTCCCAGCTACTGTGAATTACCTAAATACAGCATTGCTCATTTTAAGTTCTTCTATCCATGCCATTTCTCATAAAAGATCTTCTTGTAATGATCTTTCCTCCCCTTTTCAACAAGACTTTCTTCTATAGACATTTGTCCAAGACATTCCAATGTCTTCAAAACATTTTTTTTTAAGATTTATTTATTTATTTGAGAGAGAGAGTACTTGCACTGGAGAGTGAAGGGAGGGGCAGAGGGAGGAGGAAAGAATCTCAAGCACACTCCTCACTGAGCATGGAGCCTGCCCCTGGAGCCATCCCACAACCAAAGCCTTTAAACATTTTTTTTTAAAGACTTTTCTTTATTTATTTGTCAGAGAGAGAGAGAGCAAGCACAAGCGGGGGAGTGGCAGGCAGAGGGAGAGGCAGAAGCAGGCTCCCCACTGAGCAGGGAGCCCTCCACGGGACTCGGGACTCGATCCCAGGACCCTGGGATCATGACCTGAACTGAAGGCAGAAGCTTAACCAACTGAGCCACCCTGGCATCCCACCTTTAAACATTTCTAACAAAGCTTCCTCCCTGAGGTCCTCCTGGTGGCTGATCACCTCACTGCCTTAAATGGTTCTCCTCTGCTCCCAAAGCACCATTCATCACACAAAGTAGGCAACCAAAAATGCTTTTTGAATGTTAATTAATGACTTTGTTTGACATGAATAAATCATACTTATTACATGTGACTTGAAGATCTATTATGATCCTGAAGGACTGGCGGGGAACTAACAATCTGTGTTCTTATCAGAATGTTCCGGAGCTAAATCCGTCTTACCTGGCTTTGGAGTCAAATTGGCTTTGGTGTGATTTGGGGAAAATCAAGCTGTTGTGACTCAAGATCTCTAAGATAAGAATTGTTGTTAGGTTTTTTGTTTTGTTTTGTTTTTTGTTTTTGTTTTTGTTTTGTTTTTTGTAAAGATGACTTTTCCCTCCTGTCCTGCAGTCTCCGAGTGCCCTCAGTTCAAGGATCACGAGTTCACACTCGTCTCTATCTCCAACCCAGCATGTGGCTGACATCTAGCAAGCGCTTACATATGAACAGGTGGATAATGAAATTATTAATGCTCATGAGCATGAAAACAGTTCTCAGGGCTGATACTCTCCAGGAAGAATGCCCAGAGAGGATGAAAACTGATCTTTGCACTGAAGGGCATGTGAGACAGAAAAAAAGGAAAGAATATTCCAGTTGTGCTTCTAGACAAAAAGATCTCCATGATAATCACATGAAAATGCTTTCCAGATGTCAAAGCACATGAAATATTGATTAATGAATTTATTTATGGTAAATTTCCCTAAACATTTCAAATCTGTGCAAGATTTATATTTGCTTCACCTAATAAATAGAGGTTACTTTAAGTTTCTGATGAACTTGCCAGCAATGCTAGAATTTTAAAAAGTTGGAATTTAATTCCTTAAAAATTTTTGCTTTTCTTTCCCCTCCATTCATTTCTCCCTCCCTTCTCTGGTCAGTTTGAACCCCCCCCCCCAAAAAAAGCCCCCCAAAACCAAAAAAACAGAAACAGAGTGAATCATTTGATAGGTCCTTGTGCCCTCTAGTGGCAAATCCAGTTAAAAGTCTAAGTACTGCTCAGGCAGGTAGGGTGTCATTAAATTGCTGACCAGTTCTTCCCACCTCTCACAGGGGATTATCTCCTAAGCTCCAAACACAGAATAGACACTAATACACTTGAAACAATAGCTGGGTAATAAGTAGAGAAATTTAGTAAAACTAAGAGAAGTTAAATTATATCTACACTTTTTAAAAAATGATTGATTGATTGATTGATTTGAGAGAGAGAGAGAGTGAGAGAGAGAGAGAGAGGGCGCCAGGGAGCAGGGGGTAAGGGCAGAGGGAGAGAAAGACACAGACTCCCCATTGAGGATGGAGCCTGACTCCGGCTCAGTCCCAAGACCCTGAGATCATGACCTGAGCTGAAACCAAGAGTTGGACTCTTAACTGACTGAGTCACCCAGGCGCCCCTGTGTCTACACATTAAAAAAAGTATTTTTTCCAGAAGCAGTGCAACCTTGAGCCACTTAATTGCACCAAGCTTCATTATCCTCATTTTTTAAATGGAGATATTTCTATATCCCAACAATTCCATAGGAATAGAGCATAAATTATATTAAAATGTTTCATTATCTAAGTGACCGGGAAAAAAGGGTTTATCATTATTATATTTTTATGGCATATAGCTCAAATAATATGAATTTAAATGTATTTATTCAATAGGCTGACTTTTTGTTATTGATCAGGAATATTGATGACTAGGTCTAGAATGGTGTGAAAAATATTGAAGTTAATAAAATAACTATATTTTGTGTAAAATTGTATCTACGTAATTATTTCTTCACCAAGTATATGTAAAACAAATTTAAAAAAATAGATTTTCAATTAAGAAAAGAAAGATTCATTTGGAAAAGGAGCATCGAGTCAATTATTAAATATTTATTCATTCAGCAGATAAGTTAAATATAATCTGTGTTGTGCCAGATATTAGTGTAGGACTCAGAAAAACATGGTGAATTCCTACTTGGAACTAATGTTTCAGGAAATAAACACAAACTAAGTAAATAACCATATTACAAATGTAGAGATATCACTCTGAAAATGCCAGAAAAATAAATACGTAATACGAGGATGTTTAATAAGGGAAACTGTATTAGCTGGGACAAGATTGAGAGGAGGAAGTCTGGGGTAAAACTGAAGGAGTAACAAGCATTATAAGAGCAATGACTTAGGGTGGATTTGGGAGAAAGAAATCTTCCAGGCAAAAGCAGATCTGGAAGGGGGAAAAGTTCGTGGAAAGATTGAAAATATTAGAAGCAGGAGGGAATCCTGTGGTTGAAAAGGCAGGAAAACTCAGCCGACCTCATCGGCTTCATGGCCACATGAAGGGCATTTATTATTCTTAGAGTTGCTCTTTTTGAAACTTCAGTTACACGGTTCTTTCTTTCTGGAATTTTGTAACTCAAAAATCACTTTAAAAAGCAGATTTTTTTTTTTTCTAAGAAGCCATTCAAAGCTACACACTCCACCCTAACACACATATACACGGATCTCATACACAGAGTACACACTGTCATATATGTTCGTTATTTTTAACAAGTAATTTAAAAGCAAATTGAGTATACAATTTCCTTGTTTATCAATTGATAAAATCAGATACATTTATGGTAACAGTTTCATGTTCTGTAAAAAAATATATTAGCATCATAAATATGTATTTTTTATGCTTCCTTTTTTGGCAGCTTCTTTTGCTGTTTTGTTTTGTTTTTTTTTGTTTTGAGTAGGAAGTTTTCCCATGGTTCCCCGTGAGTCTCGATTCTTAGTGGTCCTGCCTCGTTTTATGCCCCTTGCCTTGAGGTTGAACTGGACCTAGCTGGCGACTCACTTCTAACAGATAGAATTTGGCAAAAATGACAGACTGCGTCTTCCTGGATAGGTTACCGAAGATGATGATTTCGTCTTGCAGACATTTTCTCCCTGCCCTTGTCATAGGAAGGCTCTGATGGAGACGGTCATTGAGGGCAAGGGTTGAGGGCAGCCTCTGGCCAATGACCTTGGAAACTGAGGTGCTCAGAGTCACAGCCCCAAAGGAGCTAAGTCCTGCCAACAAGGACTAAGGCAGCTTGGAGGCAGCTCTTACCCCAGTTGAACCTAGAGGTGACTTTGGCCCCAGTCCACATCCTGATTGAAGCCTTGTGAGTACGGTGACCATCCATCCTGGCTCACCTGTGGCTGGCAGGTTTCCTGGGATGTGGTACTTTCAGTTTTAAAAGCTGGCAAAGCCTTGGGCAAACCAGTTGGTCATCCTACGTGTAGGAGACTGAGCCAGGAGATCCACAGAAATTGTGACATATTAAGTGTTGTTGTTGGGGCACGTGGGCTCAGTGGGTTGAACGTCTGACTCTTGATTTCAGCTCAGGTCATGATCTCAGGGAGGTGAGATGGAGCCCTGCATTGTGCTCCATGCTCAGTGGGGAGTCTGCTTGAAATTCTCTCCCCCCTCCCTCCCCCTCTCCTTGACCCTCTCTCGCTCTCTCTACTCTCTCTCCCCCCTCTCTAAAATAACTAAATAAATCTTAAAAAAATTGAATGTGTGTTGTTTTAAGATGCTAATAAATGTAGGGGTAATTTGTTCTGTGGTAGAAAACTAATAACACTTAGAACTCATGATTCAACTTGGGTATAAGTTCTCATGGGAAAACCTCTGATTTCAAGTATGTGCTTAGAGACCCTTCCTCAGATCCTCTATGGTATTCTGTACTTTTCCCAGGAAAACATCCAAAACTGTCTCATCACGGTCTATTTGTTCTTCTTTCTGTTCCACTAGACGAGAAATACTCTGATCGAAGGGACCATGTTTATTCTGTAAGGAAATCTTTGTAATATTTGGAGCAGACATCGCAGTCCTGGAGCTGAGTGATGGCTATATCACTGGCTGACTTAATACTCCTCCACGTACTAGAAAAAAATGGCATTACCTAGGGAAACAACACTTCATTAATCGAAAAATACTTCAGCTCAATTGAATTTTATCTTCTCTGCATTATCACCAGATTTCTTACATCTTTTCCATGCTATGAAAAAAGATAAACGCTCCTTTTTTAAAAAATTTTTGAGCTATTTGCACAAACCTAACTCCTCACTTTCTGATGAAGGACATGATTAAGAAGCCAAAGGATTTTGATTTTGTGGTCAAGGTGTTTCAGAGTAAACTGACATCTGTGTTGAAGTCACAGGAAACACATTACCAACCACATAGAAATAACTTCAAACTCAGTCTTCATTTCACTCAGGGGCATGGATAGTAATCTTTGTATCACAATGATTTAGTACAAGGAACCAATATGACAAAACGGTAAAACTTCGTAGAAGTTCAGTTTTGTCCATCATTCGTAGACTTGCCTACACATCTGAAAATAGGGTTTGTAACAGACAACATTAAATCCTATTAACTGACTAAACCACCAAATTACATGAATATCATTCAGTTGAGTCTCTGCGGGCCACTTTCCATTTGTTTATTCCATGGCTGTAGTTTGAGCACCAGGCAATTGCTCTTTCAATCTGTGTGTGAGGTTATGTCTTCACAGAAGACTGAAGAGCGTGGCTACAAAATGCACCAGTGCCATATTTCTACAAGCGAAAGACATCTTAAATTTTTATTTTTTATGTCTTCTAAAGATGTTCTTATATAATATGAGTCAGTTATTAGAGTCTTTCCAAATGTAGTCTAATTATTTCTTTATTTTTAAAAGTTCACTTTCTCCAATACCTAAACAAAGTATCAATGAAGTTTGATAACATAAGAACTCCATCCCTGCGCAAATTTCACTGCTACTCCTTCCGTCAGGCTTTACGTTTTGACTGATTGCTTCTTGATCTTCCCTTGGTTCGCTGGGAGCTATTTTCTACTCGTTTTGGTGGGAGCAGGTAAGAGAGGAAAGATTGTCTTTTTAATTACCAACACACAGAATGAAAATAAAGGCTTTGTTAATGGCAGAGTGCCATGAGTGTTGGAGCGAACTGATATCAGACAGGGATGCAGCAGATGTGGAAAAAGAAAATGAAAATTCTTGTCTCTCAGAAAACTGAAGGGAAGCAATTGCTGCATAAAGTGAGATGTTGGACTCAAGGTGATTTTAATAAGTAAATTGAACTTTTAAAGCTCTCTAGAGCATAAAAGATAGAGAACATTAAAAACTGCTTTATAAGAACCAAGTGTCGATGTGTTTATAGTATCCAATATGAACACTTCAGATGTTCATGTTATATTTTATTTGCAAGCTCTCATTGAAAAGGAGTTTGGTTAGGGGGTGCCTGGGTGGCTCAGTTAGTCGATCGTCCGACTCTTTGATGTCAGCTCAGTTTATGATCTCAGGGTCCTGGGATCGAGCTCCGCGTCAGTCTCCAAGCTTGACAGGAAATTTGCTTGAGGATTCTCCATCTCCCTCTCTCTCCCTCTCTCTCCCCCTCCCTTTCCCTCTGCCCCTCCCCCTGCTCATGTTCTCTAAAATAAATAAATAAATCTCTTAAAAAAAGAGTTTGGTTAACAGTGTAAATTATTTATTTACTTGAGACATTTTATAAGTGATATCCTGTGCAAAAAAAAAAATAATTATTTTATGGTTTGTAAAGTATTAGTGTTTCTCGTTCTCACTTTAAAAATTGCATGATGTTTCTGAATCTTCATCTCTTATCCTAACCTCCTTTACTTTTCTATAGAATTTACAGTGCTCACCTCATATAATCTATGAAAAATGCCAGGGGATTACCAATAAATAAAGCGTGAAACGTACTCATTTCGGTAAAGGATATGTGCAGTCTTGCTTATGGATTAATTCTTGCTTCAGAGACAGCTACTTGTTGCCTTGGTCAAAATGAACTGTATTTTATTACACTAGTCAGAGTGTATGTTTCCTTGGTACATTCTATTTAGTTCATGGTTTGTCATCAAGGATAACATGCAAGTTAGAATACATTTCTTTAGAAAGCTAGAGATTTAATCTCTCAAACAGATCATATTATATTTTCCAAGTCTTATGGCCCACCATCAAAAAGAGATGATATGTGGGGTATTTCAATAACACCCACATTTGTGCATGTTCAATTCATGGCTAATTAGGCAGAACTGGATCTTATTTTTAGCTTCCCCTCTATGTCTTGCATTAATCAAAGTTGTACAGAATACTCTTTAATTGAATTAATTAAGCCCCCCAAAACGTATTCTCAAAATCATGAGTTAATTATATATTTATATTTTTCTTAAAGGAAATACAGTTTTTGTAAAATTAAAGAATATTCTAAATATTAAAAACAATTGTCAACATAAAGATCATTGCAGGAGGTTGGGTTCATGCTAAGAAAGTCAAGAAATTTTAAATCCAGACACATTCATGATATATTCACACACTGTCATTGGCTCATGTTACTAATGAGATAAATAAATATTTTTAGGAAAAGATAAGCTGTGCCAATAGAAAAGATGTTTCAGGCCACTTTTCTCTCCATATCCATGATTTGGCTGAATTGCCATTTGTTTTACTTCTTGAATTCCACATAAAGAAAGGTGTGTCCTTACTCCCCTCCCAAACTATACAAATTCTGCCCATGGCCCAAGTTCTGGCTACCTGCTTCACAGAGATGTCTTGGTGGCTGCATTGTCCTGGATGCTTATATGACGCAGTCCTCTTTACTTGCTACTATTCATTTCACTTACTTATTGACTTACTCATCTATTGAGAAGAGTAGCGGCCAAATTTTTGTGTGAATAAAATTACCTTGGCAGCGTGTGTACAATGCAGATTCCTGGTCTGCATGCCTGGAAAAATTTAATTTAACAGATAGAAGACAATGTGCAGAAATCTCCACATCTTAGAAGACCATGTAACCATTATATCAAATTTAGCCATGCTTGCTTTCATGAAAATACTACTTCCCCTATTTCTGCCAAACACAATCTGAGGCCTTTGATTACCTGTGCCATGCCAAAACTCTCATGTATTTCCTGTAATTTTTTTCAACATTTTGTGACATTGCCTGGCATCTTGAAAGGCTAAAAAAAAAAAAAAAAAAAGAACAAACAACAAAAAATAGTAGGCTATCGTTATTTTATTTCAATCTTCATTTGTGCACTATGCAAACTCCTTCCTAAGTATATAATAAGCATTCTGTTTTATGACCATAATCATCTCATTGAATTAAATTTAATTCTATAATCGTATGGATTTAAATCTTATAACAGGTCTTTAAATCTTTATTTCCACGTGTGTGTGTGTGTGTGTGTGTGTGTGTGTGTGTGTGTGCGTGTGTGTGTGTGTGGTTTCTTTTTACTTTCATTTGTATGTTGTTTAAGTTTTCAAGTCTGTTTTAGTAAAGCTACATGTATAATAAAATTTCTGAGACCTTATGCATTTGAAATGCAAATAAAAGGTATGCAGATTGGAAAGGAAGAAATAAAACTGTCTTTGTTTGCAAATGACATAATCATATGTAGAAAAGCTGAAATAATTGACAAAACAAACCTCTCAGAGTAATAAGCAATTATAGCAAGGTTGCAGGACACAAAGTTAAGATACAAAATTCAGTCACTTCCCTATACACCAGCAATGAACAACTGGAATTTGAAATTAAAAGCACAATACCATTTATTGGTATTGGTATGTGGTATATACCCCCAAGAAGAAATACTTGGAGGTATAAATCTAACAAAATATGTACAGGATTTATAGGATAAAACTCTAACACTCTGATTAACAGAGAGGAAATGAAGAATGAGGTATTCTGAGTAATAGACTCAGTATTGTCAAAATGTTAGTTTTTCCCAGTTTGATCTACAGATTCAATGTAATCCGAATCGAAATCCCAATGAGATATTTTACGGACACTGACAAACTGATTGTAAAGTTCATATAGAGAGGCAAAGGGCAGGGGATAGCCAACACAGCATTGAAGGGCATATATGGGAAATACCTACCTTTCAACTTTGCTGTGAAACTAAAAGTGCCCTAAAAAAATTAAGTATTAATAAGAAAAAAGAAGCTTTTATATTTATATAGGTTCTATTTGAAGTACTCTGCCCCATCTTTTCAGCGAGTTACTGATACTCTAAACAATTCATAACAAGTTTCAAATCAGCCCTATTAGATTACAATCTGAGAGCATTTGGCCTTGGAAACGTGCCTCTTACCTCTTGCCTCCTGCTGTAAGACTTCTCTAATTCCATGCAGGAGGCCAGTGAATGTCTATTCACTCAAGTTAGCCCAAACTAGAAGTGCTGAAGAGTTCATATCCGAGAAGTCACCCCTAAGGAATGGAAGTTTGGAGCCACTGATCCCCTAAGTAGACAATTCTGAGATTTATCTCATTAGACTCCTAAGAAGAACTACAAGGAACCGTTGCCTGCATTTCTGGCCAGCTCAAAGAGGTATCCTTGCACTGGCTTTCCCTCCTTCTCTGTTTCACTCTGTTTTTTCTTATTCTTGCTCCTTGGGTTATTTCCAAAATTAAGCCACCTGCTTGCTAACTTCTGCTTCAGGTTATGCTTCTAGGAAAATCCAAGATAAGATAAAAGGCTTTTTAGCAGACATTAGTATTTGGTAGTTAGAGCTGGACTTTCAGCCCTTTCCAAGATACAGTAATAGTAAAAAAAAAAAGAAGAATGGATTTACTATCTCATCTGAAAAAAAACTAAAAGGCCAAAAATGACTCTCAAGATGATGGAAATTAGGTAAGAAATAACTATGACCCTTAAGAGATGGGAAACAAAGTGGTGAGCCCAACAACTGCACCAGCTTACTGCATGAAGACTATTTCTAGGGCCAGAGAGTGGGGAGAGAAACTCAGGAAGAGGCTGGTGGTGATACAAGGAAAGAGAACCGAGGTCCAGATGCTATTATACTATTGTACATGTAGCATAAGGGCCTTACAGCACTGTAATCACAATTTTCGCTCCCCTCCTCTGTGCTAATGCTGCCATATATTTTATTTTTATGTATACTATAAACACACAATATGGTGTTAGTACTTCTGCTTAAAATGTTGGTTGTTTTTTAGGACTGCAATAATCACACTATAGCTGGTAGGCCAAATACGGTGAGCTGCCATTCCATACCTACCAGAACAGCGTAAATACACGCAAATGTACATACATGCATGGATACTGGCAACGCCAAATGATAAAGAAGGTACAGGACACCTGAAATTCTCACATACTAGTGTGTGGAAGGGCAAGGGCATAAAATTTTGGAAAAGATTTCTACTACTACTATGTGCTCGAGGTAAATGGAAATATCATTTCACAAAAAGAGTTGTATTAGGTGATTTATTGTTTCTTTATAGTAGCCCCAAATGGAAACAGCTCAAATGTTCATCAGGATATTGGACGTACATATTTTTAAAATTTTTATCATGGGAAATACTATTCAGCAATGAAAAACAAAGGCAATGCTGATAAGCTCAACATGAATGCAGCTCATAGATATTATGTTAGGCAAAGGACGTGTTTCTATTTATATGAAGTTTAAAAAAGTGCAAAAGTAGTCCGTAGTATCAGATATTAGAACAGTCCTGCCTATCTGGGCAAGGATTTATTAAAAAGAAGTTTGTAAAAGCTTTTTGTGGTGATGAGAATATTCAAAACCTCATTTCTATGAGAACTCAGGAAAAGGAGAGGTCAATTACATAATCTCTGACAGTAAGTGGTAATACCCCATAGGCAATGGGAGTTGTGATATGCAAGAGAGTATGCAGTTTACATTTAGACCAAGAGACACGAATACCAAAATATATGTGAGTAAATGCCCTACCACCCCATTTAGTTTTCCCCACCAAAAACAAAGGAAATACACTCACAACAATGTAAATGAATCTCGTAAACAAACAAGCCAAAAAAATAGTGTGAAGTGTAGTGCCATGGGACCAAAATTGAAGCATGAAAATGCTCACAGATTAAAGAAGAGTTGCTGTCACAAGTTCATAGCCATGACATATTCTAAAGTGCGTTCAAATAATTGACACTTCGATGTACAGATTTATCCTATAGGCGTCTGGCAGGAGGAGAAGCCCCGAAATCTCCAGAGAATCTATTCACTAGATATAAGTGATAAACTTTTATGACGAACATTGAGTATTACACGAAGGCAAAGGTAGTTCAATGACCTTAGAGATGTTTTCTTCACTTAGGGTCATCACATGTAAAGTTTATCTTAAGTCTAACAATAAGACCCAGAATTTCACGCCCGGTTCCTTAATCGCTGTTTTTCTGTTTTAGGCCAGAGAAACCGACAGGAGAGTACAGATAAACACTGTGGTGATAATACTCAAAAGGATAATACTTTTTCAAAAGAATACTTTTCCATAAGAAAAAAATCTTGGAATGGTACAGTTCATAGATCTTTTCTATCTCTACCCAAATTAAATTATCCAACTAAGTATAACCTTCTACAGAGACTTCACAGTCACAGCTGTTATGACTCCCTATTATCCCCTCTCTCTTTCTCAGTATTGGACTGTCAATTTTGTGATGATGTATGCACTTCAAAAACATTTTCCAAACACTGCACTCAATAATGGACCATTTGTTTAAGAGGGTCAGAATAGTTCAAACTTCATAATGTGAATAAATGTGTAAGAGTGGGTTAAATATTACCTTATACTTCTATAACCAAATACACGTTATTATAGGTTATATTTTAAGGGAGGTTTTTGTGACCTTGGTTCCCATGTTTTAATAAATTATTATCATATTCAAGAGCTAAAATTCAAGCATTTAATCAGAGGTCATACTTGAGTTTTCATTTTAAACTAGGAACTAATTTGGTGTCTAATATTTAGTCTCTCACTTGTAGCTAAGTACCCAAATTCCTCTATGTTATTCTTTAATGCAGAAAAGAACATAATTCTTAAGTTCTTCAGACATCCAGTTTAGACTTTAGATAGATAGGTAGGTAGGTAGGTAGATAGATAGATAGATAGATAGATAGATAGATAGATAAGGATTTACAAATACAGAATGACAAGCTCTGTTAGACATCATACAATTTATTTTATGAAAGGTAACTTTCTTAAAACGAATACATTTTATTCTAGAAGAGCTAGGACTGAAACAATACCTCTGGAGAGGAATTAAAGTAAGTGAAATATGAATAAATAGTAATATATTCATCTTTTATTATTCTTGACTATCTGGGTTGGAAGAATAGATAATATGAAATGGAAATAACAGGTTTGGTAGTCACCCAAACCTAGAAGCAAACCCAGGCTTGAACCTTTACTAGAATCTTCTGGAATCTTAAGCAAGTTATATGATAGCTAAGCCCCTATCATGGACTAGCATCATTTGTTCCCCTGAGTCTCTAGTTGAGTGGGTATTATTGGGATATACATTGGTTTTATGTAAGTCAGCAACATGTTGTCTTACAAGGAACATTGGATCTAGATTCAGGGGTCTTGATGCCACGTTCTGCCTCGAGAGGCCTTTTGCTGTGTTTGTTGGACCCATGACCTAAATAATGCTGGTGAGGTTTTTCACTAAATTTAGTAAAAATGTGGTAACAAGGACAAACACTCTTTGCAAAACAAAACAATTTTACTTTAGTCACTATGTTCCATCTGGAAGCTGAAAAATATTGAAGATGTATTTCTACCTTAAGACTAGGCTAAATAACTGAACAATTCAGTTGTTTTTGCTACCTAACACATAATACCCAACAAAGTTCAATTATTACAAATTGGCATTGATATCCATGTCCTGATCAAACAAATTAACTACAGTATTTAGAATTATTCATGAATATATGCACCACCACGTGGATTCACCTAATCGAAACCAGATTCCTCAGGTTGTGTGGTATTCTGGTGTCAAAGTTTGAACTTTGGAAGATGTTTTCCAAATTTATGAGTGGCTTCTCTCTTTTTTTTTTTTCCTCCACTTTTTTAAAAAAAAATGTAAGCTCTACACCCAGCATGGGGCTTGAACTTGTGACCCCAAGATCAAGCGTCACATGCTCTACTCACTAAACCAGTCATCATTCGCTTTGACAGAAGGACCCCAGACTCAGATATGTTAAAAATTATACTATTAGAGCATGGAAGTCTAAGGATAGAGCCTCTTTTGTGTATTTTTAAATAAAATGAAATGCTCACAATGTAAATATCATTGCACAACACATTCCCTCTACAGCCCCCAAGCAGGTCTCTGACAAGAATGACCCTGACCCTTCACTCTTTATGCTCGAGGTTGACCCTGCAAGGCACAGAGTAGTCTCAGTAAATGGGTTTTGTTTAAATAGAAGAATATGGTGGGATGAAAAGAAAGAAGATGGGAGTAAGAGAAAGTGATTCTGAACATAGAACAATAGACATTTCATTAAAGAAATTGATCATAAACAAAAATTTAAGTAGAGGCATCTCTTTGAAACAGAAATGTTCTACTATCTTGTTTTAACAAAAGATGAAGTTTAAGTGTTGCCTTTACGATAGACATGTAGAAATTTTTAATTGCCTGAAAGGCATAATCTATGTTCAGGGTATTTATATAATTAAAGATTTTGGGAAAGTTTATTAAAAGTTGAAATCTAGTGTGATATTTTGGGGAAAGTATTTTAAATGGGAAATGAAAGAAAAATTTGAATTCTATCAGTCATTACTGATTTTCAGAGTCACTTAAAGAGGTAGATTCATGTGTGTGTTCTGGCTTTATATATTAGTTTAAAGAATATTAACAATTTAAATTTATAAAAATCCTTAGGACACTTAAGGGTTCACAAGTCATTTAGCTTAAAAAATAATCACATTTTACTATTCCATCTCCTTGCTCTTACCCACCCATGCACACACACACATACATTCTTTAGTAGGGTTTGCTGGGGTGGGAGGTGCAAAGAGCACTGATAGCAATGGTTACTCTGGAGGAAGAGCAGTTCAATAGTAAGGTGGGATAAAACCTCCCTTGACTAGAGGGTAGCACCCAGAATGATGATGATTGCTCTTCTATCAATTAGGTGTTGAAGGTGTTAGGTACTCACATCTGATGAAGCTTGATAACCATACATTATTATGTCGCATTCCATAATGAGAGTAATAAAAAGTCATTTTGGTTTATCAACCAAACCTAAGCACTGCCATGTCTTGTTAATATCAAGGGATAATGTAAATTAGAAAAACAGAACCTTAAATGTTAGCATCCATTCTTCTTGTGAGCACAGAGGGGGATGCTGTAATAAGATCATAGACCCTAGTCAATGTGTAGTATCGTCCCAGTTGGGGACTGTGACAAGAACTGAAAGGAAACTTTTCATCAGCTACACAACTGTTACTGTCAGAAATTACCGCCAAATCTAAAAATAGAGAAAACTCTTCCACACGGGCAGAGAGGCACTAGTTGGCCATTTACTGTTTTGTAGACTTTGAAAAGGTGAGAGCCTCACATTAAAAATAATGCTGTTACTATTTTTTTTTTTTAAAGAAGAGGAGGTTATGAAGAGTTCTATATTCTATGGCTCTTAATTTTTTATGTAAGGTACTGTTCTGGTACAACTGGGTGACACAAACACAGACTCTCCAGACTTGCACCTGTTAATTCAGTGTTCATCTTTATAACAAAAGCTGGGTTTTCATGAGGAATAAAAAAATGAATTAATTTTCTTCTATCCAACTGCTTTTTTAAAAAATATTTTATTTATTTATTTGAGAGAGAGAGAAAGAGAGATCATATGGGAGTAGGGGGAGGGGCAGAGGGGAGGAAGAAGGAGAGGGAGAGAATCTCAAGCAGACCCTGAGCTGAGCACAGAGCTGATGCAGGGCTGGATCCCATGACCTTGAGATCATGACCTGAGCTGAAACCAAGAGTCAGGCACTCAACCAACTGAGCCACCCAGGCACACCACTACCCGACTACTTTTTTAAAAAAGCACCTTTTCTACATTTTGTTAACTTCCTAAAATTTCTACATCAGAGTCTGGGACTAATAGTTGCCAAAAACTACTCCGTATCTGAGTCCTGTAGTCTATGCTCATATATTTCCTTTGAAATATGAAGGGCCCAAAACTCTGGCAGCAGGACTCTCACTGTTGGGTCAGAGAAGTCTGAAGAGGTCTGCCCTGTCCCTGCTTCACATGCCCTGTGTCTGTTATGAGAGTCCTACTGATCCAGTAGGTCCAGGGCTACTGATGTACTGATTTCTCCTGCACCTGGTGTGGCGGACTCCACCGACTAGAGGTCTTGTCCACTTGTGATCCTTCCTCCTCTACTATTGCCAATGCCCAGCCCGAAGTAGTTAAAATTAATAGTTATTTCTACTTTATATTGAATAACTTTTACAACAATTTCTTCAAATATTTTTTCTGAACTATTCCTTCTTTTCCTCTTGGGACAACAATTAAATACACAGTAGACCACTTAGTGTTGTCCATCACGTCACTATTTCTTTTTTTTACTCATTTTTCTCTGTGTGCTTCAAATAAGATACAAGTTGATCTGTGTTTAAATAGCAAACTTTTTTTCCATTTACAATCTGTTCTTAAGCATGTCCATTGATTTTTTTTAATTTCAGATGTTCTATTTTTATTTCTAGAATTTCCATTCCGTCCTTATACTTTCCATTTCTCTCATAGAGTTCTTCATCTCCTCCCTCATTTTAACTCACCTTTTCCCTTTTGTCCCTGAAGCTATTTATAATAGTTTTGTTAAAGTCTTTGTCTGCTGGCTCCAAATCTGCTTCATCTCAGGGTCTGTTTTCAGTGCTGCCTTTTTCTTGATTTTCCTGGACATGATCGAGAGACTGATGGTAGTGTCTACCTGAAATGGGTGTTGAACTTTGTTCTCACAGGCAGTTGAATTACTGGCATTTACTTTGTATTCTACCAGTTTGTCTTTATCTTTTGTTAGGGTGTGTCTGTTTTATTTCTCCTTAGTCTAGGGCACGTGCCTAATTATAGAGAATGACCCTTACTCTTAACTCATGACCTTTCTAACAGCACAACTTAATGCCCAAGGTTGCCGAAGTGGTCCCCTTCCCTGGCTAGACAGAAAAATCCAGTATCTCACAGTATCCCAACTCTTCAATATTTATGTTCATCTCTCACCCTCACAGCTGGCACTCTCCGATGGCCTTTTGGAGCCTCAAACAGTGCATGCATCGTTCACTTTTGGCCAGAGACCTAGGCTAGACTGACTTCGAAGCCTTGTCCTTCCCTGTACACTTCCAGAGTCAAGGCTCCTCGGTGCAGGTCTCTTCTTTCTCATACCCGTTGCCAATTCCAGGCTGGAGCTCCAATTTGCCTGACTTCCAATCTTCCCGTAACTCTAGCCTTGGGTTTTACTTCCCTGTGTCACCGTAGCAAAGTGTTCCCAGTCAGATAGCCTGAGCGAAGTTGGACCTTAGTGTATGTGTTCCCATTCTCTCAGTGATCATACTGCTGCTGCCTGTTACGTGATGTATGATTTCCATTGCCTCATGTATTTTGCCCAGTATTGTAGTTTTTATGGTGGTTGGACAAGTACTATACTAGTTACTTCATCAAGATAGCAGACTGAAACTTACGCATTTCCTTTACATTTAAAAATGCTTTATTAATTTCTTCTAATAATAACCAAAAGTGTCATCCAATTATTACTCTTGCACACATGATTAAATATTTTTCTTTAGGGGCGCCTGGGTGGCACAGTGGTTAAGCGTCTGCCTTCAGCTCAGGGCGTGATCCCAGCGTTATGGGATCGAGCCCCACATCAGGCTCCTCCGCTATGAGCCTGCTTCTTCCTCTCCCACTCCCCCTGCTTGTGTTCCCTCTCTCGCTGGCTGTCTCTATCTCTGTCGAATAAATAAATAAAATCTTTAAAAAAATATATTTTTCTTTAAAAACTGCAATAGTAGTGATAATTTTGAAAAAATCTAAGTCATCAATTTTAATTATTTTAATATAATATTCATAATTAAATTCTTACAGAATACCAGGCATTGTACATATCACTGTATGTGGATTTCTCATTAATTCTTACAGAACTCTTTAAGGTAGGTACTCTATTCATTTCAACTGTGAGAGAAAGGAAACAGAGAAATCAACTAACTCATTACAGTCTCATAGTGAGGTAGCACCTCCTGAATTTAGGAAAGAAACTCAGGGATTTTGCCCCCAGAGCCCACACTCTACTCTTACATTATGTGAAGAATACTGAAGTAACAGATTAAACTGAGAAATGACGCGTTAGTGATCAGTGCTAAATAAACAATTTTTAGGGAGAAAACTTTAAAAGTACAAAATGGAAGCACAGCTAATTAATATTTGTAAGTAAAACAAAAGAGGGAGGAAAAACATACATTTTGCAAATATGTCATAGTAAAGAAGGTACCAAGGGACACATAGGGTTGATAATTAATGTAAAGAAGAGTGAAGTTACTGACTATAAATAACTCAAAGTTCAAACTGATTTCTTATTCTGTCTTTAAAGGAAGAGGCAGGAAGCACAAATCCCTAAAACTGAATGCAGGCAGAGAACTTGTTTGAGAATCCCTGCTTGCAGAAGATTTGTAAACCAGCATGAATTTGCAACACACTTACTTAAGTGATTAAGGGAATTAACTATCAATGTTAGGGATTAAACTAGTTTAGATAAGTCAGTGGTTTCTGGCAGGGCTACCTGGGGGAAAATGAACCATGAGTCATTGAGGCGGAAGGCAACTGGCTCTTGGCCCATTCTGGCAAGGGGTGAGATCATTGACCTTGGGGAGGTTATTTCTCTGCTTGAGACCTTATCTGCAAACAGGAACCTGGAATACATAATCTTTAAAGTACTTACTTGTTCTATCCTCTGGGTTTACTTTATCAATGAAATAAGCAAAAAGTCCTTAAAATATTTAATCTAAAATATAACTACTAAGTGAGCAATGCTCCACCGAATTCTGCTGTATTCTAATAGATTTCATTGCCAATAAATAATTAATGGTAACCATCCTTGGAATTTGAAACAATCTCGCAAATAATCTAAAGCAAATTAATAAGTGGCCCATTTCACTACCAGTATTCATTCAAATGTGCTTTTATTAGCCCTTGATTCAAATTCTGTCCATGGAGGTTCTTGTAAATAGTTTGCAGGGACCATGGCAAATTCATCTAGGATAGGAAATACGGAAAATTCTGAACGTCTAGACATCGCAGTGCCCTGCTAAGGTGGAACTTGTATGATGATGGAGAAGTGGGAGGAAGCCATCAGTCTACTGACTAGAAGCTGATTGTCTCTTAGAAGCTGTGAAGTTAGGTGTTACTTTAGTATGTTGAGCTTCAATTTCTGAGTCTTTGAAATTGATTAATAAGGCAAATCTACATAGAAATGAGAGGATTGCTGACAATACAGAGGACTGAATAGTTACCAGTCATCATCTTTCTTTGATTCATATAAAAACAAAACTGCTATTTTATCATGTGTATTTTTTGTAACCTAATTGGGGATATCTCTGATATAAAACTCCTGTATATTGAAGGTGTACAACTTGATGTTTTGATATGTGTGTACATTGTGAAAAGATCATCACAATCAAGCTAAAGGATGTATCCTCACCTGCCCAGGTACCATTTCTCTCTCTCTCACTGTGTGTGTGTGTCTGTGTGTGTGTGTGTAGACTTGAATGAAGGTCTATCCTCTGAAAATTTCAAGTATAAAAAACATTATTGTTAACTATCATCAACATGCTATGCGTTGAATTTCCAGAACCCATTCATCTTGCACAACCAAAACTTTGTGCCCTTGGACCAACATTTCCTCATTTCCCACTCTCCCATCCCTGGCAAGCACCCTTCCACGCTCTGCTTCTATGAGCTTGACTATTTTAGATTCCACCTGTAAGTGAGGTCATGCAGTATCTGTCTTTCTGTTTCTGGCTTATTTTACCTAGCATATTGCTTTCTAGTTTCATCTGTGTTGTTGCAAATGACAGAATTTCCTTTTTTTTTTTTTAAGGTTGATTTGTATATACTGCATTTTCTTTATTCATTCATCTGTTGACAGACCCTTAGGTTGTGTCCGGATCTTGGCTATTGTGTGTACACCATTGGTGAGAATATAAATTGGTGCAATCATTGTGGAAAACAATATGGAGGTTCCTCAAAAAATTAAAAATAGAACCACCATATTCAGGCAATTCCACTTCTGGGTATATATTCAAAGGAAATGAAATTTGGAAATCAGATATGGTTTTATTTTAAGTTTCTACTTATATTTTAATTTGTAACAGAAATAAGATCTCAAGGCATGAAAGATATCAATATACTTAAAACAATTCTGTCAAGAGTTTATAAAATAGCATGTAAGCAAATATCAGATTATTTAAACAAGAATTTACAAATGTGTAAAAGTTCAGTAAACATATTTAATATAGTTTACCCATTTTCTTGAAAGTATGTATAAATTAATTTAGATTAAAACATAGTTTAAAACTTGACTGAGTGATTTGTCAAATTAGAAGCATTAAAATAATTTTGCCATTTTTTTAAATTACTGTCCATTTCAGATTTAGAATGAAGGAAATAGTCTACCTCTTCACAGCATTTATTCTTTGAATACTTTAAAGAAAACCCGTCTTGCTTACTCTCTAATATCTGTGCTGAATGATAGAAAGATACAAAAATCAGTAAAGTATGGGTCCTGCTTTGAGGGTACTTATAATGACAAAGTGTCTTCAAAATAGAGATAAAAACATCCTGAGGTTGCAGATAATTTTGTCTGAGGTATGAAAAGTGATATCCCAGAAGAAATCACATTTTAAATGGACTTTGAAATAGAGAAGTGCTTTAAAGATGGGGAAAATGAGAGGAACAGAGCTATGGATAGATGAAAACTGTGGCTTAGCTTGGAAACCCATAGTGTGGAATAACAAGAGAGGAAAGTACATAGAACTGTCAGTGGAGATAATGTGAAGGTTGTTGATTGGTGCTAGATCATGGCAGCCACTGAATGCAGTGTTAAGGAGTTTATGCTGAATGTGGAGAGCAACTCAAGACGCCTGCTGTTGTCTAAGATGGTGAGAGCTGTTAACAGAATTAAATTTCAGAAAAATCACTTCAGGTTTGGAAGGGAAAGATCTGAAGCAGATCAGAAAGGGTGTGAATGAGAGTTGGGGAGATACTAGGGTCGTGGTAGAGGTAGATTTTCACTGACATGTAGCACAAAAGAGGAGGTGGAGCTTCAGCACATCTGGATTCTTCCTGGTGTTCCTGGCGCACTGTCCAGATGCCCAGCCATAATTTGGATGGGACCAGGCCAGTCTCGTTGCCTCCATTGGCTGTCTCCATGGTCTTCCTTTGGGTCAGTAACTCTGGTTCCCTGTGGTCCTGCTCTCTGGTCTCACTGGTCTGCTCCTGGTTCCTGAGACCTCTGAATCCCCTTTCTCCACTGACTTGAGCCCTAGATCTCTTCCACCTCTCAGACCGTAGGTTCTTCACCAGTCATAGATGTCCTAATGATTTGAATGTAAAACTGGGAACCCAGTCAACAGCTGGTCAAGTATTTTCAGAGGTCATTTTTATTTTCAGATGTCTTTTTCTATATTCTTTTCACAAAAGTCTCTCCTCCCAGTTGTCTACATGGACAGTTTCCTCAATGCCAAGTTTCTGTTCAAACATTACCTTCTTGTAGTACAGCTCGAAATCCGGCTTTGTGATGCCCCCAGCTTTGTTTTTCCTTTTCAACAGTTCCTTGGGGATTCAGGGCCTTTTCTGGTTCCATACAAATTTAAGGACTATTTGTTCCAGTTCTTTGAAAAATGTCATCGGTATTTTGATCGGGATAGCATTGAAAGTGTAGATTGCTCTGGGTAGCATGGACGTTTTAACTATGTTAATTCTTCTGATCCATGAGCATGGAATATTTTTCCATCTTTTTGTGTCTTCTTCAATGTCTTTCAAGAGTGATTTATAGTTTCTAGAATATAGATCCTTTACATCTCTGGTTAAGTTAATTCCGAGATAATGTATGATTTTTGGTGCTATTGTAAATGGGATGGATTCCCTAATTTCTCTTTCTTCAGTCTCATTATTCGTGTATAGAAATGCAACTGATTTCTGAGCATTGATTTTGTATCCCGCCACATTACTGAATTGCTCTATAACTTCTAATAGTTTGGGAGTGGATTCTTTTGGGTTTTCCATATAGAGTATCATGTCATCTGCAAAGAGAGACATTTTGACTTCTTCTTTGCCAATTTGGATGACTTTTAACCCGTTTTGTTGTCTGATTGCTGTTGCAAGGGCTTCTAGTACTATGTTGAATAATAGTGGCGAGAGTGGGCATCCTTGTCGTGTTCCTGATCTTAAGGGAAAGGCTTCCAGCTTTTCCCCATTGAGAATGATATTTGCTGTAGGCTTTTCATAGATGGTTTTTATGAGATTGAGGAATGTACCCTCTATCCCTACACTCTGAAGAGTTTTAATCAGGAAAGGATGCTATATTTTGCTGTGATCACAAAGACAGCATGGTAATGGCACAAAAACTGACACATAGACCAATGGAACAGAATAAAGAACCCAGAAATGGACCCTCGGCTCTTTGGGCAACTAATCTTTGATAAAGCAGGAAGAAACATCCGGTGGAAAAAAGACAGTCTCTTCAATAAATGGTGCTGGGAAAACTGGACAGCTACATGCAAAAGAATGAAACTTGACCACTATCTCACACCATACACAAAAATAAACTCCAAATGGATGAAAGACCTCGATGTGAGACAGGAATCCATCAAAATCCTAGAGGAGAACATAGGCAGCAACCTCTACAACATCGGCCAAAGCAACCTTTTTCATGACACATCCCCAAAGGCAAGAGAAACAAAAGATAAAATGAACTTGTGGGACTTCATCAAGATAAAAACTTCTGCTCAGCCAAGGAACAGTTAAGAAAACTAAGAGGCAGCCCACAGAATGGGAGAATATATTTGCAAATGACACTACAGATAAAGGACTGGTATCCAAGATCTACAAAGAACTTCTCAAACTCAATACACGAGAAACAAATAAACAAATCAAAAAATGGGCAGAAGATATGAACAGACACTTTTCCAATGAAGACATACAAATGGCTAACAGACACATGAAAAAATGTTCAAAATCATTAGCCATCAAGGAAATTCAAATCAAAACCACACTGAGATACCACCTTACGCCAGTTAGAATGGCAAAAATAGACAAGGCAAGAAACAACAATTGTTGGAGAGGATGTGGAGAAAGGGGATCCCTCCTACATTGTTGGTGGGAATGCAAGTTGGTACAGCCACTCTGGAAAACAGTGTGGAGGTCCCTTAAAAAGTTAAAAATTGAGCTACCCTATGATCCAGCCATTGCACTACTGGGTATTTACCCCAAAGATACAGACGTAGTGAAGAGAAGGGCCATATGCACCCCAATGTTCATAGCAGCAATGTCCACAATAGCTAAATCGTGGAAGGAGCCGAGATGCCCTTCAACAGATGACTGGATTAAGAAGTTGTGGTCCATATATACAATGGAATATTACTCAGCTATCAGAAAGAACGAGTTCTCAACATTTGCTACAACATGGACGGCACTGGAGGAGATAATGCTAAGTGAAATAAGTCAAGCAGAGAAAGACAACTATCATATGATTTCTCTCATCTATGGAACATAAGAACTAGAATGATCAGTAGGGGAAGAAAGGGATAAAGAAAACCAGGGATGTACTGTATGGTGACTAACATAATATAATAAAAAAACATTAAAAAAAAAAAACAACACATTACCTTCTTGGAAAGGCTACATGGACTTCTGTTTAAAATTTCAACAGCCTACCTCACATCCTGAATCTGCCATAGCATGGTCTATTTCTAAAATATATATCCTGCCTTAAATATTTTTGCCTTCTAATATACCATAGCGTTATATTGAATTTTTTTTTATCTGTCTCTCCTATAATCCCAACAGAATGTAAGCTACACAGAGAGTAGAATCTTCACTTTCATTATGTGCCTAAGACATCGTTGGTATTAATAAATGTTGCTGAATGAGGTAAAGACAGTTGTCATAAGGTATTCCATGAGTGAAAAATACTTTAAGGTTATAATTAATATATTTATTATATATTTATATACATTAATATTAATATATATCTCATATATAGTTAAGAGATGATATGGCTTCTTCAGGAAACTGAGAGAAGTTGATAATTATTGATTTAGCATGGGTTGGGAAGAGACTGAATGGAGAAAGAAGCTGACATTGATCATATCTCCATACCTAAAATCATAACTTTATACCTAAAAAGTTAACCCTTGTTCATTTTACAAACGCTCAGAACCATCTCTTCTCAGTAAAACTCTCCACAGCTACCACTCAGCAGGTATTTCTGATGGACTGGATTGACTTGGGAACATTTCTGTGATATGAGTAGCAAATTATTGCTTGGTGCCTGTGGTAGACAGACTAACAGCACCCCCCCCCCCAAGGGGTCTGTGTCCTTATCTCTGGAAACTAAATATGTTGTGTTTCATGGCAAAGGGAATTAAGGATTCAGATAGAATTAAAATTCTCAGTTGCTTGACTTTAATATAGGGAAAGTATTCTGAATTTTCCACATGTAATTACAAGTTCCTTAAAAGTAGAAGTGGAAGCAGAAGATGTCTTCATATAAAGATACGATGTCAGATTAATTCAATTTGTTGTTGGTTGAAAGATGGAGGAATGGAACCATGATCCAAGGAATGTGGGTAGCCTCTGGAAGCTGGAGAAAACAAAGAAAGGTATTCTCCCATAGAGCTCCACAAGAGAATGCCACCCCACCAAGACCTTAGCCCCATGAGACCTGTGTCAGACTTCTGATGTACAAACTGTAAAATAATAAATGTGTGCTTTTTTAAGCCACTCATCGTGTGGTAATCTGTTATGGCATCAATAGGAACCTAACACAGCCCCTTTCTCGAGTGAAGGGCTAAAGTAATCACCACTCTTTCCACGAGCTTGCAAATTTCATGGCAGCTACTTCTTGAAATGCACTCATGTGATTCTGCATGTATGTGATTATAATTCCAGGAAACTCCTGCTCTGAACGTTTGGAAAACCTTTCCAAATCCTTGGTAACAATCTTTCTAGCACATCTACTGTTAAATAGAAAACTATAGACTAAAAATAAATTACAGAGCCTATTTCCAATCTCAGATTCTTGCTGTATTCTTACTCTTCTTTCTGTTCAGCTATTTTTACTACCAGAAACATCTGTGAAGAGAAGAGCCAGATGTGAAAGAATATGGAATACAGTTTGCTGAGAGGTGCTCTGAAAAAAAAAAAAAAAAAAAAGACCATATCAATTTTTTTTACTTAAGAAAAAGTGAAAGTAACATTTGAAAACTGCACAGACTGCATTATAAAAATGCTCTTCAAAGTGTATTTTATTTCCAGATAGTTGCTCATTGGAAAGTGTTACTATATTATGGAAAGAGTATTGGATTGAATATCAGGCTATTTTGTTTCTATTATTAGTTCTGTAATTTTAGACTGTATGTTAACTTCAGTTTCTATACATAAAGGTGCAAAATTTTAAAGTGTGATGTTTAAATGAGGACAACTATTATAGGTAATAGAACATTAATCGAATAGTCAAGAGGCAGGATTTCATTTGTAGGAGAAAGAGCACAAGTTTTAGAATTACAATGAGCTTGGCTTGAATTCTCACTCTGCCATTGCCTCACAAGGCTTAATCAAGTTACTTACTTTCTTAGCTCATCTCATTACTCATTTATAATAAGAACAACAATCCCAGCTTTAAGGGCTGTTTTGGGGACTTAATGTAATAATACTCTTGGTTTCCTCATGCAGCTCTTGCCTTTAGTAAATAAATGGTGTTAACTGAAATAGATCCAAGCAAGTTTCTCTGTACGTGGGGATCTTCTGTGAGACTTACCTGTCAGTCTTCATCTATGAGAAGTGACTCTTGCTTCTTCTGTGAGAATTAAATGAGACAACATATGGATTGGACTAGTACAGATTAGGTATTCAACAATTACTTACTAAAAAAATGCAGAGTCCAAAGTCTGTAGGTTCTTCCTTCTGAAGAGGGCTTGGCCCAGACTAAGAAACATTAACATCTAACCCAAATGCCCTGACCTTACACAATGCATTTTCATCTTTCAAAGGCAGTGTTAGTGTAACGCTGACCTTCAAGATAGAAAACTGGGCACATAACTCCCAGGGAAGGGAGGGTGCAAATTGTGGGAACCTTTAGAGATTGAAGCAGCTACCACTACAGAGCTGTAGCGACAAAGGAAAAGAAGGCTCTGATGTAGATTGTAAGGTAATGAAAGGTCCAAACTGAATGAAAAGACCAGTGTAAGAAAGAGACTAAGAGAAGAAAGAAAATTGCAAGTGAGAAGTACATGATCTAGCTTTAGGTGGGAAAGGGTAAGGAGGAGGAAGTAGCTGCTGTTGATGTTCTCCTACCAACACTGTCTCTCTCTATAGGGCAAGGATGTTTGCCCTTTATGGTGTCATGAATCTCTTCAGGAATGAATAAAACATGTTGACCTTCCTTTACCAAAATCAAATGAACATTTTCACAGAATTGCAGAGCATTTAAGAGTGACCTGAAGTCCATCCGTGGACTCTAGGTTAAGACCTCCCACTGTGGAACATATATTCTTAATCAGGAAATTACTTGATGAACAATGGAATCAGAATCCAATAAATCTTCAGTGACATTCAGGTGGTAAACAGAGGTGCAGTATAAGATAGAATACTCTTAATGCCTTAAGGCAAATGTAGATAATTCGCTTTTTGAGTTCAGAAGCAAAGGGTAAATGTTTACAGCAAGATAAATGGAGTTACTTGGTTCATTCATCCCACAGTGATCAGTAGCCCATCTGCTACTTCAGGTTCCAGGCAAGTTAATGCAGTAGCAAATTCCTGGATGAATTGGATGGGAAGGAAGCCAGAGGTAGGAAGTATAGATCCAAAGTCGTCACCAAACAGTAAAGAAGCAATTGAAAATGTCAGTTGACTTGGAGATGAAGAAAATGCACAACAGGAAAAGCCCAATAGGCAGTTGGACACATGGCCTTAGTAGAAATTGCTTCATTCACCCAGGAATTAATTTGATATCATTTTTATTGGACTTGTTTAGTGCTATAAATACGATCTCTTTATAGTAGCACAACCATTTTGTTGTTCAAGCCATACCTTTGGAACAAACCCAAGAAACTTCACTTCGTCTCACACACAGTGTGATCCAGCTTTAGTCTGGGAGAGTGAGAGAGTAAGGACAAGGAGTAGACAACCTATGATACTGAAACTTGGCCTCCAGTTTGTCATCTGAAGCTGCACTGGAACAACTAATATGGATGCATTACTATTAGAAAAAATGTCCAACAGGATTTCAAGTGCACAAACCTTCCCAAGGTTATTAAATTTCAAATACAAGCTGGTAATGTAGTGAAATCACTGAAGTATGAAAGGGCAGAGGTGACACACCTGCATTAATTTTGGAAAACTGCTTATTATTGCATGGGTATCTTGAGCCACCTACACTGACATATCACTATGTGTGAAATAGAAAAACCTCGGTCGTCCTTGCTTCTTTCCTATTATTTTATTTTAAAATTTGTGTTATGAAATGCATACGTTAGAGTATATGTAATATACATGTAGGGTTTATAGAATAAGGACAAATGATAACAGGAAATGATTATCCTAAGTTAATCATTAGGAAATAATAAGCCTAAGAAAGACACTCCTGGATCATCATTTTCCCTCTCCCACAAAGAAAACCCCTGCACCGAATATTTTAATAATAGCTGTCTGGATCTTCTTTACAGCTTAGGGTTACCCATTTCTCACTATGTGTAAATGGAATCATACCATAAGCTTTCTATGCATATGATTTTCTTCTTTTTTTTTTTTTCTGCAAAAGCTTCATTTCTAGGTTATTTATCAAAAGGTCTTTCTTTTTGGAGGCGCCTGGGTGGCTCAGTTGGTTAAGCATCTGACTCTTGATTCAGCTTAGGTCATGAGCTCAGGGTGGTGAGATCAAGCCCCAAGTTGAGCTCTGCCCTGGGCATGGAACCTGCTTAAAATCCTCCCTCTCTTCGGGGCCCCTGGGTGGCTCAGTCGTTAAGCGTCGATCTTTGGCCCAGGGCCTGATCCCAGGGTCCTGGGATTGAGCCCGCATCGGGCTCCCTGCTCCCCTGGGAGGCTGCTGCTTCCTCTCCCGCTCCCCCTGGTTGTGTTCCCTCTCTCGCTGGCTGTGTCTCTCTCTGTCAAATAAATAAATAAAATCTTAAAAAAAAAAACCTCCCTCTCTTCTTCTCCCTCTGTGCCTCCCCTCCGCCCCCACCCTGCTCTGTCTCTCTCTCAAAAAAAAAATTGTCTTTATTTTTATATTCCCTTTTATACTGTGGAATATAATATGCACACAGATAATATGTACAATATGTTTGTACAGTTTAATTAATGCTAATAAAATGATCACCCACATACACACCAACTAGCTTTAAAAATCACCAATAACTGAATACTCTGGTGAGCTTCTCAGTAATTATAGACCCCTTCTCCATCTCAGAAAAAAAAATCAATTTCTTAATATTTTATTGGTTTGATCATAAATATATACATTCCTATGAAATATTTTTCACTTCATATATTTTGACCTTCATAAAATCACTATAAATATAAAAAAATGAATTTTCTCCCAGATAGTTTGTACTGTGTATTCATGTTGAAATAATTTGACATAATACATTTTATATTAAATTATATATTCTTATATATTTATAATTATACTTCATTTTCATTGCTGCAAACTATTCTGTACGCCATGATTTATTTATCTACATTTTGATCATTGATTTTGTTACTGTTGTTATTGGTTGTGTTGTGGACGCTGCTGCTCTGAACCTTCTGGTGCGTGTCTCCAGAGGCACATGTGCAGGATTTCTTTTGATTATATACTCTAGAATACGTTTTCAAGGGTCATAGGTAGGGAGTAATCCGTTTTCCATTTAATTCCTGATTATTATTTCAAAATTATTGATTCAAGTATAGTACAGTTTTCATTTGCTCAGTATTCCCATTGCTTTATATTGTTAATACTTGTTGGAATCTGACATCTTTTTTTTTTTTTTTAATACTCCATCTGTTGAATGTGATGTGGTGACTCATTTTGGTTTTTATTCCACTTATTGCTTGGAAGGTTGGATACCTTGTTGTTGTTTTTAATCTCCTGGATATTTCTGTTTTCTTAGCTGTGAAATGCCTGTCTGTGCATTTTGCCCTTTCTTCGATAGTGAAGTCCATCATTTTTATTGATTTAGAGTGTTTCGTTACATATTCTGGTTATTTGGGTGGATTCACGTATTAAAAATATATCGCCTAATTTGTGGTTTCGTATTTTCACTCTCCTTGTGGCTTCTGATAAATGTTCTTTATTTTCATGTAATCGGTTTATTAGCTTTACCTTTACCATTTGTTCTTTTAAGTCTTAATTAAGAATTTTTTGTTATTCAAGATCATAAATATATTTTCTGACATTAATTTCTTTCTAGGTTTTGCTTTTCACATTTAAGTTCTTAGATTTACTGAAGTTTATTTTTATAACTAGAATGAGATGAGATCAATTTTAATTTTCCCATATATATGACCAGTTGTTCTACTCTTGAATTATCATTCTGTTCCCACTGATATTAATGCAAGATCTATCAACAATTAAACATGGATTTATTTATATATCCTCCATTTACTATCATCTTCAGTTATCTCTTACTGCATAAGCTCATAGTATTTTAATTACTATATCTTTAAGTTTTGCTTTCTGGTACAGAAGCTTATGACTTTTCTTTATTAGAGAATTAGTTAACATTGACTCTTTGCTATTAAGGGAAAAAAATTGGCTTGTAAATTTCCAGTTATACTCATAAGAAAAAAGTCTGTTCTGAGTTTATTGGAATGATAATTAATCTCTATATAATTTTTGTTGGCGTTACCATTTTTAAGATAGTGAATGCTACTGTTCATGACCTTCATGTATCTCTTCATTCATTTAGGTTATGTTTATTGGCTATAAAATAAATTTTATAATTTTTTCCTCTAAGGATCTTACATAACATTATTTTTTCATTTAAGGGGATCTTATTTTTTTATTGCTATTGAAAATAGCATCTTTTTTAAACAACACATTTTATGTCTACTGCTGGTAAATAGGAATGCAATTTACTTTTTCTTTGTAATAATCATATCTAAAAAATTTGTTCAACCCTTTCATTAATTTCATAATTGGAGATTTCTTTGCAGTGCTATTTGGAAAAAGTATTTTCTGGGAATAATGATAGATCATCTTCCCTTTTCAATTCTTAAAACTTTTAATTTTCCTTTTTTGTTTTTTGTTAGCACTATAAACTACATAATCTATCCTCAACACTAAGGTATAGTACTATATTTGAACTTTGGTTTCTTGGTATTACAACAGGTATTCTGTGTAACCATGTTGTTATTAAGAGTAAGTAAACATGAAACATAACTATACAAGTTCATGGCATAAAATAAATGCATAAATATGGCTTTTGTTCCTACTTTTACATATGCATAAGGAATGATCCATATTTATGTTTTAAGTTTAATAGTTTCCACAGACTAATCAAGATTAATAAGACCTCTTTTTTTTTTTTTTAAGATTTATTATATTCGTTCAGTTGGGGGCAGAGGGAGAAGAGAATCTTAAGCAGACTCCAGAGCTGAGCACTGAGCCAGAGGCAGGGTTGGATCTCAGAACCCTGAGATCATGACCTGAGCCAAAACCAAGAGATCATGCCCAATCCACTATGCCACCCAGGGGCTTCTTAATAAGATTTCTTAATTGTAAATTACATACCTGGTAAGGATGGTGGTAGGGAGAAGGTAGAAAATGCATACATGTGCACACGCGCACATGTGCGCGCACACACACAAACACACACACATATGCAGTAGCTAAAAAGGCAGAGAATATCTTGAAATTGCCTTGTCTTTCTTTGTATCCAATTAGAAATCTTGTAAAGACAAGATAAAGGAAAAATGGCCTTGAATTATTTTAGCTTAAAAGAAGTACTCGTAATTGTCCCAAATCTCTGCCTAATATTTGTGTCCAGGGGGTGTTACTTAAAATGTGTCTCCTAGGAGTTAAAAAATGACAAAGACTGTCACAGGGATGTGAAAAAATATGGAAACCAAACCTCATTTACGGTGACACATTCATTATGAACAGGGCCTTTGAAGAAAATCACTCTTACGTATTTTTTTTTTTTTTTCTGGGTGAATCATAAGTAAAAATAGAATAAATTTTGTCTGTGGGATTATAAACTCAATTCTGTCAGGTAAATTCCTATGATTTTCTTTGAAGTCAGCTGTAATTATACTCTTTCAGGGGTCCTCTGTGAATGTTCAGTTTTACTACAGTTTTGACTTTCATTAATTTGAACATTAAAGAAAAGAATTTTCAGAAGCCATCTGAGCAAAATGCTTTTACCATCCCCAGTGCTATTGATTCTAATAATTACAATCTGGAACTAAAATGAGAAACTTATTTGGAAACCAAAAATATGTAGGTATTCCAAATCACAGCAGTTTTAAGTCAAAGTTTCTCTCATAACTGAGATGATTTCTAAAACCTTAGGAAAATTATGGGGTTTTGCATATAAAACTTTATATCTGCTAAATTATTTATCTTTTATATATAAGCCTGTTCTAATTCTATGCTCTTTCTGTAGCTATACGAAGTTGGGTTAGAAGTTTTAAAACTTCCAACAGTGTGTGATCCAAGGATCCAGAGGTGGGCAGATTTCAAGGACTGGAGAAAAGATCAGGAGCACTGGGTAGGCAGGAAGCCAGGGTTCTGTTGCTATTCTGTGGATGACTAATTGTTGCCCTAGATCTGCCCTCTTTTCCATCAGTAACATGAAGAGGATGTTGGGCTCGGATCTTCTATGGCAAAGCATTCCTTTAAAATTGTATGTCAGTATAATGGGCACAAGGAAGCACTGAACCAATTAGATGAGGCTCAACCACATCAAACCCAACTTCCAGGCACCAATAAGAGAGGGTCGATCCCAGGCAACTAAATGATGGGAAAAACGAAGGGACAACAGATTGTTTTTATTATTTACTTCTGTATGCCTCTTTCAACTTTTGTTTGCTTGGCTTTCTTATATTCCTCATTCTAGAGACCAATTTGAAGTGATCTCTTACCTCTGGGAGATGCCCTTGGCTTGAGAAAGTCTGAGATGGTGTTTCTCAATAACTACTTGGAATTTTATTGAATGTAGTAGTTCTTAAGTCGGCTCCATAGCTACGGAACCTCTAGTTGGTTTATCTGTAAAATAGCATTGATGATTGCAATAATTAAACCTATTTAGTGATGTTCTAACACATAGGATGATGCATATAAAGTGAGTGCTCAATAAACATTAGCTGCTATTACAAGTATAACAATTATTCTTTCCCAACGTGCTTATTAAAATTCAAAATTCCTGGCCTGCTCTCTGAGTCCGATGGGATAAGGTTGGGGCATGTGGGTTTTTTGTTGTTGTTGTTGTTGTTTTAGCAAGTTCTCAGGTGTTTCAGATTCATACTCATTGGCTTATTATTAGCCAAAGGGAAAGATAACGGAGGTAAAAAGGACCTAATTTTCATTTATTCTTGGTCAAAGGAACAAAATGGGCTTTCATAGCTCTTTTGTGGTCGGTCCAGCTCAGCTTACCAGAACAAAAGGCCCAACCTACTTCAAATGATAGTGTTGGGTTTCTTTGGTTTTGCACTCTGTATAGGTATCTTTTAGAATGTAGCAATGTAGTTGTAGTAAGAAATAGCTGTGCGGGGTCTCTCATGTGTAGAATCGTGAATCATTACCAACTAGGCTTTCTCCCTAGCATCAGGACTAGTAGTTTTATATAAAAGGATAAATAGATCACTGTCCTTTATTAAACCTAAATTCTATTCCAAACTCCAAGTGTGAACTTGAGTATTTTTGACCTAAGTGTATCCAATTTATTTTATTTATTTTATTTTTTTAATTTAAATTCAATTAGCCGATATATAGTACGTCATTAGTTTCAGATGTAGAGTTCAGTAATTCCTCAGTTGTATATCCAATTTTAAAGAGTAATTTCTCTCTCAGGGGTCACAGTATAGAAAAAACAAGTTAATATGGGGACTGTGCCTCCCAGAAGCTCCTCCCCTTACTTCTCATTAAAAGCATATCACACTAGACAAATCATTTCCTTTCCTCGTATTAGTGGTTTATTTTCATTTTGGTGTTGGGTTATTATGTTGAAATAGGTATCCTAAAGCCAGCACTGTAAGATGGATGAAGCAACACTCTACTATCAAGCAGGCTGGTTAGAAAGGTAGCCCCCTTTGAGAGATGACAGTTAGTCTTTGGAAACTCTCTTTTGAAATGGGAAAAAATACAGTGAGGATGATATCTGATCACCTTCTACCCACAATTTTAATTATTACCTAACATGACCGAAAGATAAGGCAACTGACCTGAATGAGATAGAGAAATAGGTGGAGAATTCATTTTTCCTTCCCCCCCCCCACCTTAGTCCTCTGAGACCCTTTGCAGAATAAAAATACCTCAAGTTTTCTACGCAAAGTAGGAAAACCATTGCTCAGACAGTGAATCACAGGTATTTGCAGTAGGTAACATCTGTGATATAGAAATGAGCCTGCTGGGGTAAAGTATGAGATTGTATTTAATCTATGGATCAATTTAGATACAATTGACATTTTAAAACTATCAAGTATTTCAACCAATGAAAATTACATGAACTTGCATGTATGTCGGTTTCCTGTAATTTCTGTGATATTTTATGGTATTGATAAAAATATGGAAGTATAGAATTCATAAAAAGCATAAAGGTTTTTTGAGTCCTTTATTAGATTAATACTTATGTATTTGATGTTTTAAAATACTATTTAGTATGGTATAATATTTAAGTGATGATTTTCTGGTTTTTTGTGGCTGGCATATAGGAACACAAATGCTTTTGCTGTAGTGTCCTTGTATCCAACAATCATGATATATTCACATATTAAGTCTCATTATTAGCAGATTACTTTAGATTTTCTTTGCTATCTGAAAAAAAAATTACCTGAATATTATTATCTGAAAGAAAAAAGTTAATGTTTTTCTTTCCAATCTTGCCTCATTTGTGAACCCCAGGAAAAAAAGTTTTTAGTATCTCATGACTAAATGTGATTTGCTTTTTAAAATAGATAACGATTATAAGATGAATTAAGTTTCCTTTCATTGTTAATGCAAAGAAACATTTATTATTATCAGTATTACATATTAGCAATTTCCTTTTCTGTGTCTATCCAGATCATCACATGGCTTTTCTCCTTTTTATCCATTATATAATCACATTGCTGAATTGCGTTAATTTAGTTTGTTAAATGTTAACCACCTGTGTTTCTAGAATAAATTTGATATATTATTCTGTTGGTAAATTGTTGGATATGATTTGCATTATATTGCTTAGGATTTTTGCATCTGTGCTTGTGAGAGAAAATAGTCTGTGAATTCTTTTTTCTTGTGATGCCTCCATCAGATTTTGACATCAAGTCTCATAACTTAGGAAATGTTACTTCTGTTTTGTCCTCTGAAGGATTTTGTTTAAGAGTTGTATTATTACTTCATTAAATGTTTCTAAAAATACATGAGACTAGCCATTTAGACCCAGAGCTCATTTGTTTGGAAAGTTTCCAGTATGGAGTAGAATTTTTGAAATCAACCAATGGGAATTTTCATTTCTTGCCATGTCAGTTTTGATAAATTTCATAGATTGGAACACTCACAGTGTAGTAAGATATTAATTTTTTGAAAATTGATATATAGAGTAAGTGCAATACTAAAATCTAGCAGAATTTGTGTGCGGACATTGACAAACAGATTCTGAAGTTTACTTGGAATTGCAAAGTGTCAATGATAGTCAAGTTAATCCAAAAATAAAAGCAAAACCGAAGAGTTACCATCTCCAAACTTCAAGACCTTTTACTTTGAAGCCTTTAAAAATAGAAGTAAGGGAAGTGTGATGTTGGTATAGGATAGACCAATTGAACACTAAAACAGAAGAGTTTAAACACTTCACAATCACTCAAAAACACTCCCCTAAAATATGAGGAAGGAGACATGGCTGTGTCTCAGACTGGGGTCAAATTTTCCCCTACAGAGATGTTAAGTCCTAGGAGAACAGGTTTCAACTTGGAATACAGAATCCAGGAAGCATATATTTGTCAAACAAAGATTGGTAGGCATGGAGACCAGTAACCTATGTTCAAACACAAGCCTAGTTATTGCAGTGGTTAATTTTATGTGTCAACCTGACTGGACTAAGAGAGCCCAGATAGCTGGTAAAACATTAGTTCTAGGTGTGTCTGTGAGGTGTTTCTGAAGAGATTTGTATTTGAATCAGTAGACTGAGTGAAGATGGTCAACCCTCACCAATAGGGGTGGGCATCATCCAATTCTTTGAGGGCCTGAGTAGAACAAAAGGCAGAGGAAAGGTGAATTTGCATGCTCTCTTCTTGAGCTAGATATTCATCTTCTCCTGCTCTGGGACATCAGAGCATCTGGTTCTGGGCCTTCAGACTCCAGGCCTTACATCAGTATTCCCTCTCTTCCTCCCCCCACCCCATTCATTCTTGGACCTTCAGACTTGGACTGGTTTTCCTGGTTTTCCACCTTGCAGACAATACATAGTGGGACTTTTCATCCTTCATAACCATGTAAGCCAATTCAAATAATAAATTTCTTCTGATGTATCTATACATATTTAATTGCTTCCATTTCTCTGGAGAATCCTAATAGAGTTATGTTCTAGTTGTACAAAATTTGGAGCATATCACTTTACTTTTTTTAGATCTCAATTTCTTCACCATTATGGGGAAATAATGATGGAATCTATATTCTATCATTTCTGAGAGGATAAAACAAAAAAATTATATCCAAGACTTGGTGTAATGAATAGGCCATAGTAAATGTTTAATTAAAATTGGTTAGTACTGTAACTATAATTTATTGAAACATGATCAGTTGTCTAACCAATAAAGATCTTTTGGTATAGCCTATACTCTATATCATGAATTCTTCCAGAACTGCCATGTTCACTTTTGTCTATGCCCCAGTACAACTATTTCTCTCAATGACATTGATTATGTAATACCCTTTAAAGAGTGTGTGCTTTGTTGTCTAAGTTCACTGGACCATCCACTACGGAAGTAAAATTCACATCAGTAATATAATTCAACACAGTATGTGCTGTTGATACTGCAGACGATGAGTAATTTTCTATGATATATTATTATAGTTGCACTATTTTGTCTGAAAAAATATATTTAAGTATATGTTTAGACTAACATGTTTCCTGACTTGCTCACTGGTGAGAAATAAACTGTTCATATTGTGTGTAGAGTGTCTTATATGACAAACGTTCAGCAAATACCTGTGGTTTTGTGTTAATCCAAATAGAGGCATGATGGTCTTTACTTTTGCTTATTCATATGTTGCTATCTCAATTTCAGTGAAAGAAAAGGGTTCACAGAGGTTTAGACTGAAGTTAGAGAAAAAAGATGGTGGGAAGAAAAGAGTTATCTAAAAATTGATTAAGAAGTTGGCATTCTTGAGTCAATCTTTACCATTATAGCATTATTAATCATGATAGTTGTGGAAAATCTCTTTTTATAGATGTATCTTGCATAATTACCTAATTAAATCATTGGCTATTAACCTACTTGATTTCTATCAATCTTTGGAATTTTCACATATCATTTGATTTTGTAAAACAATATTTAATTTTTTGTATGTTTCTAGTAACACTTTTAATGATAGTGGGAGACTGAAAAGAAGTTCTAAGGGGCAATTAGAAATCTAGAAGCCTGCACTGAGACTCATCTCTCTCCAATCTGTTATCCACTGGCTCCCAGTGTGTTCTTCTTAAAATACAAATGATCATTTCACTTCCTGAATAAAACTACGTCATGGTTGTCTTTTACAATGAAGCTAAATTCCAATATCCTTAATAGAATATTCAGTGATTGTCAAGTTCTGCCATTTCTTTATGTCCTCAGGCTCACATATCCACTATTCCCTAATACCTTCATGCTTTGATTGGCTCACCTCCACCTCTATGTCTAACAGAAAGCCCAACAGACCACAGGCATGTGAGAAATCCCAAGTGTGAAGTCTGAGCAAGCCAGAGGCAATGGCAGCACACCATAGCAATTTGTCTCCTCTCTAAAAGTAGACAAAGCAGCCAAAGAAACCAAAATACATGCAAAGTTTATATAATAAAACCAAGCTGCTAGGTATTCTCATGAACTCTAAAATATGAGAATGACTCACCAAATAACAATCACCAACAAAGCCCAGACCACCTTATCAGTGGGACAGAAGAAAATGGAAGGAAGGCCCTGAGATCTGGCAACACAGAATCTGATCATTAACACAGACTGACTCTCCAAAGGGCCCACGCGCTGCGTGGGAAGCCGAGTATGTCAATCAAGAACAGATGAAACGAGGAGGGGTTTGGATGGCTTTATTTTGCTAGAGAGTGTCAAGAAAGGCCAGACAATTCACGGAAATCAGTGTCTTAGGAATATACTTGAGGCTAAGGACCCAAGTGCTTTCCAAGACAGAGCCCTGAACTAAAGGGAAATTCTTAGGAACAGAGTTTTAACTAAGACTGAAATACTAGAGGCAAAAGAAAGAGAAACCTTAATGGAAGCAAGAGGGGGAGCCAAGAAGGCAGATCTCAGAAACCTCAGGGCTTAATTTTGGAGTATTTTGCATTAGCGACATGAGAAGAAACTACAGAATCATGAATCTAGGAAAGCTAACCTGGTCTAACCTTTCTTCTTGAGAATAAAACCCATCTGATTTAAATATGGACAAAGAAAAAGAAGTTGAATGAAGGTACAATAAAAGCACATGCCATCCTCTAAAAAAGATTTTAGCCTGCCGTTCAAAACTTAAAGAAATTTGAAAGGAGAGCTGATAGAACTAAAGAAAGAAGAATCAATCTATTTTTTTCAAAATGGAAGATTACAAGGAGCATATGATCAAAGGAATATTAAAAATAATGCCTCAACTAAAAGTGAATGTAGAAAAGACAAAATTTAAATGAAAAATTTAAATGGTGAAAAAGATTAAAATGATGTGAGAGAAATGAGAGATTTAAGAAATTACAAAGGAAGATGTATAAAATAGGGGTTCTGAAAGATTTCCAAAGCAATGAAAGAGGGAACATATTGTAAAGCGTAATGTAACAAAACTTTCCCAAAATAAAGAGTACTTGAATCTATATATAAAAAACATGCACTAATATTTTCAAATAACTTTACTAGACTTTATTTTTTTTAAAGATTTATTTATTTTAAAAAGAGAGCATGAGCAAAGGGTGGGTGGAGAGGAGGAGGGGGAACAGAGAGAGAGAGAGAGAGAAGCAGTCTCCCCCCTGAGCATGGAGCTTTCTGTGGGGCTGGATCTCCTGACCCTGAGATCATGACCTGAGCCAAAATCAAGAGTCAGACGCTAAACCAACTGAGCCACCCAGGTGCCCTAAATTTACTGGACTTTGAAAGTTAATAATAAAATATTAGGGGCACATCCTAGCTCCTCCAAAAAAAAAAAAAAGCTACTATTATAAGGGAACAAAAATCAGGTTGATGTCAGAATTTCCAATAACAACATCTAGCAACCTATTTAAAATATGAATAGCCCTAATAGAAAAAGTTTCTAAAGGAAGAAGGAAATGCTCAACAACCTTATAGAAAAGTGTGCAAGAAATAAGAACAGCTGGTTCACATTTAAAAAGAAAAGAAAACAAGACAAAGAAATCAAGTGGTCCTGAAATGTAAGAAAAGACCTTAAGAGCAATGAAAGTTAAAACTACATGAGATAGAATTTCTTGACAGTATTTTTGGAGGGGGGGGAATTTGAGATTGTCAACATATTCTGTTGGCAAAGCTGTGGGGAAACAGATTTCTTTCATACATTGCTGATAGCAATGCCAAAGGATATGAGTGCTATGGAAGAGAATTTGGCAATATCTAGCAAAATTAGATATGCATTTTTTTCTTTGAGCCAGCGATTTAACAGCCAATATGTATCACAAAGGTGCACTGCCAAAAATATGAAAAGTTGTATATACAAATCTACTTGTTGGAGCAGTATTTGCAATAGCAAAAGGCTTAAAGTAACCCAAATGTCCACCAGGGATAGTAGAAAAAAATTTGGTAGTTACACAGTGGAGTACTATGCAGATATTACTGAGAGATATTTGGATAAACTCTTCTGATGAAAGCAAGGTAGAGAAAAGTGTATATAATTTGCTACTGTTTTTCAGCAAATGTGATCATTCTTCAATAAAATAGTAGAAATTAGCTATTGCCTTAGGGTATGATATCTTAGAAACCCACATTAAAATACATACCAAATATACTTGAATCAATAAATGCATAATTTTTATAAAACAAAACAAGTGAAAAATGTTACTGGCCACCTTAGCAAGACGCTAGGAAACCTAGTCTTTATTTTGAAAATCGAATAGCTCAACTGTTTCTCCTTGTCAAACTGTACTTCAGGATAACCAAAGTGTTGATGGGAAATAAGTTATTTTTATCTCAGAGGTATTATAGATAATATATATCAGAATAATGATAAAATTATAATATTAACATTTTATAAGCCCTACTTCAATAATAGATCGAGACAATGGTCATCAGTAGCTATTCGTGTCACAGTAAATGAGACGATAAGGCAATGTGTGCATTCCAGTGGAAATACAGTATACCAGCTATGACGTGGTCAGACCATAAACCCTTACCTGAATCCAATCAAGTTCCTGGACCTACCTACCAATTTAGAAGAAATACGGGGTGTAGGGGGACATAATAAAGAAATCATCATAGATTCAATCAGCAAAATTCACATTATGAGACTATCGAAGGAAAAATGAACTGCCATATTAAATATAGACATTACCAAAAAAAAAAATTTTAAATAAAAAACAGTTGAAGGAGGGAAACCTATAAAGCTTTTAAAAATGCATTAAAGACATGTTGAATATTTGCAGTACGTGAACTTTATTTCAACCTGATTAAAACAAGAAACACATATTAAAAATATGAGAGGTGATAGAAGAAATTTGAACCTTGCCTGGATATGATATTTAAGGTATTAAGGAAATGTTATATTTTAGATGCCATGGTATTTTAATCATGCTTTAGAAGAGACATACTTCTAGAAATATGCAGTGAAATATTACAGATAAAATGAGGAGATACCAGGGGTTTGCTTCAAATCAGTCTATTAATGGGGAGGTTGGGGGGTACCATTAAAATAAGACAGTCCATGACTTAATGATTATTGAAGCTAGGTGAAGGGTACATGTTTATTATATTCTCTCTGCTTTTGAATATATCAGAACTGGTCTTATAGAAACTCAGGGGAAAAAAAGAGAAAGAGAGAGAAAATAATGTGTGGAATTAAATCGAACTCCTGTCCTACTGCATCCATTTATGACTGCCATCCATAAATATTTCTTGCTCAGGGAATGTCTGCTCACTCTGGATTAGAACATGACTCATACTCAGAGCCACTCAGACATTCAGTTGGGAGAAGTTCCCACATCCTCCAGCTCTACCATCAAGAACACCTGGCCTTCTTTCTTGCAGTAGGACCAAGGAAAACATGAGAATTGTTACAAGGGCTTTTCACTGCCTGAGCCAAGAAGTGGCAGTATCCCTTCTGCTCCCATGTCATTGGCCAAAACTAGTCACACGGCCCTGCCTATCTGCAAGGACTTTGGAGATACGACATCTCACACAGCTAGGGAGGAAATCGATGGGAGTAGATATTGGTAGCACCAACAACATTTACCACAGCATTTCAATGGATCTTTAAAAATAAATAACATTCTATGAAGCATTTTAGAATATATTGTTTCATACAATTCTCGAAGCAGTCTTGAGAGACTTGCATCGGCTAATATTCTTATTTAAACATGAAGATGTTAAAAATCTCTTAAGTTCATGCAGTGAAGCAAAACATATATTCTAAGTCAGGGCTCCTTACTTAGAACATGTCTTCTGATCTCCTGTGTTTGTGTAAGAATTAAACAGGTTTATGTATTGGGAACCGGTATGTGGCAAAGCATTAAGTGAGTTAGTTAATTTCTCTCTTAAGGAAAGAGACTCGTTAATGTTGCTCTGTGCCATATGTGGGGGCAGCTTGGTATGCTTTGGAAACAAGGTGCTGAAAGGCATGGTAGACTCCTGTTATATCATCTGGCGAACTCGCCACAGACCCTCCTTTGCCAGAAAGAGAGAAGAATGTGCCTTCCTTTCCAATGACCACCATTTTGCCTTGGCCTCTTCCATTATGTTAACAGCTGAGTCTATAACTTGAAGTCTCAATCCGCTGGCATAATTAGCCTGAAATAGTCCTCTGTGGTGCTCACAGAATAAATAACCATAAACCAAGGCAGAGTGTTTCCAGAGGGGAGAGTCCCAAAGCCATTTCCTGGGCCCATGTAACAGATGGCAGCTTCCCTTGGTGCCCCATCGAACTGGTAAGCACCAAGGCTTTCTCGTCCTTGGAAAGAGAGAATTTGTTTGAATTGTGTTTTTAGAGAGACACTTCCTGAAATAGACCCATGCAAATGAAAAAAAGAAAGAAACACAAACAAAGCTCACAGTGGACACAGCATATTCACTGTCGTGTGTACAAGTTCCAGACACAGTATGAAGCCATGGCATGAGTGCAAGACAAGAACCCCAGGTCAGTGAAGGACTCCCCACTCTACCTACATGCCAAGAACTTCCATGTTTCCAGAACTTCACTGACAGTTCTCCCTCTAGCCAAGAGTCTTGACATTCTGACCTATATTTAGAGATTTTCATCAGCATTTAAGTACCAAACATTGTCAGCCTGTTAAAGCCTTCTTCAATTTCTTTGGCTGTGAGAAAAGCCTTCTCTCCATAGTTCCTAAATGCCCCCCCAATAAGCTGTGCCTAATTACTGTACTTTCTTTAAAAATAATTGCTTTGATTGCACTTAATTTTTGAAATACTTGCCCATGTTTCTTCGTGTGAGTTTCCAGAGGAAGAGACTGAGACTTGTTTTTCTCTCTGTTCAGACTGTGTACTACACTGATGATAAATAGAATAGACCAACAAATGTGTACTTAATGGATAATCATATGAATGATGGGGTGGAACATGAATAAAAGGAAAAAGGCTTTAATGGAAAGATGAAATCCCAAATGTAGCTGGCACAGACTCGGGACCCCTGCCTTAGAAAATGAGAATGTGTGTCTAGAGTGGCCAACCAAACGGTATGAGGACTAAATGCAGTCTGAGAACTCTAAAGCCTTCTGCTAATGTTCGCTTATATTGAAGGGAGAAAAATAGTTAAAAACTGATTTCACATCCTCCCTCGTCCTTCACACTTTAGCGCAAATGCCCAACGGTTTTGGACTGTCATCTGTTGTGCTAGTTCCTGGCTGGAGGAAGCGTCAGAACATGCAGCTCCTTGCTCTGCAGAAAGTTACCCCACTCCAGAGTTAGGACACCACAAGCCTGACTGAAGAATGAGATCTGGCTCTTTGGTGGGGTGAGCAACGTGCCTTCTGAATCTGGAAACCGTTTGTTTAGCAAGCAATCTACAATTTATAATTTCTCGCTTTGCTTAATATGTGTCTTTAACTACTAATGTGCTAAGGAAATTTTCATAGTCACACATCTGGGTTTTTTTCTCATGTCATATTTTAGCTTGCTTAGGACTTGAGTTGTGGCCTTACACTTCTTCAGTCTCCATGGAGACCAAAAGAATGACTTTCGTATTATTGCTGGTCAGTTAATATATGTTTGTAAATTCGTATATGCATCAAATATGTTCCTAAGGATTAAGAACTGAAGTTGGCTTTGAATGTGAGGCATTATTACTAAATAGTCTGTATATACAATTTTGGTCTTCCCATTGACCCAGTAGATATGAAAGTTGCCCTCATTTTAACTTCTAATAGTTGGGGAAATTTATAATACAGAATTTTATTTCTTTACTATCTTATTCATTTCTTTCTACATTATTAATACTACTAGGAGCAGAGAATATGAGTCAAAACTTGTTGAGATTTTATTTGTATGTGTGACTTCCTCTTGGTGGATGTCTGCTATTTTATTCCCTTAGATGCTCTTTTCATTGGAAGTTCAGTTCCTTCTTGTGTGGAAGGGCTGATTCTGCCCTTTACCCAATCAGCTACAGGGAGGGGACCCATTGCTCAGACTCGGCTGATCAGAGAAGTTCAGCATCACAGCTACAGTGAGTGACTGATAGTAGGGGCATGATAAACTCCAATCAGAATAATTCTGGGATTTGTCTCTTACACATATAAGAAAAAGGTTCTCCACTGAGGTCGATAGCACTGGCAGGACAGAAGATGGATGACACTGATCATCTTGCTCATCAAGTAGAAAGTCTATCTAAGAGGAAGGTAGACAGTCTCAGTGCCATCATCTGAATCCCTCATTCCGACTGTGATAAAGCCGGCAGCACCTTTGGACCCCTGTTCACACAACCAAATAGGTTTCCTTTTATTGGTTAGCCCGTTTGAAATAGACTGCTGTCAACTACAACGGAAAGAATCCTGATAAAATACCTCCAGGATTTTATTGTTTCTGATATTCACATGTTTTCTGTCAGTACTCTTGGGTAGTACAACCAATGGTTTTTGGAATTGTGTCATAGTTTAATTGTCTGTCATCTTTGTCTTTCTTCATAGCACACAAAATAATGATGTCTTTCAATGAATGGTATCTTAAAGCTGATGAAATTTCGAACAAAATCAATGTGCTGTCAGCATGCCACATGTACTGGAAAAGAAAGTATGGTTGGCCGTTGAACAGCATGGGTTTGAAGTATACTATACACCGATGTTTTTCAATAAATACAATATAGTACTGGAAAGGCATTTTCTCTTCCTTAGAATTTTCTTACCTTTTTCTTTTCTCTAGCTTACTTTATTGTAAGATTAGAGTGTATAATACATATAACATACAAAATATGTGTTAATCTACTCTTAATGCTATTGGTAAGGCTTCCAATCAGCAGAAGACTATTAAGTAGTTAAGTTTTGGGGGAGCCAAAAATATGTGGATCTTTGATTGTGTAGGTTGTCAGTGCCCCTCACATCCGCGTTGTTCGTGGGTCAGCTGGACATTCTGTAAAGGTGCCTTAACCAATAGTGTAGTCACAAATCTCTTGGTCTTTGACCACAAATGTGGCTAGTTTGAGTTGAGATGTGTTTTAAGTATTGTGAAGTTAAACAACATAGAGTTGAATACAGGCTTATCTTCTATCAGTAGTTGCTATGTGATCTCGCTTCTATGCTTGCCAAATTCTTGAGTCTGTTATCAAGAAAACAACCAGAGTGAGCTTTCAAGAACTTTGATCATATTATAACATTTCCCTGCATAAAATAATCCTCTAAGAAATTTTCCATAACACTAGAATAAAAAGCAAGTGATGTGCTGTGGTCTAGAGGCTGCACACAGTCTGCGAGGAGTCCACCTGCCTGACGTGATCATGTTCTCTCTTCCCTCCTCTCAGCCCTGCCCTAACCCTGCTCTATCCACCTACTTCTTCAGGTCTTTAACCGTGCTCCTCCATCATTCTCTTCAGGCCTCTGCTCAAATGTCATTTGCTTAGAGAAGCCATTCTAGACCAACCTAAGTTAAAATACCACATCCCTCATTATTTATTTCCTTTCCTCAGTTTTAAGGAGCACTTATTACAATTTGCTATAATGGTATGTGTTTATTTGTTTTGATTTTTTGAATGTGTCTTCTCCCATTAAAATGCAAGTTTCTCAGACAGAAAATTCCATCCATCTTATTAGCTGCCATAGCCCCAGAACAAAGAAAGACATTCACTGCTTAGAAATTTTATAACAACAGGTTTAATTAATCAATTATTGAGAAGTAGAATTATCAACTGGCAATGTCTTTGCTACATTTGGGAAAATTACCTTCAACGGAGGTTATGCAAAATTACTTTCCAAACAACATGGCATCAGTTGGTGATTTTCCTCGTCTTCGTGACCACTTACTATTAGCAGACTTTTTTCAATTGCTGTGAAACAAATGGGTATAAAATTATAACCACCTGTGTTTTTCTTTTTATTTTTCTCTATTTACTATGAGGCTGAGCATCATTCTGTTTCTTGGCCTTTGAGGTCTCCTAATTTGTGGCTTAATTGCTCACATACATTTTCAGAATATTTAAGGATTTGTATTTTCTCATTCATTTTATGAGCTTCATTGTATAGTCTCAATATTAATTTAAGATAGTGTGCAACTATCTTATGCAAGAATGCTAGTTGCCTTTTTTTAAAAAAAGGTTCTACTTATTTATTTATTTGAGAGAGAGAGAGAGAGTGAGCACAGGTGGGGGGAGGGGCAGAGGGAGAGAATACTCAAGCAGACTCCCTGCTGAGCGCAGGAGCCCAGATACAGGGCTGGAACTCATGACCCTGAGATCATGACCTGAGCAGAAACCAAGAGTTGGTCTCTCAACCCACTGAGCCACCCAGGCACCCCTGCCAGTTGCCTTTTAATTTAAACTGACTTTTTTTTCTTTTTGTACTAAATACAGAAAATATACATTTTCTTTTAAAATTTAAAGATTTTATATTTAGAATTTTAATCATCCTTGGAATACATTTTAGTGTATGACCTAAAGTTGAAATCTAGTTTTATATTATTTTTATATGGGAAGTTTATTGTCATATTCATTTATTAACATCTCATATTCTACCCATTGGTCTGTCATATGTGAAATCACCATATATCAGTGGGTCTGTCTCTAAGTTCTTTATTGTGTTCCATTGGACTCTGTCTATGTCTACTCCCTGTTGCGCTATTTGAAGTATGACTGCTTCATTTGAATTCCTTATGATGGAAAAAGTTCTCCCTCATTATTTTCCTTCCAACAACTTTTGATTCATCTTGAGTACTAATACATCCATATATATTTTAAGACCAGGAGACACATTCTGTGAGGAAAAAAAAAAAAACCCACAACAAACCTTGTTAGGATTTTGGTTAGAATTTTATTTAAACAATAATTTGACAAGAATTGATACTATTAGAAACCCACTGAAATTTTTAAAAAAATAATTATAATAAAGATAGTCTTTGATACCAAAATCTATAAATAACTTTTGGGAAATTCAGGAAAGATGTAAAGAGAAATATTTTTTTAAGGCTGGCCCTTCATTCACCTGTCCATTAAGCTATATTCATAGACATATTTCTCTACATTTGGATTGTGGCTAAAAAGCACAGACATTTATATATGTCCTTCAGCAGCTGTGGAGGGATGTTTATCGAGGGAGACCAGAGAGAAGTGTTCTGTATCTTTCCAATTATCTCAAGCACTGAATATATACTGGTGTAAGCAAGCAGTTAATTACTGCCAGAGCCATACAAGCAGGCCAAATCTTTACTTTCTACCATTCATTAACAGTTTATTCTTGATAATAGAGGTTTACTGAAGTGATCTACTTAAAGCCTTAACTGCAGGCTTAATTTTTGTATGGAGAAGATGTCCGTAAATTCATGAGCTGGAGCCGCGTTCTCTCAGCCCCTGACCTTCCCATGGTGCTAACACAGGGGCTGCATATTCAGCTCTTCCCAAGGAGGATAGTGACCTGCCGAAACAGAGGGAGAGGATGATCATTCATTTAAGTTGAAGCTTTTAAAAAAACAGTCATACCCACGAAGCACAGAACAGTGAATCAGGGAATATATAAAGCATCTGATTCTGAGAAATTGAATTTTCATTGCAGATGTTGTGAAGAGAGAAAGTTCCTCCCTGAAAATATATGCCTGTCATTGCAGCAAAAATATGAAAATGATATTAAAGCAACTCTAGAACATTATATTATTTCTATGGAGGGAGGAAAAATATCATTTTTTGTTCTTTGTAATAAATTGGTTCCTTTAATTTTCTTTTCTGCCAGGAGTGAGAGATGATTACAAAGTTGGTCACACAAACACGGGGCTGATTTTTAATTATAACTGTGCAAGGAAAATAGGAATGCTTTCCTTCCCCCCCCCCCATACAATTTTGGAAGACAAATCATTAAAAGGAGTTCACTAATTTTATAGAGGAATGCTAGCATTCTTCAATTACATTACACTAATCTATGTGTTTTTAAAACTTTAATAAACACTTAAAACTATATCCCATTATAAAATAACAAACAGAACAAGGATCTGAATGAAATGGAGGTTGCTCTAAGAGCAAGAAAGCCAGTGAATGCATAAAATTGGAAAGAAAATTAAAAAGAAAGAAGTATTACCCAAAGGAATAATATTTATTATTCTGCCTCAGGCTATTGATACTCATGGCTTTAGATTTACTTTCTTGACATGGGTATAGAGTAAATGTAATGGGAAAAAATTTTAAAGATTGAAGGAAAATAGTGTAGGCTATGAATTTGCAAGGTTCTACTTCCCCTCAATTACTTATTGTGCTCTATGCTCTCTCTGTATATATATAAATAAAATATATATTTAAATAAATATTAAATAAATATTGAATATTAAATATATTTAAATATATTTTATTATATGTATAATAAAACATACATATATTTTATATGTATATGTATTTATATATGTATTTCTAATATATATAAATGTGTGTGTATAAATATAAATTATATATATATATATGTATACATACACATACATACATAAATAAAGATGGGGAGATTTCTTCCCTGGAACACAGAAGGCCTTGTTTAAGCAGGTAGAAATCCTCAGAATCACCAGTGGGAAACATCAGAGAAAATGCAAAGAACAGCATTGTCACTGGCCTCATATCCATCACAACTCTAACCCAGCCCGTACAGGGAGGTTATAGGTGTGCTGGTTGGTTGAACACACACTCCCAGTAGCCTCCGGTTATCATCGGTTATGCCATCTATCCCCTATAACTTCAACTCTCTGCTCTTTACTGGCATCTAGGTTCAGATTCTCCCAAAATACCTGTAACCTCTGTACGTTCTCCCTTCTTAGTTCCCCCTAAAACTATGGCAAACAAATTTTTAGACCCCAAACTCAACTGAAATTGTTTCTTTTTTCTTTTTTTAAAGATTTTATTTTAGGGGCACCTGGGTGGCACAGCGGTTAAGCGTCTGCCTTCGGCCCAGGGCGTGATCCCGGCCTTATGGGATCGAGCCCCCCATCAGGCTCCTCCGCTGGGAGCCTGCTTCTTCCTCTCCCACTCCCCCTGCTGTGTTCCCTCTCTCGCTGGCTGTCTCTATCTCTGTCGAATAAAATAAAATAAAATCTTTAAAAAAAAAAAAGATTTTATTTTAAGTAATCTCTACACCCAACATGAGGCTCGAACTTATAACCCTGAGATCGAGAGTCCCGTGTTCTACCGACAGAGCCAGCGAGGTTTCCTCAACTAGCCAGAGATTGTTTTAATAAGAATCACCGTAAGTGACTACTTGATAAAATATGTAGAATCTTTTTCGTACCTTTTCAAGTCTATCTATTGTGTCTTTCACCACTAGTCTCCTCTTCTTTGAACTTCTGTGCAGTGCCAATGTCCAGATCTACTTTCCTCTTCCTTCTTCGACCTTCACAAACATCTTTCTCTGCCCCTTCCTGTACCAAGTCTCTGCCCTTAGCGCGTTACTCCTGCCATGAGCTATATCCAGTCACGCTGTTTCACCTGCCCTATATCTACTATGACTCCAAGTGGTTACTTTTAGCCTTATTTTCCTCATTGGCGTCCCCCGTGTTAGACTCGTAAATCCAATTAAGCCTGGAAATAATCACCTAGATATTTTACACGGGCCCAAGTTCAACATATCTAGATCAGGTATCATGTTTACAATTAGATTAGAGTAGGTAACCTACTTTATTTCCCAGAAATGTTCCCCCTCAAGGGAGAAACTCGATCCTAGGCCAGCTTCTTTATTCCTCTTACCAATAAGCAACTCTGATTTTTTTTTCTTTCAAATGTGTTTTTCTCCATCTTATTATTATGTCAAAAAGGCAGAGAGATACAGATAAATAAATATATATTTATTTATTTATAATTATATATAATTAAATATATATTTATTTATAATTATATATAATTAAATATATATTTATTTATAATTATATATAATTAAATATATATTTATTTATAATTATATATAATTAAATATATATATATTTATTTATTTATTTGTTTATCTAGAAGAGGATATTTTTCCTTTGACTAGGAGAAAGGTATTAGAGGAACCTCATCCCAGATGTAGTGGAGGTGGGAAGTAAGGGCAGCAAGAGAGCTGCCTGCTGGGCTCTTGCATGAGTTCCTTAGCAATTGGTCCGAACTCCTAATCCTAGGATTCTGGAACTCTAGACTGCCTGTTTTCCTGTGCAATTGTTAATTTTATGTGGCGACTTCACTGCTCAGATAGCTGGTAAAGCATTAGTTCTGGATGCGTCCGTGAGGGTGTTTCCAGGAGAGATTAGCATCCGAGTTGGTGAGTGGAGTAAAGTAGATGACACTCCCCAACATGGGTGGGCCTCCTCCAGTCTCCTGGGGAACCCACAGGAGCCCCACAGAACAAACAGGTGGAGGAAGAGTGAATTCACTCTCTGTTTGAGCTGAGACACTTACCTTCTTCTGCCCGTGGATGTTGGTGTTGCTGATTCTCAGGCCTTCAGACCCAGACTGGATTTCACCACCAGCTTTCTGACCCTCCAGCTCCAGAGTGTGAGACTTCTCGGCTTTGGTAATTGTGTGAGGACATTCCTCCTAATAAGTCAGTCTCTCTCCCTCCTTCTCTCTCTCTTTCTCTCAATATATCCTACTGGTTGTTGGAAGAACCCCGGCTAATACATCTTGCATCCACACTGTGATCCACGCACCATGAGAACAGAAACAGTTGGTATATTTTCCCCAGGAGCAAGGGAAACAGAAGGGCATATATTCAATCTTATGTCACTCGATCATTCTGTATTCCTCATATCAACACTTCAAAGGAGATAGCATTATCTCATTTTATAATACTTTGAGGCTCAAGAGATTTTTAACTGCTTTCCCCCAAACTACAGCAGAATTAGAATTGAACACACATGCCCTTTCTGGGGCTGCTCTCTACTCTGCCACAGTGACCTTCAGCAGAGTTGAAATGATCCTTTAAGGTCAAGTTCTGCTAAAAACCTTTATCTTCATTTCTTGCCACTTTGCCACACCCTTGGCATACCTGCCTTTACACACCACGCTATTTCGTGTCTCCATAATGAGATAATTACAAACACTTTACCTAAGCTCTTTACTTCCTTATCCAGGAATCTCCCCTAGACTCCACCTGGGTAGGTACAGTAATCCTCCTCTAAGCTTCTGTGATACCTTCTATGTATCTTATTGCAATAACTGTGTTCTTCAATTTACATTATCTGTTTATATGTGTATCTTCTCCACCTGACCATTAGTTTTCAAGGCAGGGATCATGACCTATTCATATCTGTGTAGCCATTTTTTTTTTTGAAAAGTTAATGACAAATAGCATTAGAGAAACAAGGTTATAGATAATATGGTTTCTTAAATATTCAGTGTTGCTATACAGGATATGACATTTATAAAATATTTTTTGAAAAAACTGGCACATAGAAGTATTTATGTTCAGAAATTTTGGTTTTGCTTCATAAATATTTCATTAGGTATGTCATCTTTATTCATATGAGGTATTTGTAACCATACAGTCTGTATTCTGTAAGGATTACAGCTTGAATCCACCATTTTGGCAGTCTGGTTCTTGCCACACCTGGTGTTTCTCAGTAAGGCTTCACTGTTCTAACTTAGCACCTGGGACTCTGGGCTTGCCTCATTACTTCCACAGTGGAAGGAGGGTATGTAGGGCAGTTTTGGGAATTAGACACAAGATGTTTCATTCTCTAGAGGAAAGGTCAGCCGCAGATGGTGCGAGGAAGAATCAGAGGTGGCGTCAGGACCAAGAATAAGCTGAGCACATGAGAGTAATTCCCATAGACTCCATTAGAACATCTTTAAAGCTAACCTAATAGCCCAAAATTTAAGTAAATAGTGTAGTTGTTTTGCAAAACAATTCAAGACATGTATTCTAGTCTCCATCATTCCTCTACCAGGAGCCACTCCAAATAAACAGAAAATTCCTGTTGGCAAGGTGTGTAAAGGCAGGGTTCAATACAATCCCTCTTCCTACCAAAGTGTTACTCATGATCTAGAAATTCTGGAGAGAATGAAAACTCAAGGAGAGGGTGTTAAGAAGTGAAAAACATCCCCAAAGTCATCCGAGTAACTATGGTTTGTGTTGTCATCTTTGTGGGTGACTAAACTGGCACAGGGGACCGTTACACTCTCAGCCTATGGTGGCATGCGGGGTCCTCTAAGATATGAGTAGTTCATAGGCTTTCGTAAATTAAGGATGGCATAATTTTAATGTTAAATTTTTTATCTGGCTCTTCATTTTCATTAAGGATCTTGTTTCTGTTTGTAATTAATGACCGTCCAATACTGATCACAGGCATTCTGTTTCCTCAGCCCAGGCAGCATACACTGGGGAAAAGATCATGTTTTTATGAGACCATTGACTTTTTTAATGCTGTCGGTTTTGCTCACAGAGGAACACTGTGATTCATCCCTCCCATGCTGGTTTATCCTCTGGTCTTTTATTCCTCTGGATTTCGCTTGCTAATTTTAATTTGCTAAGGCTTCAGAAAGTTGGCATCCAGACTAAAATAGCAATGGGTCTTTTAGAACCTTTTCTGTGTGACACTTAAATATGTGACCCTTAGCTTTTATCTAGAGATACATTTAAAATATGCATGTATATGAATCTGGGTTCTTCATTTACTGTGCATATCTGTGAGAAGACTTGGTTGTTCATATTTTCTCATCCTCAGTGTAAAACACCACATGAAGGGAAAAAAAATCTTTCAAACTTCAGTCTAGGATATTGTGAAAATAATAATAACAACAAAACCTCTGCCCCTGAGAAGCTTCTCCATTTCAGTCATTCTACTATGAGCTTCTTAACGGACAATAGACCCTCTCTGTGCTAAAGGCATGAAGACTACATTCAAGAACTTCCTTAATCATAATGAATGTCTTTTTTTAAAAGATTTTGTTTATTTATTTGTCAGAGAAAGAGAGAGAGTGAGAGAGCACAAGCAGGGGGAGCAGCAGGCAGAGAGAGAAGTAGGCTCCCCGGTGAACAAGGTGCCTGATGCGGGGCTCGATCCCAGAACCCTGGGATCATGACCTGAGCTGAAGGCAGACATTTAACTGACTGAGCCACCCAGGCGCCCCTGCATATCTTTTTGTTAAAAAGACTTATTTACTTTAGAGAGAGAGAGAGAATGTATGTGTTGGGGAGGGGGCAGAAGGAGAGAATCTTTAAGCAGAATCTCCACTGAGCGTGGAGTCTGTGTGGGGCTTGATCTCACGACCCTGAGATCATGACCTGAGTTGAAACCAAGAGTTTGTCGCTTAACTGACTGAGCCATCCAGGTGCCCCTCATAATGTATATCTTGACACATCAAATATATTTCTTTCTTTTCTCAGTCCTGTTTCCTCTTTTCAACTTGTGTGTTTTTGTAAGCTTATTTAATGTCTTAATTGAAAATGGATGTGGTAACATAAATGTTAGTCAGTCTGTATTACCTGGTTTTCTGTTTTATTGCATTTCATGTAATTAAATCAGAGTGTAGTAAAAAAATGCAGGATTTGAGGTAAGAAAATCAACCTATAACTCTCAACTATGAATATAAACATAAACATTCTAATGAAATACTAGAAAGCCCCCAGGAGCTGATAGATTTTACAGGAATTGAAGTTATGGGAAACTAAAGATTTTTCCTGGGAACGTGAGAATCCCTTAATATCAGAATATGTGTTATGGTAATATTCCATACTAGCTGGTCCAAATAGGAAATATCATAGCATACTATCCATTGGTGTTGAAACGATATTTTACTGATTTTTCCAGATGGTGATGCTTGCTTCTGTTTCCTTATCTATGGTGCTTTCTGTGCAAATAGAGCAACTTCCTGGATTTCGATTGGATTGACACAAATTTATGGAGTTTATTTTTTCTCATTCAAAAATATTCATTGGATAGGATTTCTATGACAAACCCTAATCTAGATACAAGAGGAAGAAAAATCTAAATGTAAATGAGTGGTCCTGCTCTGTAGGAGCTCATACTGTGTAACATAAGGGCTTTTATAGGTTAACTAGCCGGTGGTTCCGGACACCTGGTCCTGACACCTGAGCTAAGTTAGCTCTCGAAGGTTCACCCGGGGAAGGAAAAAAATTACACTATAGATTCCTGGTCCTCAGCAGAATTGCTAAATCAAAATCCTCAGTTGTGGAGTGGAGAAATCTGTATTTTTTCAACATAACTTGGATGAAGTGTCTGGGGCCACTGGCTAATCATATTTTGCATCTAATCCATCAAATGGTTCAATACCTGTGGCCTAAAGAGGACAATGAGTAGATTTCTTTCTTTTTCTTATCTTTTTTTTTTTTTTTTTTTTGAGAGAGAGAGAGAGAAAGAGAGCATGTGTGAGTCAGGGGTGGGGAGGGGCCAAGAGAGAAGGAGAGAGAGAATCTTAAGCAGGCTCCATGTTCAGCATAGAGCCTGACACAGGGCTTGATCTCACAACCCTGAGATCATGACCTGGGCTGAAATCAGGAGTTGGACACTTAACCGACTGAGCCACCAGGTGCCCCAAGAGGACAATTAGTAGAGAGTGTGAGAGATAAGATAGAACCAGGAACTTGAAGCCTTGAAGAATAACCTGAGACTCCAAAGTCATATTTTTTTTCCTTGAGAATCATTTCATTATGTGCCCTTCCAAATATTCCTTCAGAGTCAAACAAAAGTAGGCCTGAAAGATATTTTGAATATGTATATCAACTTATTAAGCTGAACATCCCTAAAGCTTATGGGAATATTACAAAAAGGGGGTATGTATCCACTTCAACACTGATTGGGTCCCACCTGGAGCTGAGTGGACAGTGGGACAAAATAAACCCATGGTCTGTTCAGAAGTACAGCCAGGATTATCATGGTATGAAACATGGTATTGTTTCATGAGGACTAACAAAGATGTTAAAATGAGGTTTTCCAGTCTCTAACAGTGAAAACATATCTGAACTTGGAGTCCAATCCTGGCTCTCACACTGACCAGGTATAGTAGACACAGAGCTTCCTCCTTGAGCCCCAATTCAGGCTGATGCACACATCTGGGCCGTGCTCTCAGACACCAGATTCTGCCCCTGCAAGTCTGTGTCTTCTCCACTGGTGGCCCATGGCCAGCAGCAAGCTGATGTGGGTTTAGTTATGTTCAGCACCTTTGTCTCAATTTGGGACATCATGGAAGGGCCGTCCCAGCTCCAGATCTCCTCACAGAAACAGTGGAAGCCTCACTTGAAACCCTTGTGGGTCAACTTTTTCCTCTGCCTGGTCCTACTTAACTCTCTCCTCGCCATGTACCTCCTGAGAAGACCCCCCAGGAAACCCCTATGCATGGCTCTTAGTCTCAGAGTGTGATTCCAGGGAGGCTAATTTGAGACACTAGGTGTATACAATTTAACAAAGCAGCATCTTAGTGCTTTGGTTTCCTCATCTGTAAAGTGGGGAAAAAAAGAGCTTTTGGAGGATTAAATGAGAGAAACCACACATACCCACCCACAAACACAAGTACAGAGCTGGGGATTACTCAGTGGCTATAATATGTTTAGTTCTTTTTTTTTTTTTTTTAATGCTGTAACATATACTAACCGAAACCCAACCATGAGTTGGACAGTTCCTCAATCTATAACTCTACTTTGTGTAGAACATTGTTAGATTCATGGTCTCATTACAAAGTACTGACTTTCTGTTGGGATGATAGCAACCTTTCCCAATAACGAGCTTACAGAGAGCTTCCTGTTTATCCTGTCCAGTGGGAAATGACTACTGTTATTTCATGACATCGTTTCTGTGGTTAATTGAGCCTTTATTTTTAATTTTTTTTCTCAAAGTTTGCATGTGCTGTATAATAATTGGAAATCTATTTCCCCATTAGCTACTTTTTCTCTTTTGGGGAGATAAGAAACCAAATTCTATCGATAGGCAAGCAAAGAGGAGTAACTTCTTCTGGTGTTAAAATGCAGGTTGAGTAAGTAACCAAAGGCAAGGGCATGGAAGGATGTGTGGAAAAAAAGAAGTGTGAAAATCAGAGGGTGAAAGAGGAATCCGAAGAACATAGGGCCAGTCAGGCTTTAAAATGGACTATAGGGCGCCTGGGTGGCACAGCGGTTAAGCGTCTGCCTTCAGCTCAGGGCGTGATCCCGGTGTTATGGGATCGAGCCCCACATCAGGCTCCTCTGCTAGGAGCCTGCTTCTTCCTCTCCCACTCCCCCTGCTTGTGTTCCCTCTCTCGCTGGCTGTCTCTATCTCTGTCGAATAAATAAATAAAATTTTTAAAATAAATAAATAAAATGGACTATAAATCACAGTTTTATTGTTTGAACTGAGTTTTTGTAAAGGGTTAAAATGCAAAAATAGGATTAACCATCTGAAAAAATAGGGAGTGTATTTTATGAGCTGGGTGCCCATCAACAACTAATTGACCAAGACGTTACAGAAAACAGTGCATGAAGCTCTCCGTAGTCCCAATCATGGTCTAATGCTTTCTGCTTAAAGGAATCAACTTGTCCAAGGCCTCATAGCTAATAAAAGGCAGAGCCAGTATTGAAATCCAGGTCTTTTATTCCAAACTCCTGCACGGCGCCGCATAAATCCACTGTATGCATTACATCAAATGTTCCTCCCTGTGGAACACATTAGCAGGTACAGTATTTTTATAGAGCATGTAAATAAAACAATGGATGTGAAAGCGCCTAGCAGGGTCCCGGGAACACAGACAGACACTCCGCTGAATACTTGTTGAATCTAAATGCGTAGCTGCCTCGGCTCTCCCATCTGTGCTATTTATGCATTCTTAGGTAATTGAAAAAATTAAGTGACCAGTAACTCTTTGATGTATGATCTGCAAATAGAGAATTGTAGTTTCAATTGTAATGTAGATCAGTCTGCTGGTTGTGGCTTTGTGATAGCCTTGCTAACCTAGAGCTACGTGGTCCTAAAGGGCAAGGGTTGTCTGCTTCCCTGTGGTATACTGTCTCCCCGTGGTCTCACCGCAGCACGCCCGTTTCGGCAGAGCTCGTGAGTTCAGAATCAGATATACCCGGGCCTGTGTTCTGCGACCACAGCGCATTAGTCTTAGGACTGTGCCATTTCACATTTTTTTTTAAAGATTTTATTTATTTATTCGACAGAGATAGAGACAGCCAGCGAGAGAGGGAACACAAGCAGGGGGAGTGGGAGAGGAAGAAGCAGGCTCATAGCGGAGGAGCCTGATGTGGGGCTCGATCCCAGAACTCCGGGATCACACCCTGAGCCGAAGGCAGACGCTTAACCGCTGTGCCACCCAGACGCCCCTCATTTCACATTTTTTAAAAAAGCTTTTATTTATTTAGAGAGCAAGAGAGAGCGAGCATGTGTACATGTGGGCAGGCACGCTAGCAGGGGGACGGGGAGAAGGAGAGGGAGAGAGAATAAAGCAGACCCCCCCACCAACGGGAGTGGGGGGTGCTCCATCCCACGACCCTGAGATCGTGACCTGAGCCGAAATCAAGAGTTTTCCACTTAACCAACTGAGCCACCCAGGCGGCCCCATATTTTTGGGCTTCAAATCTACATATATAAAATAAAAATCACAATATCTCTCACACAAGTATTGTATGATAGACACTAAATAAAAGAAATATAAAATAAGACTTATAGTAACATTTCAATGAACATAACTTTCCTCTTCTCTCCCATCTGATATCACATATATGCACATATATGTGTATAAACATTTCCATATACATATAGAATATATGTACATGTATCTTGAGTAAACATTAGTTTCCACCCATTTGTAAGTAAAAAAATAAAAATATCACACCATAATCTTACATTTAAATGCATATATTCAATAATCATATTAGCCCTGTGATTTTAAAGGCCATTGGTCGCTATTTACTGGAAGTCAATTTTATTATTTTTATTGCAGGAGATATTCTTCCTCCTATTGAAATGGAACAGTTTTACCTATCTAAATGGTACTGTGATAGCGATTTTCTTTCTTGATTCTCCTAAAGCCCCCAGTGGGCTTATCGTCCTCAGAGCAGCATGTACCCTCACCTTTAAGCGAAGGGATATCTGTGGCTCTTGACTGACCATTTCTACTCCTAAAACGAAAACTCGCAAAACCACCTGAAGCATTCACACTTGACACTGAGATTTTCCAGCATCGATTTTTTGTTTTCACAGCTCAGCAAAAGGTTTGTGAGAACCAGCTTTTTTTTTTTTCCTTTCCTACTTTCCTCCTAAAATATTACAAAGGGCTCTCATTTTACCGAATGTATTCTCTTATGGATGTGTTCCCTCCCCCCCACCCCAGTCCCTAGATAAAAAGAGAAAGCACTTTTAGATGAAAACATGAGTGAGAGAATTCTCTGCTTTCATGAAAACTGGCAGCAGTGGTATTGTAAACACATCTTGCATTTGCTATTTCTAATTTTCCCCCAGAGTTCTTTAATTTTTCCCTTTGTGTTTGAAGGAACTCTATGCTCTTTTCAGCCAAAGAAGAATTAAAACCAAACCCAGTTTTTCAAATACAGACATTTACATTTCAATGTTCTTTGGGGGAAGAAAGAAGTGCTGTAGTCACTAATGGTAGCACAATGCCTCTGTGCCTTGCAAGTGTCTGCACTTTGTTTCTTTTCTGGCTCTAGAATAAACCCTGCCCTTGGCCCAGAATGGGAACTGGATGGCTGAAAATAAGGGCACAAATTTGGTGCAGAACTGCAGGCCTTTTACAGCTCTGAGTGCTGTCCCTTCACCAGTCAGTAACAGAGCAGGTAATCTGCCCAGTCTCTGGAAAAGGCCTCAGTGTCCTGAGTTGGTGACATGGCTGGGAACACTGCAAACAGGAAGCCGGCTGAGAGGCCAATACCACCCTCTAGTCTCATTGATCTTTCATTACAAAGCTAATAGGTAATCAGGGACGAGAATGCTTGAATTCCTCACAGAAATACAGTCATGGAATCACGTTTCTCTGTGCAGAGACCTACAAATTGGAGCAAATAAAGAAGAGTAACGCTGTTTTAAAATACATATTTAATTTAGACAGCATTTGATTTTTAAGTTTTTCCAAATTATATTAGAGCACAGTTTGAAGAGAAAACACACGCACAACAAAAAGACACACACTGAGTAGTTCTACAGGTGCTTGTGAAGACACCCGGCAGTCCATCGCGCTATACACAGACCAGGTTCCCATTCTCCAGAGACAACCTCTTTGACTTTTAGTTGATTCCTTGGCAGTTTTTTCTCCACTTCTCTCAAAAGCAGGACGGCATTGCGTTTTGTAGATTTTCAGCGGAGGCATCGTCTGCAGACTCTGCCTGAGGAAACCCCACACCACCTAAAGGTATACCTCCCGCCCCCCTCCCAATTTTGCACATACAATCATGCTGTCATTGTGTTGGACGAATAATCAGCCCCAAGTCTTCATGACCAGGGAAATGCTGTTCATGGCTGAGACACACAGCACGCTACGATTGCTATTCATTTCCTGTGAAATATTTTGTTAAACTTGGAATGCTATTTCAGAGATAATTTTCTAATTTATTTTCCTTGCTTATTGTGTAGTTCACTGTCTACTCCAACCCCAACATTTCCCTGGGTATGTACAATTTCCTCTGCCTACATCCAAAAACACGAGGTGTTCTGTTCCGTGGCCTCTTCGGAAATGTTTCCCAGAGCCTTTGAACAACTTCAGTGTGGGCCGACTCTTATCTCTGGCTCTCCCTTCACCATTCCCCCGTGGAATCTCTTCATCTCTAATTTGTTTGACGCCCTCTCTTCTGGATCGCGTAGCTTTCTCTCTTTGGTTTTATTTCTCCATTAGGTAGAGCATAGCATCTGGAAGTTTCTTTAGAAAAAGTACATAACATGTAACTTTGTGATATTCTAAATATCTAAAAATGTGTTTATTCTACTCTCATATTCAAGTGATAGTTGGGATGTAGAAATGTAGGTTGAAGAGGCATTATTATCGCTGGTTTTCAGTGTTGCTGATAAGAAGTGCACTGCGTTTCTGGTACGTGTTATTTTGTTGTTATTTTCCACTCCCTGGAAATTCGTAGGGCCACCCCACTGCTCCTATTGTTCTGCAGTTTCACCACTTCATTCCTAGGTATGGTCCTAAATTTATATTTTGAGCTAAATACCATCTATCCATTCCTAATGTGAAATGACATTGTTTTCCTTTTGGAAATCGATCTGGAGATATTTGTTATGTTCTCCTCTGTCTGAAGGCTTGTCTTTCCAACGCTCAGTTAATTCAGACACTCCACTGCTCCTCTCATTGACTCTCTTCTTTTTCTCCTATTTCCGTTGCTTTGCTTTTTGTTATGTGTTTTGGAGATTTACCTAACTTTATCTTTGTGTACTATGAAATATTAGATGGGAGATACCTCAAAAACAAAACAAAACCACATATCAGTTCCCTCAGAGATGTTCTGGACCTTCGGTAACAGACACATTCCTCCAGTGTTGGATGGTCCCTCTGTGTCTGCTTGTATTTACAAATAGGACATGAAAAAGCTAACTCAACGAAGTATCCTACAGCAGTTAAAAGGAATGAACTACTGACTTACGGGACAGTGTAGACCAATCTTACAAATATATTGTGGAACCAAAGAAGTTAGGCTAAGAGTATATGATTTCATCCATATATGTCTTCATCAGGCAAACCTCAGCCATGCTGTTAGCTTCTCTTGGAGGAATTGCTGGTTTGGGGAGGGCATAAGGATGCTCAGAGGTGTTGGTGATGTGTTATTTCCTGAGCTGAGTATGACCTACCTAAATGTGTTTTCTTTTTTGATAATTCATCAGACTTAACCATTTTGCATTTTTGAGTATATATGATACTTCAAAAACTATTTTAGAATTCTTATTGGAACAATCCTTATGTAATTTTTTTAATGCACCGAAAGCTCTTTGTGGAGTAAAACACAATGATTTAAAAGCACAGGTCTTGGGCCACCTGGGTGGTTCAGTCGGTTAAGCTTCGACTTGGGTTTTGGCTCAGGTCATGATCTCAGGGTTCTGGGATTGAGCCCTGTGTTGGGGTCCATGCTCATCGCAGAGCCTGCTTGTCCTTCTCCCTCCCGCTCTGCTACTCCCCCCATTTGTGCTCTCTCCCTCTCAAATAAATAAATAAAATCTTAAAAAAACCAAAAAAACCCACAACTCTTTATTGTAGGATCATCTACCTAAGCTTCTCCTATGGGGAGAGAATCCTAATATTAGTATCTTTCATTCTTTCTTATTGGCTGATTTTCTAGGATAGACTATGTGCATCTCCTGACTGAAAGTTAGAGCTTTACCACATTTAAGAAGGTGAGTTCCTCCCTCGGATATAAAGAGGCTATTTTCATGTATACATGGACTTTTAAAAAATTAATAACATGTTTATTAAGATACAATTCACATCATAATACTTTTTAAAGTGTATAATTCAGTAGTCTTACATTATTCAACTCAATCCTTACAACCCTATAAAGTTAGTATTAATATCACCCCCACTTTATAGATGCTGACGCTGAGGCCAGGAGGGATTAAATGGCTTCCCAAATACCTTGACTGAGAGCATAAGTGTAAAATACTAAACAACATGCACTCAACAAGATAGACACTCAATAAATATGAATTATCTTTTGCTTTTGTTAAGTAATTAAGAGACATTTTAGATATTGTCATAATATACCGATCTTTATTTAACATTGACTTAGTCTGTGCCAGTTCCAGGCACATGTGAAATCCTAGGGAATAGCAATGATTGGCCTTTGCCCCTGCCCTCAAAAATGCTCACAGATGCCTGACAAAGGGACTCATAAACAGACCCGTAAACACTTGTCACATTTGTCACATCTGTGACAACTGTGTAGATAACAGTTATCTGGTGATAACCTTATCTGTATCTAGCACAAAGTGTGAGTTAAAGCAAGCTGGAACCAATTTTTCAGTACAAAATTATTATTTGAAACATGTACTCTCTTAAGCAGCACGTAGACATATGAAAAGAGCAAAACACTGATTGCTCATGGAGCTTCCCCACTCAGCAGAGAGACACAGCATATGACCACACACAGTAAAATGAATAATATCTGGTTTCTATGGGAAATAAGAGCCCAGTGACGAACGAATCACCAGCTGGGGCTAGTCTGAGAGGGCGAGAATTAGCACTTAAAAGGAGAGCAAGAATTGAGAAGCTCAGAGAAGCGAAGTGGACACTTAAGATAAGAATGTGTTTAATTTTATTCACCGATTCATGCCACACTTATTTATTAAGCATATAAAATATTCCAGGCCTAAGGAAATCACAGGAGGCACAAAGATGAATAAGATATCATGCGTACATGAGAAGAGCTCGCCATCCAACAGGAGAGAGATAATTGCATAGACGGAGCCCAGAGTAATGATTCTCTGTAAATGAATCCACACATACGGGGGTGAAGAGGGCCCTTGATGGGAATTTGGCGCTCCAGGGGGGTCTTTCTCAGAGCAACCCAGAATAGTGGATTAGCTGTATTGTTGCTCACTGTGCTGGTGCTCCTGGTTCTTCAGGGGAGTCTCGGCAGCCAGGATCAGCAGGGACAAGTGCAGATATAAAGTGAGCAAAGTAGCAGCAGAGGCAAAACACAGGAGTGGGCTGCGATGCGAGTCAAAAAACTATGTTGGCAGCAGAGTGACAAGGCCCTGAGAGGTTCTTGCAGAAGGAGCTGGAGTGGGCCGCTGAAGTCCCGTCGGTTGGTAGGTTGCGGAGCACGGACACCAAGCCTGTCTACGCGGAGAGTCAGGACAGACGTTTCGCTACTGCTCGGAACAGTGTTCTCTGAGCAAAGAAGGAGACAGGTCAACGTTGTTGGTCAAGGAGACAAGAAGGACTTCACAGAGGAGGTGGTGTGTACATCAGCCTTTGAAAGTCGGATAGGTTTCTGCTGGGTGCAGACAGGGGGCCGTGAAAGGTCACTCGATGCAGGGCACACAGCATGCTCAAAGGCTTGGGGGCGAGGGAGTGCATGGCTACATGGAGTGTGCAGGGACTAGAAGCATTCTGGCTTTTTTAGCACATCGCATGAGTGGGAAGAAACAGTGGGATAGGATGCTAACAGAATTTCAGAGAACTCCAATTAGATGTGAAGGGGGGAGGAAAGCTTTGTTGCAGAAATGGTGTAAGTTTTTTCTTAGTTTTACAGTTATATCTATTTTCCCTTTAGGTCCAAATAGGATTAAGATTTATACATTTTACAGATTGAATGGACTTTTTTTTTTTTTTTTTCCAAAAGGACTTAATGGTGATGTAGAGGTTAATTTCATGTGTCAACTTGACTGGGATGCCAAGTAGGCGGTCGACGTTATTCTGGGTGTTTCTATGAGGGTATTTTGGGATGAGGTTAACATTTAAATCAGTAGACTGATTAAAGCAGACTGTATGTTTAACACACACACACACACACACACTATTGGTTCTGTTTCTATGGAGACTCCTAATTCAAATGCCAAGAACCTCTTTTCTGACCCACTATCCAGCCATTCTTTATCCAGCTATCAGACTTATGTTTTAAAATACCCCAGCATTTCACAAGGAGCAACCTGAGATAAGTCTGTGGAGCAAGAAACAAATTAGGAAGTGTAAAGTGTCCTAGCAGCTTTCCCGGGTGGGGGCGGGGAACGGCATTAGTGCCTTGATTTCTTCATAAACGTGCACACACACATCACGGCACAGAGGAAACTGCTCAGGAATGTGAATCTCATGGATCTCAGTCCAAATCCCTGCTGCGTTTCCTGCCACTTGTATAATCAGAGGCAATGGCTTAACTTCAGAGGTCTCGATGTGTTCTTCTGTAAAATGGGAGCGATACAGGGCTTGCCCACAGGTCCAGGTAAGATGAGGTATCCAAGCACTTGTCATGTGAAAACCAGTGTAAATACCAGTGTCTTGTGCCTTGCCTGAGTCCTCCCGAGTGGGAGATTATGTTAGTCCTCCGTCCTCTCTCTGCTTCCTCACCTTGCCTCTATGACCACCCCCACGAGAGAAATGCACAGTAATTGGAAAGAAATCCCTTTTGTAAACGTTTGGGTTTCCTGTGTCTTCTAAGCACACACAAGTTTCAGTTGTTCCTTGGTTTATCATCATTGGAAACACCAAGAATAAAGTTATATTATCTATGGCCAGGCATTTAATATACCATATAGTCATCGCCCAACAAAGAGATGGTTGTACCCTAAAGTATTTTGCTTTTTAGTATGTGTGAAGTCATTCAGATAATGAAATCTCAGGAAGAAGAAAGGTAAAGGATCATGCAGATCCGTTCTTGCAGAGCTGGGCCTGTAGCTGCAAACACACACACACACACACACACACACACATACACCCACACCCACCCACAAATATGTTTTATGAGCTTTCATGAGAAGCCTCCAGGGACTTTTGCAAAGTCACCTGGTTAATCTCTAAATTAATCTTTGTGCAAACAAAATTCCTGTAAGCTGTTTAGCAGGTGACCTCAGAGACAAGGCAGTATATAAGCTTCTGACAGTCCTTTGTGGGCTCGATGTCTTTAAGATCTCTCTTTCCTGCCCCGACCAGCACACTGCATGCTTCAAACCGTACTCCTGAAGTCCGGGTATATGTGTGCATGTGTATGTGTGCAGTAGTATTTTTTTTTTTTTTTTTGCCTTTCAATTGAACTCTCCAGACTGTAAACAAACGCTCAGTGTCTTAGGCTTCAGGGTCATGGTCTGTTACAATCGGAAAGAAAGAGATCATCTGGCCTGAACCCCTCTTTTTGCAACTGCATAAAATGATAGAAGGAAAACATCAACGTTTTAGTATTCCTGTTATGGGTTGAATTGTGACCCCCAAAATGATAGGTGGAGATTCTAACCCCTGGTACCTGTGAATGTGACCTCATTTGGAAATAGTGTCTTTGCAAGTGTAATGAAGATGAGATCGCACTGGAACAGGGTGCACCCTTCATCCAATCTGATTGGTATCCTTATAAGAGAAAAACTCCACGTGAGGAGAGATGCACAGAGAGGACCCCACATGAGGACGCAGGCACATTGCGGGGGTGGGGAGGGGGAGGCACCCGTGTGACTGTGGGGAGAGAGAGACTGCAGGTATGTCTAAGCCAAGAAATGCCAAGGGTTGCTGGAAACAAGCAGAGACTAGGGGAGATGGCATAGCCCTGCTCGCATGTTGATTTTGGACTTGCAACCTCCAGAATTGTAGGAGAATAAATTTCTGTTGTTTTGAGTCACCCGGGTTGTGGTACTTGGTTAAGGAAGCCCTGTGAAGCACATAGAGTCCCACAGTAGAAAACAAGCAGACTGTTACTTAAATACCCTGCTGATTTTCTAGGTTGATAAAACACAAAGTGAGAGCAGCAGAATTTCTTTGTAAGAGGGATTAAATAACAGTTACCTGATGGGAGATTGAAGGTACTTGTGCACAATATGAGAAAATGTCAATTGCTGATACCAGAAAACAGAGGGACGATTGGAATCATGATAGGTTCCACCTACTATCTCTATGCCAGCTTTTCCTTAATACCCCCACCGTGCACTGTATTCAATTCCAAAAAAGGGAAATAGTAAGCATCTTACTTGCTAAATAGGGGATTTGGTGCTCCTTTGGAAGGGCAGAAACTGTAAGAATTTTAAAGCTGAACATACATTCTGTATAAACCAGACCCGAAGCCAGTAATGCAACGTGGATGTGCGTAGCTGCTAGAACCAAACTCCTGAACTTCGGGCAAATTGCTTAAATCTAAACTTCACTTTCCCCACCTATAATATGTGCATAATAATAGCTGCTATATAATTTTAGAGTGAAGCGTGGTGACGCAGTGCCTTCAGAGTGGTTAGTTCAAGTCCTCATCCATAGCCCTCCGTGTATATTTTGTGCTAAGAGGAGCAAGGGTGGAGGAGGAGGAAACAGGGGCGTGGGGGTGGGGGGGAGGGAGGTGGCTGTCGGGTGAAGGAAAGAAGAGGAGGCCCATGATGAGCTTTGTTCGAATTACAAATAAGAACATTTTAAATGTGTTTATAATGTGTTTATAATCCCACCCCTTGCCCCTGCCTCTCAGCAAAGCAAGTACATTATTACTTTTTAGAGGTGGATTTCTTTCAGCATTCAGCCTTAAGCTCATGGTTTAGAAAAGTAATCAGTCTGGTTCCTCACTCTTTATGCACCCACTCTCAGAGCCCAATAAAAGTCATCATCACTATCATCAATAGAACTTTACACTTGAAAATGTGATTTCACACATGGTAACCTATTTGATTATTAACCAACCCCCAAGTGATGGGCACGAAAATGCATTCCGTGCACATAACAGATGAGGACACGAAGGCTTGGAGATGGAGGGAGCTGTCCGAGGCCACAGCCCGGGGGGAGCTTCAGTACAGTGCTCCCCCAACCCAGAGCCTCCGCACACACCCAGGAAGGTGTCCTCTCTTCCCATTTGATTCTGCTAATGTCTACCCATTATTCAAAATTTAGTGAAAGCCTTTCTTCTGGGAGGACTTACCCAGAGAACTTTTGTGGTTCCTTTGAGATGTCTTACTCCCTCCTATCACTGTCAGTACCACACTTGAATGAAGCATTCCCTTCCTTGTCAGATTATCCCCCCTAGACCGTGATCTCTTTGAGGAGACGGAACATGGCAGCAGAGTGTAACACAGGAAGGAGTGGGGATATTCTCTGCACAAGACAGAAGGTGGTGTGGAACCACATACAGAGCACGGAACTAGAAGAAAACTTTCATTTAATGTCATGTTCGACTTCTTTTCATCCCTTCTTTAGGTTAGCCATCATTCCTGAGCACCTTCCACATGTGTCTAATAGCTGTGATACAGCTCTGCTCTCTTCTCATGGCCTGGCTCAGGGAAGTTTGTGAAAGATACTACTCATGCTTGAGACAGGTTTTGTTTTGATTTTTTTAAAAGATTTTGTTTATTAGAGAGACAGAGAGCATGAGTGAGGGGAGGGGTGGAAGGAGAGGGAGAAAGACAAGCAGAGTCCCTGTTGAGCACGGAGCCAGATGTGGGGCTCAATCCCAGGATCCCAAGATCATGACTTGAGCCGAAGTCAGACGCTCAACTGAATGAGCCACCCAGGCGTCCCTTGAAACAGGTTTTTTCACCACATTTTGATTAAAGAGCAATAGATGTGATTCATCTTGATGGTGATGATAAAAATAATCCAAGTTCCATCACATCTGTTGCAAAGTTAACCTTACCACAAACTTGTGCCCTGGGGACAAAGCCCAGCCAAACCGAAAAGCTAATGCACAGAGAGGACTAGTGAGAATGACAATTCAGACTCAACCAAGAATGCTTTCAGGTCAGTTTGCTATTGAACCAGCAAACCGATGAAACAAAAGACACTCAGGAGACCAGGGATACTTGGAAGCTTGGCTGTGATCAGTCTTTCCATCAGTCTTCCAGCTTTCCTGATCTCAAAGGGGTAGGCCCAACTCAACTTATTTTCAGCAGCCTTCATGATAAGGTTGGAGGATCCTAGAAATGCTGCCTTGAGGTGGAAAAGGGGCTCCATGTCAGTCTTCTGGGGTCCACTCTAGTAACAAATTAACTAAAAAGTAAAAATACAAGAGTGCACTCAAGTTTCATATTTTATGTGGCTATTTTTTCCTCCCTCAGTGGATCTACTTAAATTTTCCTCTAACAGGCTGAACCATAGACACCATGTTATGTATGCCCTTTTAATGTATTTTCAAGAAGCTGACCAAATGTGTTACAAAAGCAAAGATTTTTTTTTCCATCTCCTATCTCGAGACATGTTCTGTAGATCCTCTCTTTGCTTCCTACTGATGCTATTTTAGACATACCTCATAGGTGTCCAGTTACTTTTCAGTTATAAGAATAAGTGTCATTTTGAAAAGTAAGACACTCTGGATTCAGTAAAATACCAAAGCAAGAGAGCTTATCCGAATGACCAATACACATATGGAGAAAATAATTAAAGTCACTCATATCCAGGGGCATGCAAATCAAAGTAACAATACCATAACACTTTACATTTAAAAACTGGTGAACATTTTAAAGTTCTGCAATGCCCAGTGGTGTCAGGAATGCTGCAAAAAGAGCCCCTCTTATGTTTTGACAGAAATGTGAATTCTTACAGAGTTTTTAGACCACAGTCTAGCAACACCCATGAAAACGTGAAATGAAACATTTCCTTTGACCCTGAAATCTCACTCCTGGGAATCTCTTTGGCAAAATGAAAACACAAATGTGTCAGAGTATACATGATAGAATCGTTATTAAAACATTGGTTTGTAGAGGGGAAAGATTAGAAAGCCAGGGAAAGTCCATCAACTGGAGATTGTCATTATAAATCATGCTGTAGTCACCACAGCGATATTGAATAGCGTGTAGTCATTAAAACGAAATACAGGAAAGTTTATAGAATAGGACCTCACTAGGAAAAACAAGCAAAGAACAATCATTAACTTTAATTCAAATATAGAAATATATTTATGTTTATTAATTATCTATCATTATATACTTTATATTCTGTTATAGATGAATAAATACTGATTTATGGCACATATATTAGCTTACTGACATGAATTATGAATTATTTGGTTGCAATGAAGGGCACGTTTGGAGTTGGGAAGACAGAAAGTAGAGGCGGAGGTTCAAGCAAGGTAAATGAAAATGCAAAGTGGTAATGATCGCGGTGTGTAGACTGTGATCACACTAGTGCATGTACGCAGTTATGCACACACAATTACACGTGCCCAGTTACATCAGAGACAAATACAGGTACGTGCAGATAACTAGACTTGGTGAATCTGACCATTTCCAAAATTTGGGGACACAAAGAAAGATAAATCAGTAAAGCAAGTCCTACTTCCTACTTCCTATTTTATTTTATTTTATTTTATTTTATTTTGTTTTATTTTTTATTTTATATTTTATTTTATTTTATTTTATTTTGTTTTATTTTATTTTATTTTATTTTATTTTGTTTTATTTTTTATTTTATATTTTATTTTATTTTATTTTATTTTGTTTTATTTTGTTTTATTTTTTATTTTATATTTTATTTTATTTTATTTTATTTTATTTTATTTTATTTTATTTATTTTTAGAGAGAGAGAGAGCCTGAGCAAGGGGAGGGACAGGAAAAGGGAGAGCATCACAATTAGACCCCGCACTGAGCACAGAGCTTCAAACAGGGCTCAATCTCATGACCCTGAGATCATGACCTGAGTGGAAATCAAGGGTCCTACACTTAACCAAGTGAGCCACCCAGGTGCCCCCTTACTTTCTATTTTTTAACAACCCCCTTATGGGAATATTTTTCTATGTCAAAGCATATGCAGCCAGAAGCGGCCAGAATCAAGAGGGTAAGGTTGACAAGCTGATATCTTCCCTAATAGCTCCAATATTTCCTAGTCCCGTCTGGTGCCCAGCGATCTGCCTTTTTCTGTCTAGTCGCTGAAGCTTAATGGCTTTGTGCAGAATTACCATTTGCTCAAACGACATGAAGTGCTTCATGCTGTACGAAGGAGAGCTCTCAAAACTTCTGGGTTCTAAAGGAGCGTTTACCCTTCAAAAGGATTACACAGATGTATCAGAAATTCTAAAAATTCAAAGGTTGACTGTGGAAATATTAAGCCTGCCTCTTGCATGTGGAAAGGAATTTATGCTTTATTATTCAGAATTCTAACCTGAATAAAGATTCCAGGAATTTATTCAGTCTATCAACTGTGCTTATCAATTCATAATAAATGAGTTTGTATCTTAAAGGAGCTATTCTATAATTACTTTTATTTCTTAAACAACAGAAAACACATGCACTGTATAATATCTTTATTGCATATATCATCTGTCATTGTTGTTCCTCATAGAAGCACACTTCCCTGCATATCACTAATATTTCAATTTTTAATGGGACAAGAAAACCTTTTCAGAATCTTGTATTATCACTAACACATTTGATTTAATGTCTTAGAGAAACACCCTTGCCCTTGTCTTTGTTCTGTCTTTCAAATATTGAAGAAATTCTGGGAAATAAGACACATTTCCCCCAGAACACTCAGAAACAATAAATATTATGGCATGTCAGACAATGGCCCAATTTCAGTACTCAGGGTACTTTAAGAACAGGGCTCATCCGTGGATGCATCTGGACACGTCCACGTCAGTCATGTGACAAAACAGAGCTGCATCGGCCCTACGGTGGGAAATCCTTTCCCAAGTATTTTCTAACAAATTGCTATTTTATGTTCATTGAATTTTTACCCTTGAAGGCGAGAGAGAAAATACATTTATGCGAGAGAAGAAGCAAGACTAGTTCAATTAATATCAGAAGAGACAAAGAAAAAAGGAGCATTTCTTGAAACTTTTTCCACAAGAAAGCAACAGAAATAGGTATATAAATTGAGAAATTAAGTCTCACTGTTGTCTGCAAAAGTGGCATGATTCACATGAGAAAGAAGGGAGTCCTGCCACGTGCTACAATACAGAGGTGACGTAAGCCAGACAGGAAAAGACAAATACCGTAGGATCTCCTCGTATGTGACATCTAATCACACAGTAAAGTTAAACTCACAGAAGCAGAGAGTAGAATCGGTGGTTACCAAGGGCTGGGCGGGGCAAGGGAAATTGGGGAAATGCTGGTCAAAAGGTACAGACTTCCGGTGAGAAGGTAAGTTCTGAAGATCTGATGCTCAGCAGAGTCAATAATACTGTATCCTATACTTCGAAGTTGCAAGAGAGTAGATCTTCAATGTTCTTACCGCAAAAAAATGAACTGATAATTATATCATTTGATGGCTGTGTTAACTAACTCTATGGTGGCGATCATACTGCAATATGTAAGTGTATCAGATCAGCAGTTGTGCCCCTTAAACTTGCACAGTCTTAAATGCCAGTTATATCTCAGTATAGCTTGAATGGGGGGGAAGTGGCAAAGCAAAATTGCTAAGCAAAGAAAAGGGGGGGTGGCAACAGTATTAGCTACTATTTATTGGGTTCTTATCAAATAGCAACCATAGTACTGTTTTAAGGTTATATTACTTTCATTCTCACACCTCGTCCCAATGCTATGCCTCATAGCACCATTTTCAGAATATGAAACTCATTTTGCTTGGAGAAAAGGAAATTCCCAAACAAAGCCATGTAACTCTTGGTTTTAGAGCAATGGAGCCAGGAGATATCGGGTTTTGCTATAGAAAGTAATTGGGTTCCCCTCCTTAGTACAGCGCGAGTCCTCAGTGCCACACATCGCTCTGGGTCAACCCTTAAAATCTTTCCATTTGCGGGGACAACAGAGGAAAGCAGAAAATGTTCCTTCGCAAGTCAGCTTTCTGTCCGAACTGCAAGGAATAGGTCAGGACTGGACTAAGGGAGCAGCTCCTTATGTGCTCCAGTGTTCAATAGAGACAATGCATTGTTTGTTCACATCCAGCTTCCTGTTCCAGAATCAAAATTGTATTCCACCTTGATCTGCTAGAGATCGTGGTTTGCATGGTTTATACTGTAGGTTTCTCTGTGAGAATGTCAACTTGGCTGGGACAGGAACTTTTAGTCTTCTGGGCACATCCTAAGGTTCACTGGATAAATAAATGAACGCCTACCTTAAGGGGGCGCCCTTGTCTGGTTCACATCTGTATCTCTCTTACCCTGTCCCTGAGTCACTTCCTTGCTCCTGGTGAGGCAAATGGAAGATAAGGCAGAGGCATGGTTACATGAGAAATGCCTAAACTTGATTTACTCAGGAAGAACGCATAAAAGCATCATGATGACAGTGCTCTTGTAGGTGCCGGGTAGAAGAGAGACAAATAGATATCTTTTCATCTCATCCCAATCTAGAAGTTACTTTTCCCTCAAAAGGGCAAATCCAGAGTAGTGTGTCTCAGAACATAGGCCTTCTTGCAGAACATACAGCAGGAAACAATACTTTTAATAATGATTTGGTTGTTGTTGTTTTTTACCTAAGAGGAACCGACTGAGCAACAGCATAAATGGTGACTTTTTTTTTTTTTCCACCTATAGCTACAAAGATCTACTTTCAGAAACAAATTCTGGTGCATCTGTTGACTGGTCATCAAAGGGTTCACACTGCTTTATATTCATCATATTATTTACGCCTCATGGCAACCTTCTGATGTAGATAATCTCTGGAATGTTTTCCCAACAGAGATGTCTAGAGGATGAACATTCTCCATAAACCACATGCTTATAAGAATTAATTTTTTTTTTACTCTTCTTGTTATTTTTTTAGCACGATGGTGACCTGCAGGAAAGCGGTAAGGGTGGACTTCCCAACAATATCAAGTAGCAGCTGACTACACAGGTAGGTGAGTTCCCGTGGCCAGCTCTCCAGACCCACCACAACCTGCTATGTGCGAGGACCACCAACTGAGTGAGTCTCTGTGGGATGGGGATTGTATTCTCTTTGGATACCTATGATCAAATGAACAGATGTGTGCTTTTTATCAGCCAAGGAAATATTATTTTATTGTAACTTTGTTTCAGTTTCTGTTTTTGTTTTTGTTTTTCCTGATGGTCTCTGACCCAAAACAACTTGGTTCTTCTCTAGGTAGTCTAGGTAGGAACTATTACTAGTAGTTCCATTTTACAGATGAGAAAATAGAAATACAAAGAAGGAGTCAAGTATCTTACTCAAAGTCACAAAATTGGTGAATGTTAAGGCCAGGATATGGAACACTGAGCACTGTCTTTTTTCCATTGGATATTCTTTACTGCTTTGTTGAAGATGAGTTGACCATAGAGTTGAGAGTCCATTTCCGGGTTCTCTACTCTGTTCGTTTGATCTATTTGTCGGTTTCTATGCCAGTACCATATTGTCTTGATAATGACAGCTTTGTAATAGAGCTTGAAGTTAGGCGTTATGATGCCGTGAGCTTTGGTTTTCTTTTTCAACATTGCTGTGGCTATTTGGGTTTTTTTCTGGTTCCGTACAAATTTTAGGATTGTTTGTTCCGGCTCTGTGAAAAATGTTGATGGTATTTTGATAGGGATTGCGTTGAATGTGTAGATTGCCCCGGATAATCCATGGATTGGAAGAATAAATATTGTTAAAATGTCTACGCTACCCACACAGTGATTTCTTAAATAAGGTTGCTTCATCAAAGGTTATTAAGATATTTTCTGATGAACTTTATACCAGGTCTGGTATAAATATTTGGTGAAAGAATGACTGACTGAATTAATGAAATAATGAGTGAATGAAGCCCTAAACAACACATAATATAAATTATGGTATTAAATTTATAAACAGGAAATGATATTTCTGCTCTGGAGGAGATAAAATTAAAACAGATTTCCTCAGGCAGTAGTAGTAAAGGTGATTAGAAAAATACAGACTTTGAAAACTGTGTATTTTAGCATAAACAGACCTGGATGCAGGCTCAGAGACCAATGTCTGAGGTGTAGCCTAAATATACCCTTACTGTTTAACTTTGCGGAAAGCCCTAACACCAAAGAGCTTCAGCTTCTCCTTCTAAGCGAGGAGGAAATAATTGTTATCCTGCCAAACTCATAGAGCTGCTGGGAAGATCAAATGTACTCATGGACGTGAACGTGATTTATAAAGTGAATACACTCTGAAAAGTCATTATTTGTAGAGAGTGGTGAAATGGGGAAAGTGCTTGAATGTGAATAGGGGGGCAGTACCGACCTATATTAAAATCTGTATTAAATAAATATCACACAAATGAACACACACAGACACACACACACACATCTGTGAAATCCATTAAGCCCATAGGAGCTTCTGACAGGAGTCTCATTGCTGGAGCGGAGGTTGGCAGAATTGTTGCACTTGAGTTGTTGTGGGTCACACTCCTACATAAATAAGGCACTCTGTGAGGACACAGGAAGAGCAGCAGGGTTCCAGAATATCCCAACAGAACTGTGAGTCTCCCATCCACTTTCTATCTCACTGGTATTTTCCTTCGAGGAGAAAGAAAACATTTCCCATGTTAGAAGCAGATCATGAGAAAAGGTTAAGCATTTTTAACAAGGACTGGTAATGAAAATGTTAGGGCTTAAGGGCACCTGGCTGGAGCAGTCAGTTGAGTGTCTGACTCTCAGTTTAGCTCAGGTCATGATCTCAAGGTCATAATATCAAGCCCATGTCGTCCGGTTCCATGCGCAGTGTGGATTCTGCTTGGGATTCTCTCTCCCTCTCTCTCCGCCCTCCCACACGTTCTCTCCCTCTCCCTCTCTCTCTCTCTCTCTCTCTCTCAAATAAATAAATAAATCTTTAAAAAAGAAAAGAAAATGTTAGGGTTTGGAGGACATAGGATTTGGGGAAGGAGTGCTATCTGCAAACGATGGGTATATCCTGGGCATAGAAAAACAGGGAACTCTAGAATGATGCTAGACATCTTTTTTCTTATGACTCAGGCTTGCAATACTTTATGATTTAGTAATTTTCGCGAGTTACTTTATCTTTACAAACATTCTAGGATGCAGAAAATACTGCCATTTAGGATGTGTTCTGTCAAGGGAAGTATCTTCAATCTTGATGGAAAAAAATAGTAAACACAACAATCATAACAATTAAAAACAATCATAACAATTAAATAAAAAAGCTGCTAATATTTACTAAATGCTACTAAGTTCCAGAACATTCTATAAGAAACCTGACTTACTCAAAGCCAATCCTCACGGCATGGGCAGGGTTAAGTATCCAATTTACTGTTGAAGAAAGAGACGTTAAGATTAAGAAAGACTCCATAAAGCATACCCAAGGTCAAAGAGTTAATAAGTGATAAAATCAAGTATCCTTCCATTGCACCACAGTGCCTCACATTTCGAGAAGGTTGGTCAGCCATTTTGTGGCTATAGACCAATCTCATATGCTAAAATTTTTCATGATGATATGGAGAGAATAAATGTTTATAGAGCACTTACTATGCTCTATACACATTGCATGCCTGTATTTCATTTGATCACAGAGCAGCACTGTGAGGTACATGTCTGTATGTCTGGATGGCATGGGGGAGCTCAGGATAGGATGCCTTCTAGCAACATGCTCTCTGTCCTCCAGAACATACACTGCTCAATAGGAAATATTTTATTTTATTTTATTTTATTTTATTTTATTTTATATTTTATTTATTTATTTATTTATTTATTTATTTATTTATTTATTTATTTATTTATTAAGTAGGCTCCGATCCCAGCGTGGAGCCCAACCTGGGACTTGCACTCACTAACCTGAGATCAAGAACCGAGCTTAAGTTGAATGCTTAAATGACTGAGCCACCTAGGTGCCCCTAGAAAACATCCTATTTTTACCTTCTATCAACAGCTGACTTAAATCAGGTCAACATTCTGCTCTCTCAAGCTCCCTGCAGGGTGGATTCACTAGATTTAATCTTTGTTGACTAAAGGACACCAGCATATCTTCAACTGTCTCTCTGGGCTGTCACATGACATTTTGTATCCATTGTGTTTCTTCTCTGCCCGTGAAGAATTCCATTCCAGTAATTGGCTGTTTAACATAACCTTTCAGTATCTTCATTTGTGAACAAATGTATGTGTGCTTGAGCCAACCTGTTGCATAATTATGTGGTGAGTACCTCTCCCTGCTTTGCTCCTGTGGCTTTGTAGTGACCAGCATATTCCTGTTTCTCCCAGCAAACGGCCCTTGGCTTTGACATTATTAGGTTTTGCTTTCTAAACCTCCTATAACTAATAGATGAAAAATACAAATAATGATTTTTTTAAAAAAATATAGCTGATGGGGCGTGTGGTTGGCTCAGTCTGTTAAGCGTCTCCCTTCGGCTCAGGTCATGGACCAGGGTCGTGGGATCGAGCCCTGTATCCAGCTCCCTGCTCAGCAGGAANCCTGCTTCTCCCTCTCCCACTCCCCCTGCTTGTGTTCCCTCTCTGTCTTTGTCTCTGTCAAATAAATAAATAAAACCTTTAAAATATATATATAGTAAAGAATTATGCACTGCTTTGCGTCACTGAAGACATAAGTACATATGAACAGAATAAAAGTAGAAAACACATGTAGTTGAATACACCGTCTGGAGAAATACTGCTACATTTTTTTGGAGGCAGACAGACAGGAGGTGCATCTAACAACCCACCCAAGAACGCCCTCTGGCTTCTTTAAGTTCCTCGGGGACATCCATGCGAGGCAGCCTGGGAGGTCACATAAAAGGTTGTTGCTGACTTTCTTCTCACCACCTTGGAAACAGCCGAGGTGTAGTCTTCTGTTCCCCAGCTCCCCCTGGACTGCGCTGGAGATGCCAGCCACGTGGGGCTGACCAGCAGGAGGAGTCAGGCAGCACCTGAAGAACCTCGCCCACTGCAGTGTGGGCTCTGTGGGCAAGTTTGCATCCAGTGAAGTCCTCTTCAAAGTTCCAGAAGCGTCCGTACAAAATGATCCAGTCAACACACAAGGGTTAGACCCAGATAGGTGGCTATTGTGGGAGTGATGGATGAGTGATTGCTGTGACCTACCAATGAGTTGTTCCAGGTTAAAAAGGGGATGACTGTGTGGATAAGGGAAGGACATCTGTATGCTGGCAGTGTTACTGGGGGCAATAATAGGAAAGACAAAGGGAGCAATGACAACAGCCATGAGAATCTTGCATAAAGTAACCTCCAACCTCACAGCGGTGGCCATCATCACCCGATCTGATTGGCATTTCCAGAAACCTGTTCTCCTGGGCCGCCTCTGTCACAGCAAAGTCTACGGCATGTTCAGCGTTACAGTTCTGAAAAAGGATCTGGCATTATGGAGAAATCAGGAGTCGGGAAAGAAGCCCAGTCAAGCTGAGAACAGTTGGCAGTGGGACCTTAAAAAGAACTAGACATTCAGGTGAGAAGCTGTGACCGAACGCGGTAGAAGAAACTCAGATGATAGTCCAAACTGCTCTGTGGGAAACCCTATATTGCGGCAAATACACTTACTGTCCATAAGGAATTCACCAGCTGTGAACACACACAGTAATTGCCCACATACATTGAGAAAGGAGAATAGACTACTCACATACCTTTGTGTCCTTGTCCCCAGCAAAGTGTCTGTGAGAGGACGCAGCCTAAAACAGATCGCTGCACATTGTCCTGAAGAAGCAGGATCTGTCAGAGAAAGACTTTGATAATTAGAGCTGAAAGAGAGGAGAACATACAGAGTAAGAGAACCAAGAAAGCCAGAGAGACGGCATCTAGGTATTTGCAAGTGACTGACACTTGCAGAAGGAAAATTGAGGCTAGGGGATGTGTAGTTGGCGGGGCTGGTGAGCCAGGGCTGACCTTGGAAGAATTTCTGAGTGGGGGGAAGGGGGCTTCGGGAAAGAATGGAAGAGACAGAGTGACTTCCAGGCTTGAGGAGGTGATGATGCCGACGCCGGGGAAAGCAGGAATAGAGGATGCTTCCCAACGCAAGAAATGTGGAGAGGAGCAGACAAGTGTCATCGGTTTCAGTGTGAAACTACTGATGTATTTTCCTCATTATTAAGAGTACACAGTTGCATTCTAACTGTGTTAGAATGAGCTGGAGAATATTCCTCATTGGAGAAGTGGCTGTTTCTCAGTATGTATGACAGTACGAAGAAGATCTTAATTACACTAATAGCTCTAAATTATAACTTTGTGCACTGCACAAGCAGTTCCTTGCCTGGCTCTGAATGAGTTATTTTTCTGTAACTTTTACGATCAGCAATCTGAGCTTGTCATTCAGAAGCTGTAGTGGGTAGTGCAGTGGGATTTGTGAAGTGCCACGGCGGATACCAAGAAGAAAAGAATTCTATTGTGTCATCCACATACAAGTTTTTGTGGCTGGTTTCCTGCTGAAGGCTTCTAAAACCTGGAGGCATCTACCCTAAAAATGGCAGTTGCCTTGCCATAATTTAATTAAATGTATATATTCTATTATTGTAAGTGACCATGGAGAGTATACATACATGTCTCTGGCATTGTTGCAAACATTAACAGTCATTTAAGTACACACACATACATCCACACGCACACCAGCAGATTACTATCTCTGCAGGTGTCGGGACAGGGCAATTGAATTCAGGTCTGATTCATGGAGGGCTTTCTAAGTGCTGTCTGTGGCTACTGGTGTGAACTTGCCTGTCTCGGTGTCTCAGAGCCTCATGGGGCAAGCCCATCCCCCACATTCTCCACTGGAATCCATCTTGACACCTAAGTCATCGAGCGATGCTGGATACCATTTTTCCTGGGCCCTCACTCCACCCAACGCGCGTGGAATTGGCATAAGGGTAAAAGAAAAGAGTGGCTGTTAAAGGGCTTTATTACTTTTAAACCTGTTCCACACATGTGCAGAGAATCGTGCAGAAATGACATCATGGGCTTTCCTCTGTGCTTTTGAGGAGATTAGAAGTGTGGGTGGGACAGTGACCACATTAGATCCTATAAAACCTCCAAGGACACGACTGAACAAAGTAGTTTACTCTTACACTGTAATCATTCCTCAAACCAGACAACTTCAAAAAGCCCTCTCTGACAATGCCAGTCTCCCTTGGCCTCTTCAACTGGCTCTCATTATCCCCCAGAACTCCCACAGCATTTTATTTGATTGGCACACAGCCTAACCTTTCATCAAGGACTTAAACTATAAATAGAGCTTTATTTCTTCCTAACTCTCCTATAGGCTCCTCAGTATCATGAAGATGATGTCTTTTCCTTCCATTGCTTGTGCAGGACCCTAACTCAGAACAGGTCATAACGTGGTACCTTAATAACAGCGGTTGACTAACCAATGGTTTTTGACCTAACAGCCTATCGATCATCTCAAATTTCTTCTTCAGTCTGATGCTGATTGAAATCTATAGAATGAGGACGCAAAGTTCTTCCTCTCTGAATTTCTCTGTTGGTAATTATACATCTGGATTTTTAGCTCTGAGCATTTCTTTTTTTTTTTTTTAAAGATTTTTATTTATTTATTTGACAGAGACAGCCAGCGAGAGAGGGACCACAAGCAGGGGGAGTGGGAGAGGAAGAAGCAGGCTCCCAGCAGAGGAGCCTGATGTGGGGCTTGATCCCAGAATGCCGGGATCACGCCCTGAGCCGAAGGCAGACGCTTAACGACTGCACCACCCAGGCGCCCCTAGCTCTGAGCATTTCTTATAATTTATTTCCTAGTTTATTGTTGATAAACTGTTCCTTCCTTCTTCTCTTTGACTCTGGGTAAAAAATTTCAAGCTCAGATTGAAATCATAATAAATTCTCAGGAAAGAGGGTGGGGTTTTTTTTGTCCTCAGAGGGACTATTATTATTTTAATTCATAATTAGAATTACAGCACTGCTCATTGGGATAATTCTCCAGTAGCCCCAAACTACATTTTCTATAAGCATGTTTTGTTGTTAATGTACCATAGATTCCTGGGAAGAACTAAGCTATTAATTTGGTATATTTGGGTTTCTTGCCAGCTGGAAGAATTAGTTTCTGATACATTTAGAGTATATTTAATAGCTCATTGATGCTTAGCTGAATTTTAAACTGGGATTGTTTTAAAAATATGAGTCACAGAGAAGATTGGGGAAAAAATGGAAAGTCTGAATTCCCATACATTATTTATTTCCGGCTTCCTTTAAGTATTATTCTTTCAAATCTGAATAGATTCAGAATGAGAAAAATAAGATTAAGGTATAAGGGGATGTGAGCTCTATCCTGGATATCACAGATAAAGAATAGAATGTAGGATATAAAATAGATCTCACAGATACACTCTGAAACTTTTGGCAAGTGAATCCTTTGGCACTCAGTTTGAATCCATGTGTGATAAGGAACAAAGAAAATTCATCTATATGCTTTCCTTTTTTTCTCATTTCCCCTTCTCCCCCTTTCCTTCGTTTCTTCCTTCCATAACAATTGTTAACGATAACTCATAAAGTACAACAAAACACAACTTCACTACATCGTCTCCCACCATTACTTTAACTTGAGTTACATGGAAATAATTTTTCCCCATTCTGGGATGGAAGTTTGAGTGGATCCCATACAAGTTTGTTTTTTTTTTTTTTAAAGATTTTATTTATTTATTCGACAGAGATAGAGACAGCCAGCGAGAGAGGGAACACAAGCAGGGGGAGTGGGAGAGGAAGAAGCAGGCTCCCAGTGGAAGAGCCTGATGTGGGGCTCGATCCCATAACGCCGGGATCACGCCCTGAGCCGAAGGCAGACGCTTAACCGCTGTGCCGCCCAGGCGCTCCCCCATACAAGTTTTTTGAGTTCATTCTTAAGTAATAATGCAATCCTACAGTTACTTTTCAGGCAAGAAAAATGCCATTTTTAATATTTCCAACCAGTACTGGGAGAAAATGAATGCATCATTCAAATATTCATTCCGGAATAAGATGTCACCCCCTCTCTTGTGGCTTGTGACTCCCTACAGCCTGCATTTGCAGAGAGTGGCCTGTCCTCTCCACCACCCCCCACAACTTGTTCCTTAGAATCACTATAAAGAAGAGGGGTGATTTTTTTTTTTTGCAGAAAAATCTGGATCAGCCTTGTACTTCTTAGTTCCTCTGTCTCTGCTTCGTTTCTGTCTTTGGTTACTTTGTGTACCTCTACTGAGATGAAAGGGTGATTAAGCAGATGTCATGTCAACTGATTTGGTTATACTTTCTGCCTTTGGCTTTGTTGCTGCCTGGCTTGATTCTCTAGCATTTGATGTCACTCTGTTCCACAGAGCTCTATCATTCTGAAGTTAACGCTCGGCTCTGTCAGCTTCTCCCCATATTTACTTTCTCAGAACTATAAAGAGGATGATAACCCCTGTTTCAAAGATTGGCTGTGGTAATCATGGCTACTTGCTTGTCACATAGCTCAATTGGAAAGTCCACCTCAGCTTTGCGAGCTCTGAGGAGGGATGCCTCACACCACTCCCTGGGTGTGGACCTGGGTGACAGGTCCAATTTCATATAATCTTGGTTTGGGGTGAGTTGTAGCCTGAGCAATTAGCCTTCCTACCAAGAATCTCATGTGCACTCTTCACTCCAGAAGACATGTGTTCCTTCATAGATCAGAGATTGCCTGGCCCCTTAGTAGTAAGTAAAGTGTTATCTTGAATAAGCTTGAACCATGGAAGATTCCGTCTGGAAGCTTCCCTTGTTTTGAATTAGACAACTAATAATGCCCAAATGTAATTAATGACAGCTAATTAACCGGATTGTATTACTTGTTGCAGACCTTTTTAATGGAAGGGGAGTTTCTAGAGATTCCAATGACTGACAGTCAGAAGGCTTCCCAGGCCCCAAATCTCCTCTTTTCCCCCAGACCCGAGTCTCCATGACACCCTAGATCCCTATTCCTCTGGCTCCTCTCTCCCAGTTCTTTCCTGTAACATGCAGAATTTGGGCCTCCTTCTGACTTCCTACCAGCAAGAGGCCAGATTTTTCTCTGTCTTCTCCTATGGATCTGAGTAGCAGAAAGTACTTTTTCTTTGAAGATTAAAAGTATTTTCTCCCATAAGAAAATCTATTCTCATTTACATGTACTTTAGTTTAATAATGGTGGTTAATCAACTTTAAACCATGGTGCTTGAAAGTAAAAAGAAAATAGGAAGAGGAAGTACATTCATTTCAGTAAAATGTAGAAAACGAAGATAAAATCGTGTTTTTCCAACTACTTAAATCATCTTTATCAGGCTCACTACAGAAGGATTTAATTTGAAAAGATAACATGCGTTGACTGAGTAGTGGATCTTTGGGTATTTGACAGAGGAATGAGGTCACTAACGAGAAGCTTATCTTTCACAGAGGTTAATTCTCAAGTGGAGAGATTTGTAGACTGAGGCTCAGTGTTTGTGTCATTATAACTGGCTTTATTTCCCTTTCAAAAGACATTGTTTGATGTAAGTAAAAATATTAGTTAAAATTATAAAATATAAGCATAACTCCCCGACAAGGTCACTGAAATTTTGGTGACTATACAGTTAGAACCTAGAGCTTTACTTTTTTTTTTTTTTTTTTAATTTTCATCATTTTAGCCCTAAGTGAATTTACTGAAAAAATTAGTAGGAAAATAAGGATAATCGTTATTTTCTTCTGGGCATATTTTCATCACTTTTCAAGTTGTGTTGGGAAGAAACACACCTTGCTTTTTTGAAAGAAAAATATAAACTGTTCTTTAAGTGGTTACAACTGTGTGTGTGTGTGCGCTCACACACGTGCACATACTTGCATGCATAGGGCAGAGAAGGTTCAGTCATTCCTTTCCTACCAACAGGGAGCCCCCAAATGTAGTATCACAAAGGATCCTTTTCCCCTGAGAAATAATAAGAGGATTAAAACCAGTGGTAATAATCTTCACAAATAAGAACATTTCAATGGCTCAAATCATGTCCCTTATCTAGCTCTCATTTTGCTCAGTTGAAAAATGAGATTATTGGGTAAAGTCGACTGTGCTTCCACTAGGATGGGATGTTAATGATCTGCAATGATCTATCACTAAATTTATCATAAAGTTTTTGTTTGTTTGCTTGAGCCCTTATTGTATTGGTATGGGGTACCAGGTAGGAAGCAGGAAACTATTAGCAAATAGGCACAAATCTTCCCTATACTCTTTAAACCTATAGCCAGTTGTCTTGTATTATTAATCACATGTAATAAAAGATCATAAACAACAACAACAAAAGGCCAGGGGCACCTGGGTGACTCCATTGTTTAAGCATCCAACTCTTGGTTTCAGCTCAGGTCATAATCTCAGGGTGGGGAGATCGAGCCCCAGGTTGGGACTCCAGGCTCAGCTGGAGTCTGCTTGGGATTCTTTCCCTCTTCCTCTCCCTCCCCCTCTACCCCTCTCCCAACTCCTGCACATGTGCAGGCTCACGCTCTCTTGCTCTCCCCCACCCGAAAGAAAGAAAGAAAGAAAGAAAGAAAGAAAGAAAGAAAGAAAGAAAGAAAGAAAGAAAAATCTGAAAAAACAAATAAGCAATGGTCTTTAACAAAAGAACTATGAAGTCAATTCTATAGTTCATCAAATTAATGAAAATTTATGCTTGTGGCTTAGATCATATATTTGTGTATTGTGAAAGAATATAACTTCACTATTTCTAAGAAATTTTAATTTAAAGGAATATATTACTTAATTTGGTTCTGTATTTTAGTCCTTATTCTGTGCAGTGTGAAGCTAATTACTTCGATTGTTTATAATGCCCAGGAGAAAATATTGAAAAGTCTGCTTCACGTTTGAGTCTTTGGTCTGGATTATTTCCAATGCCCCATGCAGCTCCCCTGTCTGTACATTCCAAAATTTTGAGTTCACGTCTTCTTTTCCTACCCATATTTCATGGCAGGCTGATAACACCATTGCATTTAGAAAATAGGTATATAGGAGGGGAAACAACAAGCAATTACCTATTTAATATTAAACCTTGGAGAGAGGAAAAGTCTTTTGGATGGGCTGTGAACATCCAGTAAGTTTTCATTGGAATGAAGCGATTGTGAAGACTTACACACATAAGTACCGGGTGCATACTACTGTGACTTAAGATTTCAGTGCAGGAGGCTGGGTGAGACTAAGAGAAATGTAATGCCAAGGGGTTAAGAGAGTCCTGGGTTTGACGTCTGCCAGTGAGATTCTCTGGACAAGTTTCTGTGCATCTCCAAGCCTCTACGTGCTGGTCTGAGAATACATGCTTTGTAAGGATCACTATCAGGGGCGCCTGGGTGGCTCAGTCAGTTAAGCATCTGCCTTCAGCTCAGGTCATGATCCCAGGGTCCTGGGATCGAGCCCCATGTTGGGCTTCCGCTCAGCAAAGAGTCTTCTTCTGCCTCTCCCTCTGACCCTACCCCCACTGCTTGTGCTCTCTCTCTCTCTCAAATGAATAAAAAAAATCTTTAAAAAAAATCACTATCAGGATTAGATGGGACAGCATATGGAAGGCACCTGCCCAATGTCAGTGCTCCAAAAGCATTTGTCCTTTGTTGTGGTCACCTAGTGTCCCGACCTGTTTATACATGCTTGGAAGTGGTCTACGTTTCATGTCTTCTCCCACCGTTTCCATACTAAGTGAGCATATTGAAGTGATCTATGCAGGCAGAATATTCAGAGATGATTTGGAAAAGGTGATGTCGCATGAGACTAATCTTCCCAGAAAGCCCACCCCACCACGTCCTGAGTTGTTGTCCATCCCTTTCCCTTACAAAGTGGGCTTGGAACTTTCTACTCTGGGTTATGGGGGAGAAAAGCATTCTGTGTAAGCATCAAAGCCAATCTCATCCCTGTTCAATTCTCACAAGCCTGTTTTTGCAAACAATAATCCCGCAGGACATCTCATTACTCACTGGGATAATTGTTTCAAATATCAAAAACTGTATAATAAAAATAAGAAAATCCTTATTTTTAGAAAGTGCACTCTGGCTGTGCTGCAGAGGACAGGCTGAGCTGGGAAAAGTGTAGGGATAAGTTAGCAGGCTGCTGGAACATTCTACAGGAGACTGAATGATGTCCTGAACCAAGGTGGAAGATGCCAGAGAAATTGGAACAAATCCCTGTCAAACGTCTGGAAGTGAACTTTTGTAAGGAGGAGGTCAACTTTTAGTAGTTACTCTAAGAATTAAGTAGAACCATTTGTGTCTATATGTGGTGTGTGCTGGAAAGAATCATTAAATCATCCTGCCAAAATAGGACTAAAGGTTTCCATGGGTTATGAACAGAACTTCGGAGAGATTTCAGAGGAGTGGCCTTTCATTTGTTAGTAATCTCCTAATGACTCAGCCTGGCAATGGCCAAACATTGCTGTTCCGGGAATCAAATGCTTTGCCTTCTTGATACAACACAAAATGGTTGTTCTGTGGATACCCAAGAAATGTTGTTCTGACCTCCAAAAAAAAGCAGTCGTGATTAATTGAGCACCTACTATGTGCCAAATGCTCTATAGCTTTAGGACAAATTTACGAGCTGTAATTAGTTTGTGGATAAAAAGTTTGAGGCTCCAGGGACTCCCAGGTGGCTCAGTCAGCTAAGGGTCTGCCTTTGGCTCAGGTCATGATCCCAGAGTCCTGGGATCGAGTCCCGCATCGGGCTTCCTGCTCAGAGAGGAGCCTGTTTCTCCCTCTGCCTGTGCTCTCCCTGGCTTGTGTGTGCACTCCCTCTCTCTCTCTGACAAATAAATAAATAAAATCTAAAAAAAAAATTTGATACTCCAAATGCTGAGTGACATACTTGATTTATACAATCAGTAAATAGCCAAACCGGAATGTGAGACCTGTCTAATTGTAAAGTGGCTTCTTATTCCATCACACCAGTTCTTCCTCTATAAAGATATATGTATGTGTGTATATAATATTTACAGTGTGGGTGTGTGTGTATATATATACATATATGCACACTATATATAATATATACAGTGTGTACAATAAAAATACAATATATGTATAATGTATATATGCACATATATAGAAATATGTATGTATATATACAATTTTGAACAGCTGCTAAAATTACACTATAGGGGTAAATGTATTGAGTTGCAGTGATGTTGCCAATAATTATTAACTGAAAAAAATTATGGTCTCACAAAACCCTGTACACAAATGTCCATAATAGCTTTATTATGGTAGCCAAGAAGATGACCCAGCTGTCCTTCAGTGAATGAATGGATAAACAAAGTGTGGTACATCCATTCAATGGAATTTTACTCAGTAATAAAAAAGGAATGAATGGTTGATATAGGCAACAACTTTTATGAGTCTCTAGGGAATGGTGCTGAGTGATAAAAGCCAATTTGAAAAGGTCAGCTCTATGATCCCTTTTATAGAATGTTCTTGAGATGACGAAATTATAGAAATGGGAATTAAATTAGTGGTTGCCAGGAGTTAGGAACTGTGATGGTTGTGGCAGGAGCACACGAATGGGATTATAGCAAGGTAACACAAGATATCCTTGTGGTGATGGACACATGAATCTACATATGTAGTAAAATTATGTAGAATTAAACACACACACACACACACACACACACACACACGAGTAGAAATAAAACTGAATAAGATCTGCAAATTGTATCAATGGCAATATCCTGGCTAAGATTTGCTACAATTTTGCAAGTTGTTACCATTAAAGGAAACTGTGTAAAGGGTACACAGGATCTCCCCTTGTTATTTCTTATATTTGCATGTGACTATACTATACAATTATTTCAAAATAAAAAGTTTAATATGAAAAAGATAACAGACATTTATTGAATGTTTAATGTTGATGATGATTTAAGATAATACTAGGAAAGATTTTAAAATATACGTACAATAAAAAATGCTCCTTTTGAAATACATAAAAAATTATTATTCTTTATTATTTAAGTAATATAGAGTAATTCAGAGCAATTTTAGAAGAACAGAAAGAGATCACCTATCATTAGCCTGCCCAATAACAACTTAATATTTTGGTGTATATTCCCTCAGACAATTTTCTATACATTCATTGTACACCTTTTTATTTTTTTTTTATGAAAATGTTATTGTTGAGTTTTATAATCGAGTTTTTTTCAGTTAATAATTATTGGCAACATCACTGCAACTCAATACATTTGCGTAATTTAGGTAGCCGTGTGACATTTCTCTGGGATAAATGCCCAAGAATTCAATCGCGAGGTCATATGGTAATTGCATGTTTAGTTTTATAAAAAGCTGCCAAGCTGTTTTCCAGACTGACTATACCATTTTACATTCCCACCAGCAATGTACGAGGTTTTGGTTTCTCTGCATCCTTGCCAGCATTTGGTGTTGTCATGTTTTTGTTTCAGCAGTTATGGTAGGTGTGTAATGACATATCACTGGTTTTCAAAACAATTTTAAGATAAACAAATTAGGATGCTCAATGCTAGTAGAGGATAGGAAAGACATCCTTTCATACAGTGATTCCAGTCAAGTCCATTCCATTTGACATAGTAAATCCACTTCTTGGAGTCTACCCTACAGGTAAGGAAAGAGATTTCCTTTATTCTCATTTCAAATTCACCAAATCACCTTCTGATTATTTAGCATTCCAGAACAATTTGCCATTAGTTGGGGACAGCTCAGGTCATGGAGATGTCAGCCTCCCTGTGTTCTGGACAGTTCTCTTTTTAGTGCAAATGAAGAAAATGAAGAAATTAGCATTCTGACCCGCAGGTCGGCATTCTCCGGTCAGTCCATGTGAAGCTGTCATAGAGACAGACTCTGAGCTGGGCATACTGACCAGTCAGGTTTCTGTGAGCCCACAGGCAAGAAGGCCAGACCCAGGGCTTTAGAAAGTTTTCTAGAATAATAATGGTCAGTGGAGAGCCTCCGAAATGAGCTCCATCCTGGGGGACACTCAGCAGCTATGCCTCCATGCAGTTGGCAACTTCTGAATCAATCAATCTTCCATGTGGAGAAACTTGATCACATCTCAGAGATGTGATCACAGTATTTACTCCCAAAAACAAACAAACAAAAAAAATGGAAACTGTAAGTGATAAAAAGAGTTTGGATTTTTCTTTCAATGGAAACTTTTCTTCCTAATATCATCTCAGATTTAGTTCCAGAAAATGTTTATGACCTTGTTAGGTATAAAATTAATGAGTTGAGCACTGAGATTATCAGCAGGGTCAAAGTCATTTCTCCCTGAGAAAGAAGCCAGAAGCCTCTTTCATTCACTTTGAGTGGGATTAAAAGAAAAATTGAATAAAACCTTCAAATTGTCTTTTTCTCTCATTCTCCCACTCCTTCCCTCCCTTCCTCCTTTCCTCCCCTCCCCTCCCCTCCCCTGATTCATAGGGTCAAACCTACATTATAGTTTGATGGCTCTCCCAGAGAACCTGAATTAGTGTACAAACCCCTGGACTCTTTCTTACCTTGAGCATCAAATGTATTCAACCTGGACTTGCCAAAATTAGATGTAAGAATTGTAGCTGTGTGCTCATGAATGAAGAAAGAGTCATCAGTAGGAGCAAACATTGGCTCATTGATTTCTTTCTCTGTGCCTTTAGTAAAATCAGTTACTAATCCTTGGAGGTCACTCAATAATTATTTCCAAAATATATAAAGTAGGATTCATGAGATGATATGTTCTTTATGATGAGTGTCTAAGTGTCTTATTGCTTCTATAGTTCATTTACTAAAAGCAGAATACTTAACTCTAACATTCTGGGTGTGTCAAACACTTTTTTCACTTAAAAAAAAAATCTTGACATGTATTAATCCTCTTAATCCATATAATCCTGTTTTCGGCTGCTAAAATCAGCCTTTCTGGGGAGGAAAAATAACTTTTCATAAACTTATCTAAAGTCTTACAACTAAAAGGGGTGGGGCCAGTCAGAATCCAAACCCAGCCAGTCTGCACTAATCACCCCTGGGTTCCCCTGCCCCCTTGTGCCTAGTACCTTCTAGATGCTTGACACTTGCTAAATCATCATGTGCTCAACGGTTACTGATAAATATAAGCAACTGTATCTCCCTAACTTCTAAAATGTCTTTCCTCTATCAGGGAAAGAGCATCACAACAAATAAGGGCTAGTAAGCAAAACTCAAGAAAGCGAAGGGTAAAGAGGAAAGTCAGACCCAGGGCTGCCCCTCTGTAGGTTTGTGATACAGCCTCAGAAGGTGCCCGGCTGAGGGGGTAAGTGAAGAACTGAGTCCAGCTTTCCTCAGCCTGTGAGGACAAGAGGGAGGAGACCCCATGGAGTGCTTCTGTAACCCAGGAGGCACCTTCTTGAATTGATAAGCTGGGAAGTTTATAAAACTCATCCAAAGCTCCAGCTAGCCTGTGCCAGCAAGAAGCTCTGTCCTGCCCTCAGGTATGCCCTGAACTCCCTCAGTGAGGGACAAGCCTATTTGTTTTTTTAACTTCTTCCTACCTCCTCCCATTTGGGGACCTAAGCACATGATTCTAGAAACTGCACTTGAAGTTGTAGAATGAGCTTTATCCTTTCAGCTTTATTGAAGTATAATTGATAAATAAAAATGATGTATTTTAAAGTGTACAACTTGATGTTTTGATACGTGAGTGCACGGTGAAATGATCACCACAATCAAGTCAATTACTATGTATATCACCTCACATAGTTCACATTTTCTGGATGCAAAGCTTGAATTCTGTCTACTGGAGTCTTTTAGGAAAGGTTCACAGAGAAAATCACACACTGAAGGATTTTCAGCCCTCATTGTAAAACCATTTATAGTTCCTGAAGGAGGGGAAAAAAAGGAAAACAAGAAAGAGGGAAGGGAAGGGGGGGGGAGGGGAAGAAAGAAGGAAGGAAAGAAAAAAGGGAGAAATAACCTGCAGAATGGAGACTATACTCACTCAGTTGGATCTGCCCTATCAAGGGGAAAGCCTAACTTTTCAGAGCATTAGTTTTACTTGTATTTTACAAAAGCAAATTCTCCCTCAATGAAAATACTCCAAGGACTGAAAAAAATGGAAAAGAACATAAAATGTGTCTTAAGATGTTTGATTTGTGGTTTGAGGCCTTAGCAAAAAATCTACCCCAAAAGGATTTTATGTTGTCCTTGTTTAAACTCCCTCATATTAAATATGCCATCTTTAATGGATAGACAAGTAAATTTGAAATTGAATTTGAATTGAAGAAAATTGGAAGGAATTTACTGGAATCATTATATTGTCAAGAATTCTTCACATTCTCAATAATTCAGAGGCTAATTACTCTGATTGCTCAGACTTCGCATTTTGCATCTTCTTGTGCCCTTTCTCGTTTGACCCCCTCATTAGTGTCTTCTCTGAAGGATGGGCCGAGGAATGAAAAAGACTCTCTAGTCTAGCATGGTGGGCAGTGAGCATGAGGCTGTCGACCTCCGTGTGATTCAAGAACACTCCGGGATTGCAGCTGCCTGTGATCGGCCCAGAATCCAGCTCTCTGTGACTTCAGTGTGTACTGTAAACATTTAAAAGGGACCATCATCATTCATTATAAATGCTTAAACATATGTTTTTACTAAACCATGTTCCATTTTCTCTTACCAAACACATATGCTATACATCATCATTAAAATATCTGTTGTATTAACAACTTAAGTCTTTACTTCTGCTTTTTTCCCTAATACCTCCTTTTACCTTAGACTGCTGAGTCTTGTACTGTTCAATAGTACCCTCCAAAACTTCATGCCCACCTGGAAACTGGGAATGTGACCTTACCTGGAAATTGGATATTTGCTGATTTAATCAATTTTAGGCGATGTCCTACAGGAGTAGGGTGAGCCTTGAATTCAATGGCTGGTGTCCGTGTAAAGGGGGATCTGAAGACGCAGAGGAGACATGGGAGAAGACCACATGAACATGAAGGAAGACGGTGTAGCTCTGCTGCCCAAGCCAAGGGACTCCAGGCGTTGGCAGCAACTGCCAGAAGCCAGATGAAGCAAGGAAGGACTCTTCCCCAGGTCCTTTGGAGAGAGCATGGCCCTGCTGACACCTTAATTTTGAATTTCTAGCCTCCGTGACTGTGAGAGAATAAATTTCTCTTGGTTTCAACCACCCAGCTTTTGATACTTTGTTATGGAATCCTAGGAAACAAGTATGGATAGTATCTAGAGATTATTCCCCTCGGCCCAAGAGTCTTTAGGAATGTGAAAACACCATCCTCAAACCTGGAGAAGGTGAGATGCAAAGAAATAAACTGACACAGAGTGGAGGCTTCTGCTTTCGAATTGAATGGATGCAGCCAAATGAGGCAGTCCATATTCCCACCCTTCTCAGCACATCTTTCTGTGTTCTAATTGTGAACTTGACTAGACTGTAAGCTCTAAAAGGTAACATCAAGGTTTGACTTGTAACTGCCTTACATAGTTTCTAGCACATAGTAATGGATCAGTAAATATCTGAGGGAAGAAGGGAAGAAGGGATGGAGGGAGAGCAGCATAGAGGGAGGGAAACAAAGCCAAACTCTAAATGAAGTTGAATCCTTCTATCTATTGAACTTACTTCCAAAAACATTGATGATCTCAGGAACACGTAGAAATCTACTTCTACATTCACAAACTTACTAATGAGTAATTCAACCTTGATTCTAAAATATAATTTACCACTTGTGGTAATGAGGTCATTAAATGTTACATCATTTATAATGTTCAGAATTAGAATAATGAGATAATAATAGACTTTCAGTGTTAATAGGGATTCTAGAAATAAGCTTTTCTTCCCTCGTGTTGTATAAAGGAGAAAACCCAGGCCCAGAGATGTGAAGTGACAGGATCCATGCGTCCTAACTCCCAGCTTTGTGTCTTTCCCACTCTCTTCCACGGTCTTGCCAGGGCACGGGAGGTGATGTGTGAGAGACACTTCATTTACAAGAATATAACTTCCAACCCTCAAGTCGTCCCACACTGCAAAACATTCAACTCAAATAGAAGCAGACTTCTTACATGAAGATTTTCTCTTTTTTATCACTGTTACATCCTCACAATGAAATTTGTACCTGTGTCAAGTATTCCTATCAAATGCCGACTGTGCCCTAAAGCAAGACCAACTTCTGTGTCACTCCGTGTCCTCATCAGGACACGATAAGATTCACTCTCCTTTGCTTTCTATTTTCTGATGTAAAATGTTGCTGAGAATCAAAAGACGGACCGACTGTGAACGCACTGCACACTGTTCCCCCATACTCTCGTTATCCCGGGTTTCTGAGGATCAGAAAACAGCGCCCTGGTCTCGGGCCAGCCTCACTTCACACGTCGCCTTTCTGACTGCAGCACCCGCTGCATTTGAGGGCCTCCTCTCTCCTTCTATTTCTTCATCTGCACCAATGAAAACATCCCCGGTGGTACTCAGCGAAATGTCATGTCAAGCTGATTCAGTCCTATTGTTTTTCTAATTTAGAGCAAAGATAAATGTTAGCTCACCATGGCAGACAAACATTCTTCTGACATTAAAGAGACCTGTGTCTCAGGCCAAGAGCTGGCAGGATCTTAAAATTTACAAAAGAAGTTGCTGCAAAAGTGCTCGATTTCAACATGGGGATTGTCAAAGTTGACTCCTCGAAAGAAAAAGGATAGTGGAATTCATCCTGCAAATAATAACAAATCCAAACTGTATTCTTTGCGTCAAAAAGATCCCCAAACGTTATCTGGGGTCAAATCTATTAGGACCAGCTTGCCTTTTGGTTTACTCCACTAGCTGACCTATGCATGACTTCTGTTTACTGATAAACAGCCATAATTTAAATAACATTGGGATTCCTTTTCTGGGCATTTTATTAGCTTCTCAGAATTGATTAATGCTTCATAAAGTCTGCTTGAGGGGAAAAAAAGTGATTACATTTTTTTTTAAATTTTCAATTTCATAACTTTACTAATTTATATCACAGTGCCATCTATTGGAGTAAATGTGCTTTTTCAACAGTAGCCAAACAAAACCAATCGCTCTGTTGGCCTCAAGAGAACCACCAAATTAGTTTATTAGTAGGAATGACAATTATTCAAAACGAATATTAAATTTCAGCACAGCGTAAAGCTCCATAAAGAATATGGAGGCGTGGGGAGTAGCAAAGAAATTACATGGATGTAGCCTAAATTATTATATCACATTGAGATACCACTTTATCAAAGAAAACATCGTAGCACCATTTCTTGATTTCGAATTCTCATACTCTCTTGAAAAATGTGCAGTGTAGATAATCAAAGCAAATGAAATTTGTGACAAGGTGCCCCACCCCCGACGCCTGAGAAATACTGAGATGTTTGTTTTTTGCTTTCCTTGCTTCTTTTTTTTGTTTTTTTAAGAGTTTATTTGTTTGACAGAGAGAGACCCAGTGAGAGAGGGAACACAAGCGGGGGAGTGGGAGAGGGAGAAGCAGGCTTCCCGCTGAGCAGGGAACCTAGTGTGGGGCTTGATCCCAGGACCCTGGGATCATGACCCGAGCTGCAGGCAGACGCTCAACAACTGAGCCACCCAGGCGCCCCTGCTTTCCCTGCTTCTTGTAGTGATGCCCACTGTGTGCCAGACACAACAGTGTCTAGTTTTCACCTGCTTGCATGTCCGTCTGCATGGGTATACTGTGGATTTAGGAGGGCAAGGACAATACCTTCTCAGATCTATATTCCAGTACCATGCACCCAGCTTGGCAGAGCGTTGGTTTCCAGAGTGTGGGGAGAGTCTCATAGAAATACAGTTTTCAGACCTCTCTCCCTTATCAGAATATTATCCTTCCTGGCTCCCATAAAGAGAAGTGCTCGCTGGTAGAAGGACTGACATATTCAGGGGAGCAAACACTGCAGATCAGATTTGGACATGGTTGAATGCCATCCTGATCTGGAAATGTTAGTGCTAATTTCAGAGCTGCAGGATGAGTATTTAAAACATTCAGCCCATGGTTTGCATCTCTTTTGCAAATATTACACGTTGATCTATATTGTACTTACCTTAAATATTTGCATAGTGAGTGTGCTAAAGGCAGGATCTTCATTTGAAAACATAGGTCCGGAAGAAATCATTTTTCAGATCTTTAACTTTCGTTGGTAAAATCTCTCACAATAGCTTTGCCTGTAAATATCTTTGAATTCACAAATGATCTTTTCTCCTCTTTAAAAAAGAAAACTGTACGCCTTTTCTATTATGTTTAACTTTGGTGATTCTTCCTGGAATGTGAAAGGTCTTATAACCTCTGTTTTTGGGGACCGAGTGGGATAGGGGATATAAAGCTGAGCAGTGGAAAAGTAACTTCACATCTTCTGAATTCAGATATATGATAGAACAGTATAGAAGCACCAATACTCTTCATTTATGTTCTTTCCATCCTCCATCTCCTGAGCTTTTTCAGAGAAAACATTCCTTTAGAAGGAGAGGCTCTTGAGAGCAACAACAAAAAAAGATCCTATTGTGAGAACTGTTTCACATTAAGACAGTAATTTTGCATTAATTTAGACCTAAGAGATTATTTCCAGCTCCTCTTTTTTTTTAAGACTTTATTTATTTGAGAGAGAGACAGAGAGAGAGAGAAAGAGTGTGTGTGTGTGTGTGTGTGTGTGTGTGTGTCAACAGGGGGAGGGGCAGAGAGAGAATTTCAAGCAGACTCCCCACTGAGCATGGGGCCCAACACAGGGCTTGGGCTAGACCTCAAGACTCTGAGATCATGACCTGAGCCGAAATCAAGAGTCCGACACCCAACCGACTGAGCCACTCAGGCACCTGGATTTCCAGATACTCTAAAGACTCATCCCTCGGACTAGTCATCATTTAAAAATTTTTCTCCTTTGAGCTGTCAAAGCAGAAATTTTTTAATCCTAAGAATCTTTAAAATGCAACTGGAATGTTTTCTGGAACTACCAAATTTGTATATTACATTGGATAATACCCAAGGATAAAGTTTCCAGGTTATTATTTTCAGATTCACTGTGTATTACTCAATAAAGTAGTCAAAAACTGTTTATTAAGTTACACCATTCAATGGTTAGTTCAACTATAGTTAATCTTCCTCTTATTTTCTTTTAAACATGATTACTGTTTCTCCCTCCAAAACAAGATAACATGATTGTTGTCAGATGTTTAGAGTTTTGCTACATGCCTCTTTTTATTAAATGAGATTTTGAATAAGGTTTTATTTCACTGAGAGATGTATCTTCACTTTCACAACAATAAAGTTTTGTCATATACCTACGTGATTTTGGTTAATTGGGTACTATTGATGACAATGATATTTCTTTCACTCAATTCAGAGGAAATTTATAACAGACAAGTCTCAGGAAGTAAAACAAATATAAAAAGTCCAACGAATATATGCATTTTAATTATATGATGGAGTGATCGGTGAAAGATTTTTAAACTTAGAAATATATTACATGAGAACGGAAATTATGGAGAAATTGGAAATGAACTATTAGTTCCAAGGAGAAGAGAAAATAGAAGTTTTCTATACAGAGGAAGAGCTTGTTCATTTATTTTTAAATGAATAGTGGGGGTAATCAAATCACTGGAGAATTTATATTCTATTAGATACAATTAAATATTGTGATAATCTTATTGATAAATGTTAATGTCTACAATATGACGGATATTATAACCTTCCAGTATCATGAAAAATGTCAAGGTTGACTAAAAGACTTTCAAATGTAATATATAACTTTTTTTTTTATAGATACAAGAGTACACATTGCTCTGAATTTAAGACGGTTCTGAGCATGCAGTAGATGTCTTAAAATGTAATTTTAAAGAATCTCCTCAAACTCGAAAACAAGTTACCATAAATTTTGAAGCCTGTCATGCTGTTCCGTATCTGGCTAGAAACACTGACTTTCACTAAGTACTTCTAGGGGCAAAATGACTCATTTAAAGCACAGATTTAATATCCAGGTCGAGGTCCTCAGGCTGGTATTCTCTTCCATTTCTTACCAGAGAAACGCGAATGTTCCTACCAAAGTACAAAAATAAGAAAAGCAGAATGTGTAAATTCCAGCAGGCTAGGCATAGACCAGGTACCATTTTAAGTACTTTAATGACAATAGCTCATCTCTTCTTATGGAAAAGCAAACAAGGGAGATACTATCATTTTGTTTTTTGTAAAAGTGAGCACTGGCCGTCTGTTTTTGTGGGAGAACCAAGATTTGAATCTATGTATGTCTAGCTCTCAAATGTTGACTTTTCCAAGGAATCAGAAGGGAATGTCTACAATCCCTACTCTCAGATGGAAGAGGTGGCTGCCATTCAAAAGGAGAGTAAAGAGAAAAGCAAGACATATTCCTCATCATTGCCTTGTAAAGTGCCTAGCAATTTTCCAAGCCAAATGGAATTAGTCAATGTGATAACCCAACCCATTAAGTTGGATCATAGTGGCCTCTTCTGGTGAAAAAGGGAATATCAGAAATCTTTGTTAAAAATCCTAAGTAACTGTATAATATAAAAGTTGAATAAGTTATACAAAATTAGTGTCTACACATTTACAAATGCTCTTTCCTTAGAGATGCTAATTCAAAACATGGTAGTATGTATGGTAGATCATGCTGGGATGATTTTCCTATATGTCATTAAAACATGTTACGAAGAAAGCATATCACATTGGACAAACACAAAGAGGAGCCTATCAGGGATGTGATCTTAGGTAAATTTCAAATCTTTTCTAGGCCTCAATTTTTCAATGTGACAAATAAAAAAGATTGTGATAACAAAAGCAGGAGATACCACAATCGCTATTATATTTGTTGACCATGGTATACAATTAGACACCATGTATGCTGTCATAATGATCTTTATAAAAATCCTATGAAATCACAGGGCAGGGTTACACACCCCAAATTATAAATGAGGACGCCAAAGCTCATACAGATCCCATATTTTGACTAAGCATATCTCTTAGTTGTGGATCCAAGTTGCAAACCCAGATGTCCTGCTTTGAAGTTGAGTGAACTTTCTGCTACAGAGCACTGCTGGTGAGGTGGTGATGGATCCTGTCAATCTCTACATACGAAAAACTTTGTCAACCTGAGTTCCCGATACCTGCCATCATTATGGACCTGACAGTGTAAGGGTAGAAGGATTGAAAAATTATTTAGTCTGGTGGTTTTCAAAATGTATCTCTCTGTTAATCCTTCATATTCTGCCCACTGGTGAACAGGAGTAGTGAATGGTCAAATTTCTCGTCTCTTCTACCACATCAGCTTTGTATTAGACTAGGTCCACTCGTGGAATAGATACAACACAATACCTCAAATGGGATATTTAACATCAAGAATTGTTATTTGACTTTAAAGGGTAAAGAGAACTCTAAATATCTTAGATTCAAGGAACGGTACCCAAGGGAAAAATAAACTTGGAAGTGGGAAGCCTTCACCAAGATTGGGATTTAGACCTTGCTGGAGAAGTTGTGGTTAAAACTCAAAAGATGATGTTCACTTGATTGTTCTGGGCCAGAACTGGTCCACTCTTGCTGGGCCATGGCTGGGGAACAAGGAACCACAGCTTGGACTAGCGTGGAACGAAAGCCCTTCCCTGTTGCAGGTGCGCTAGGGGCCAGAGCCATGCAACTGGACATGGTGAGCAGGAAAGGCCCCTGTAGGGTGCAGGCAGGCCCAGTGTGGGAAGTCAGTACTGGAGTGCCTGGGACCCTCCCTGGCAATGTACCCAGAAGACTTTGAAATTCAATGTGAAGTCCACAAAGGTGTGGCTGGAATGTGAGTGAAGTAAGCCTCCCTGGATCTCCCCCAGACATGGCACTGGCTTCCATGGAAAGCGAGTAAGAAGAATAAATTAGAAGTATCCCAGAATCAGGAAGAGAAACCCCTTCCTCCTGCAGTATCACTACTGAGAAATCCAAATGTCATGCTAGATGCAGAATTGAAACACTTACAGGGTCCAGCTTAGTTATCACAGAACAGACAGTAAAGGATATATGGAGCCAAGAGGCAGTGATAGTCATAAAAAGTATAGGCTTCAACCAGGGCAATTCAATTCTCATAGGTTTTATATGTTGGGGGCAAAAGAAGTTCTGTTCGACAAAAAAAAAGGAAGAACGAAACAAAAAGAAAGAGATTCCACTAATTCAAAAAAATTTTTTTTTTCAAAACTACCGATGTATTAAATGTGCTCTACTTTACAGAATAGAAAATCATGCTCCAAAGAAGGAAAGTAGTGTGGCCTAGCACACATTGTTAAAGGCAGATCCAGGCCCAGGATCTAAATTTCCCAGTGTATAATCCTTAAACTCCGGTTCAGGCTTTCCCATATAGATCATAGAGAGGAGACAGATATCTGCTTTTGCATGTGTGTGCCTGAGCCGTGTTAGGCTCGATGGGTGGACCATCATGTTAAATATAAGGCCAGCCATGGGAATTAGTAACCACTGCTATGATATGGATGACCCTTGAAAATATTCAGCCAGCTTGCTAAGTAAAAAAAGCCACTGACAAGGAACCACATATCGTCTCATTCGGCTAGTAAGAAATTTTCAGAGTAGACAGATCTGTAGACAGAAAGTATATCGGTGGTTCTCCAGCGGGGAACGCTGCAATTATAAAAAGATTCAAAGATCAGGCCCTTGACAGTGTAGTTGTGGTAGACTTCTGCAGCTTGAGAACCAGCAGAACCCGAGGAAATAATCAGAGTGGAAGACCAGCGCACCAGGCTAAAGTGAATAGCTCAGTAAGAGCCCCATCACTGCAGGCTGCCAGGCGTTGGCACAGGGATCCGGGTCTTGGCACCCCACCACTCTTGGTCAAAAGACAGCTGAGTTTGACTTGCAACTAAATGATGGGATTTCCTGGTGTCAGACAGTCTGGTTGCAGAGTCCATTCTTAGGGGTTATGTCAGAGTGTCTGCTTTTTTTTTTTTTTTACATGTGGCAATATAGAGGAACAAGAATTTCTGATGTATAGACAATATAAGCAAATGTAAGGATTGTCAAGAATATTGAGGGCAGTTAGCCCTAAAAAAAATACTAGAGTTTCTGCTGATTTGGCAAGATTGAGCTATTATAACTTGAGTATTAAGGGAAATATGATATTGGCACACATTAACTGGGCCAAGAACATGGTGATAACTCATATATTACTTGTAGTCTTCAGAAGACTATTTCAGTGCCTATTATGCACCTTTTACAATTTAAGAAACTGAGCTTTATAGAGGTTAATAAATTGTCCAAGGCGGCCAGGCTGCTCAGTGGGGGTGTCTGCACTCAAATCTAGACCTATGAAGAGCAAGTCTGTTCTAAGGGGTTCTGGTTTGTTCTATGGATCTTTAATGTTTATGGATGTTGAGGTTCTTGAAAAATTATTCTTGTCTCCTGTCTTGGGCAGTATTTCAAGAGTTCTTTCTGTTACTCATATTAGTAATACCCCAAGCATTCCTTAGAAATACATGCTTCAGAATAACTATTAAACTCACTTACTGGAAAGTTCTTAAAATACTTAGATCTCAGTTGTTTCAATGCAAAACCAGTTACTCATCTTCAGTCTCCCTCCCAGTGTGAGAATAAACACATAATCTCTTGTGACACAAGTAAGGAGATTTTCTTTCCCAGTCACACCCAGCCACATGTCTGTGATGATGCAGACATCAAAGGTCCATTCAACAAAAACACATAAAATATGTTTATGTAACATTTAGTATTCATGTCATTTTTTTAAAAGGAATCTTTTCTGAAGCCCTTTGAGAATTACTAGTTAATTCTTTGCTTTTCCTCTTATTTTTTCGAACATTGTCAAGCTGTCCATATACTTCCCCTGAAGAGGAGGGTCCCATGGAAATGTCCCAAGAGCTGAGCTGTGGTTTCACTCAGCTTCGTGGGCTCTGCATTTTGGAGCCAGACCAGCTGATACTTCAGAAAATATTCTTGAGTTTAATTTAATTAAGTAGCTTGAAATAATCCATTTAAAAAAAATCCGTTCAAGATCAATTCACTTCACTTCCTGTTTATGTGGTTGAATTTTTATGGCCTTGGCCTAAAACAAAACCAAACAAATAAATAATAATAATTTATAAAGAAAACAAAGCCAAACAAGTCAGCAACCTGTAAACTTGTTAGAAACCCCGTGAGCCCTGATTTCCCACATTCAGTGCTAAATAAATGTACCTCCTAGAAGAAAAGGACTCATTTTAAAATTGTGGGTGTTTATTTATCCTTTTCCTCCCTTATTCCCTTTGACCTTGCTGGAGGTGATTTGTGGCTTAGCTCGTTTACAACCTGCTGGAGGTAACTTTGTCGGGGAATGTTTCTACTTTCGCCCAGTGGAGAGGAACTCATCCCATCAGTACTCCGAGTTAAGTATTTCCAACGATCCACCCCATTTTCTCTGCTGTCAGTTTCGATCGTCTTCCATCATACGGCTTATGTGAAATCTCTTCAAGGAATTCTTACTCAGAGACCAATTGGACTCTTTGTCCTTCAATGTTTTGATCGTACCTGGCAATGGCTTTTACCAAAATTCTTACTAACGTTGAATTACAGTTTCCCCTTCACCTGTGATCTTCCTCACTGACCTGCAGATCGCTGAGTTAGAGCGCCGTGCCTCCTTCACACAGCACGCCCGATGCCCTTCCGAACTATTACAGAATCTGTAAGATTAAGTAGTGGTTTGTGTGTTGAAGGAGCTGTGGCACCATTTCAGACACAGGGTGTCCTGAACACAAACTGGAAAATGATGTAGACTCTTCCCATTCGTGGCTCTGGTTTGATGAAAACCATGCCCGAAAGCTATGGCTCTTGTAACAGTTCCAGATCAACCAAGGAGACTTAAAGGACGAATGGCTAATTGAGAAACTCTATCTGGTGAGAAACTGTACCTTTCAGTCCCTGTCTTAGCCTTCGGTAACCCCTCAGATCCACTCCAAGGGAGTGTCTTATCACCTCCTCTCCCCCAGTCCCCGAGCTGCCTCTCCTCTGAGCCTTCGCTGAACTTGGCAGGCTGAGTACCCACAGATGTAGGTCTATGTAGCTATATTGGAAAAAATAACCAAGTTCAAATTAAGCCAACAAAAAAAAAACGAAACAAAACAAAAAAATACACAAACATTTGATGGTTGACTCACTGTCCAAAATAAAGTGTTTTCATTGTAGTTTAGCTGTTCTGTACCTGTGTGGGGCTGTTTAACTTGAATTGTTAGAATGACAATTTCTTCTTTTGATGATAATCCTTTTTACATAAATTTATCCGTTATATTATCCACGTAAAAAAGTTTACAATTTCACTTAATCATTCCCTATTTCTCTGCTGGATCTTAATTCTTAATTCTCTGATATTAACTTCTTTCAATCTGTTCAAATGAGAAATTTAAATAATCCACTTCTCATTGGGTAATTAGCCTTTGAGTGTTAATTCCCTTGGTTTACTCTCCACTGGCCCAACCCCACATCTCGGTCCACAGGAGTTCACAGGATGAGTCTTTAGAAATCTATCTAAACATCCTCACACACTCTCTCATTCAGTGAGGGAGCCCCTCTGAATTTCAGGTAATATGCAAACATTTCCTGCCACCAGTAGTTTCTCCTGTTGCAGGGTCTTGTGTGCCAGGGTCAAGAAGGAATTCTTGAGATGTTTTACAGTGCAACTTAGTAAGTTTATTTAAGTAGCACAGGGACAGGACCCATGGGCAGAAAGAGCTGTACTTTTGCTGTGTGAGCTCAGTGCACAATGGGGAGGGGACGTGCAGAGAGTATTAGATCATAAATGCCTTCTTGGAATTTCTACTTTTAAAACTACCTCCGCGTTGTCATTCAGTTCTTAACATTAACTATCGGTGAAATGTACAGGCAATCATGAGACCCTTTAAGGATGTAGCAACAAGTATCAGAATATGCAGGCTATGGGTCAGCCTTCTGGGATAAAGGTGAACATTTTTCTGCGTCTATCCTCCATCACTCCCTCCCTCCTACTTCCCAACCCTAAGGCCAATTTCGTTGACCTAATAAGGGATTCCAGTGTCTCCTACCTTTTCAGGGGCCATTCTGGGAAGTGGAGAGCTGCCCCAGTTCACACATTTCATTCCCCCAGGCTCTTTCCACAAACATATTTAGTTATGAAAACATCTCAGTTGTTTCCAACGCAAAACTAATAAAACCTCACCTGTTCCCATTGCTCCTTGGCCTCTCCCCATCTCTTTCCTCCCTTTTAGATCCAGAAAGCCCAAGAGACAAGCTCACTCACCCAACGTCCTTTCCACTCCACAAACAACCACCTTCGTACTGAACTGTTTCTCTCAAATTGATCTCCCAAACCAATAGTCAGCTTCCATCATTTAATCCAAGGGACTTTTCTGACCTTGCTTTATATATATTTTAGGCAGCATTTTAAGTTAGTTGATAGCTCTCTCCTTCATTAGTAACTGTTTTGTCTGGCCCTTTTTTTTTAATTGGGTAAGAACTTACCAGTAAGGTGTCATTCTTAGGTGAACAACTCAGCAGCTGTTAAATATATATACATTCATGAAACTACTTAAATCAAAAAACCCAAAAATAGGACATTTGCATCATCCTATCGGTCATATACCCCTTTTGAGACAATAAATCCCCAAATTTACCGCAATCGTGCCCTCTTTAACTTTAGATTAGTTGTTCCTCGTTTTGAAGTTTGTATAAATAAAATCACATGGTATTTTTTTTCTTTTGTGTGGGCCTTTTTACTCAATTGTATGTCTAAAATCCATCTACGTTACTGCATGCAAGAGAATACAGTTTTTCATGGTTATGTGTCCTTTTTATAAGAAAAGACAACAATTTATTTAACCATGCTACAGGTGAGGCAAATTTAGGCTGTTTCCACTGCTCTGAACATTTTCTTCTGGTTGCGTTTTTGTGGGTCTGAGCACACATGTCTGGAGGTGGAATTGCTGTGTTGTAGACCTTACTTTTATTTAACTTTAAAAGGCAGCTACAAGTTCTCGAATGCGGTGATAGCCACTTTCCCTCCATCCACAGTATGTAAGCACTCTACTTCTTGTTCATCCTGTCTAAAACTTGGTATTGCCAGTTCTTTTAAAGTTAGATCCCTCATTGTGGTTTCAAGTTTTATTTCCTAAATGACCAGATGTTAAGTACATCTTCATATGCATATGTGGGCCACTTGAAAATTATCTGTGGTAAATAGCTTTTCGAGGCTCTCATCCATTGTTATGGATGTTTTCTGTCTTTTCTTGTTTATGTGTAAGTGTTTATATATAAAATATATTAATTCAATACAATATTCCTATGGCCACTGGATCCTCTTTTCTAAGTACTATTTTAGTTGCTTCTGCAAGATTTGACATACTGTAATTTAACATCGTTCACTTGGAAGTGTCTTGAGCAGGAAAACCTGGCTGTTTTGAGGCAGGTCACTTTCCTCTCACAGATTTTGTCTTTTAAGAATCTCAGGATTGTAGGAGATTTACTCTGGCTTTTTGAAGCTGTATTAGCCACTACCCCTTCCCACTTTCTCAGTTTCTAGGAACAGCCACAGAACTCAGCAAGTCTTAAGAGGTAAACCAGCTGCCTCTGGGAACTTCCGTTTCCAATCTGTCGTGTTGGTCTCAGTTGACAGCCAAAGGCTCTCGGGTCACCCTCCCTGGAAGAGTCATTGGGCATGGGACAGACTCCTCCTCAGCCCACACCCAGGACAGCAAATGCCCGCAGGGAAGGAGGTAGCTGGCCTGTGAGTCTCAGAGCACCTCTGAACTATAACATATCTAGTCCACGTTGCCTCCACAGTTCTGTGAAGTCTAAAACCATGATTTCTGAAAGTTTTCTAGCTTTTACTTGTTGTTGCAGTGGGAGGGGTGGGCTGCACCCACCACTAAGTCCAACACTGGGAGGCTATCCTCTCTCTAAAGCCAGCCTGCCTTGCTGGTCAAATCACTGAATGTTCTGGCTTTTTCCTCTGATGCCATTAGCAGCTCTTCTCACTCTTTTTGCCATTTTCATGTTCGGCACTTGACTTCTAAACAGGAACTTCTCAGAGATTTGCCCTAAGTTACCTTCCTGTATTCTGTACTGTCTTGGCAGACGATTCCAGTGAGTTCCGTGAGTGCAACTACAATATGCCTCAAAATTTTACCTATTTATTTCACTTCTATCATTTATTCCTTAGGCGATTTATTTTCAGATACATTCATACTGATATCTCATTGGAGCCTAAAATCTCAGTTTTCAAGTTTTTCCTGTCTAATCATGCTTACACCAGGAAATAGCACTCCCATCCAGAAGTTACCCAAGCCAGAATCCTAAGCCTCCCTCTGAACTTCTGTATCTTTGCCCACATCACCTGAAGCACTTACTCCCTAACTATTTCTAAAACCCATTCTCTTTTTCCCAACTTCTCTCCACTTCTCTGTTTCACCACCCAGCATCTCCTCCTTAAAGCTCAGAGTCAGTCTCCTCTCTGGTTTCCTAGGATCCACTTCAGTCTATTCTACGTGAATCCAGACAAGAATAATATTCTTCCCATGTGCAAGAGCCATCTGTAAAGTGGGTTCCTCAGAAAAGAAGAGTGAGCTAGATAGATAAGTAGATGTGATAGGATTTTGAACTTCCATGATTAAGACCAAATAGCCCAGGATTCTAGCTATGTCATCCTACATAATGACCCTATACTATATAGCAAGCCCACCAAAACCAGAAAACAATCATGGACTGATTCCCCTACAGAATGCCACCAGAAGGACCTTAAGTCTAGCTGTGCTTCCATCGAGATGCTCAGACTTGTTCTGACGCCAAGGGGATATTCTTCTTTATACATCCTCTCTCCTTTCAGTTCTAGAAAAAATTAGGCGTAGTCCCTGCTGTGGGGTAAAGCTACCTACCTGATACATTTAAGTAAATTTAAGTAGGTATTGTCTACTCAAATATTAATAAAATAAATATTTTGGTACAAATTCAGACTTGTGTTCTTATGATCCAGTAGGATCTGGCTCAATCTCTGTAAGAGAACTCATATGGGCAAATTTAAGAACATAATAAGAGGGGTGCCTGGGTGGCTCAGTCAGTTAAGCATCTGACTCTTGATTTCAGCTCAAGGTCATGATCTCGGGGCAATGGGATCAAGCCTAGTGTCAGGCTCCATGCTCAGCACAGAGTCTGCTTGAGATTCTCTCCCTCTGCCCCTTCCCCCACTCGAGCTCTCTCTCTCTCTCTAAAAAAATAAAATCTTAAAAAAAAATAATAAGAGTGCTCTTACACTTTTTCATAGTCTTATATATTTAATAACCATTAGGCCCTTTCAAATTTTTTATTACATTATGTTCTTATAAAATTATTAAAAATTAAAATAGATAAAGAGAGGACCAATTCAAGATTCTACCTCTTACATAATATAATGCAGTAAACAAAGATTGTAAAGTTGGAAGGCAAGATTGCAAACTGCAAAATAAGCTTTGTTACTAGCCATTCAAACTTGGAAAATCATTTCAATTGACCTCCATTTCTTCTTCTGTAAAATGAAATAAAATACTTAATCCAGAATGAGAAATATATGTAGAATATTTTGTAAACTGGAAAGTGGCATGGTAATTCTGCTTGGCCAATTAGTGATATTCATTATTCTAGACCCAAAAGCTTCCACTTGATATCACTTAACATGTACACTTAATCAATTTTCTGTATATTTTAAGGTGAAACAATGATTGCAAAATGAATCCAATCTTTTCAAGCAGTAAATACTTTAGGACGACACAAAACAACAGTGAAATCTTGGGCTCATCTCTCTTTCTTTGTACATATGGTAAAATGTACAAAGCCTACTAAAGCCTACCCTTAAAAAGGTACATTTGACTTATATCCTACATTTTGTTTTAAAATATGTTACATATTACTAATATCCATCCTAAACATGTATGCAAATATGTCTTTCAAATTGGCCTAGAATTAGTCCTTCAACTTGGCTCCCATCCTTTCTGTGAAAATTCAGTTCACTCATCCATCATTGTTTTTTTTTTCTCCCTAAATATATATGAGTCCCAAGAGAGTATCTCCTGCATGATCATTAAACTAGTTGTTTTGATAACCCATTGTATCTGCCATTTTCCTCTTCTTTTGAGTGCAAACAGAAGGAGAAGAGACTGGCAGACCCCACCATGCTGGCACCAAACATCAGTACCACTGTTGGTATAACCAGTAATATCAATGCCCTATGCTTCTGATGCCCACGGTAAGTAAGAGTTCTTGTGTTTGGCCAAGAGTGTTGTTCCCTAATTGTTGCAGAAACTGCTAGGATACACTCACGGTTTTCTAGTTCTTTTACCTCCTTCTGCTTACTCTTTTAGCACAACATTATTAGAATTTAAGTACAGTCCCCTAGGGGCTGAGAAGTGGAAAATTTTAAGAAATAGGTAAGGAAGTGCTTCCAAATTATATATTCTCTCTACAACCCAATGTACTGTCTCTGAAATAAACTTTCAACTTGATACTCTCTTCGTTAGTTCTAGAAGGTTTCCTGAGATTCCTCAAAACAGACTCCCAGGTTCCCCGACCAATCATACCTGCAAATGGTCCACCCATAATTGGATATAATGGTAAACCAGATGGTTTTTTGAAAATACCTTGATTTCCTCATTTGTATGTGCCAAATCAACAGTTGTTTGAAGCCATAGCTGGTTGTGTCCTTGATTATTTCACACATCAGACGTAGCTCCTAGCGCCTTTATCAACACGGTAACAGCGTGGTGGTGGAGCTGCACAGAGCAGGCAACTCTCAAGTAATGCACGCAGTTAATCACACATTTATCCCAAGTCGGTTACATGGGTTAATTGCTGAGAACTCCATCTTTATTGATGAGTTTTGATATAGGCCATGTTATATACATTATTTATTGTATAAGAGCTTATTGAGGAATAGAATATGTAGAGATATTTTCTCAGTGGCCCCCGTAGGACAACTGGCGACCTTCATTTTCAAGGTTATAATTAGCCAGCAGAAAACCTAGTCTTACGGAGGTGCCAAACATTTTTAAAGCATCCGGGGCAACAAAATAAGGTCCGATTCCAGTTAAAAAGAAAGATGAGGCTGAAAGTATGAAAAAGAGCAAAGTCTAGGCATCAGACATTACTAAATGTTTCATTTGAATGAACAACTATAAAGTGACCTTAATAATAGTCACTGTCAGTGCACCAGGGTCTTATCGTTTGTAAAATGATAACTATTTGCAGAATTGTTCTAAATACTTCGGATGGTAAGTATTAGCCTCTATGTTGGAAGATAACCAACAACTAATGGTTAAGACATTATTGGCTTTATTATTCTGTAACTATTACTAACTAGGTATTAAAACACCCCTTAGGAAATCTCCATTTCCTTAGAATTATAGGCTTTTGAAAAGATATTGAAAACAAATGGTATTGGCAATCCCCTAGGCCAGTGACTTGAGAGGAGTTTCACATCTGCCATCCATGGAATATGCCTGAATGTCAATTTTACATGGATCTAGCTTTTAATTAAAATTGAGGACACAAAATTGTATCTGTGGTATGATTCCAACTATATGACATTCTGGAAAATGCTAAAGTATGGAGTGAGAATAAGCAAGTTAACAAGCAGGGGGAGAAAATCACATTTTTTTTTTTTTTGGTTGTCGTTTCAAAGTGTAATATTCATTGAACAATTACTATGTGCCCTTGGCCAGAGAAGAGAATTGAAGGAAGGATGGGGATTCCTGAGAAAGTGGCTCTGAACTCACAACTTCTGAAAGCTAGCTCCATGTTCACTGTCCTTTTATCCCACGGCGTCCCCTTTTCACTGACCCCAGGACATAGTCCTTCTCTGCTTACCCAGGCAAAAAGCCTCGGTCCACTGCCTTCCAGATGCATCTTGTTTTTCTCCTCCCCAAGCACAAAAAGAAGTTCAGAAAATGCAAAGAGCGGGTGGGGGAATGGGATAGACCGGTGATGGGTAGTAAGGAGGGCACGTATTGCATGGTGCACTGGGTGTTATACACAACTAATGAATCATAGAGCCTTACATCGGAAACCGGGGATGTACTGTATGGTGACTAACATAATATAATAAAAAATCATTAAAAAAAAAAAAAAAAGAAAATGCAAAGAGCCAGGGCAAGAGGGCAGAAAGAAGTAAACAAGCTACCCAGCGTAACTCCTGTGAAGAACAATGTTCACAGATCTTCTGTAAAGAGACTGAATTATGATCAGACAAATCAGAAGTCAAAATCTGTTTATTTGAATGAATTATGGTTTTAAATATTAAATCTGATTCAGTGACCCCCTTATTTTAATCATCTATCTTTGTATGTCACAGCTCTTGTCCATATGTTCAGCTGGATTCAGTTAGGGCTGGAGGAGTACGTTTCTTTTCACTTCCTCCCTTCCTCCCTCCATCCCTCCCTCCCTCCTTTCCTCCAAATTTTTGGTCACAATTTGTCTTAATTCTTCATACATTCACACACTTCATGCCACATCTAGTGTAAGCCAAGAACTTTGTTACCTCCCAGTGTTTTCTTGTGATGGAGCATTGACCGAAAGGAAGCAGATTCTTACATTTTGAGATGTGAGGAATGAGAAAGGAGCTTTGTGATGGAAGTACATTTGAGAACATCCCTACCTGTGCTAGCTCCCTGCAGGTGCAGGGATGCCCTTGCTTTGATTGTGAGCTGCAGAAGAAACTCGCATCAGTTGCTGGGAAAAACAGAGCTGGGGGGCGCCTGGGTGGCACAGCGGTTAAGCGTCTGCCTTCGGCTCAGGGCGTGATCCCAGCGTTCTGGGATCGAGCCCCACATCGGGCTGCTCTGCTGGGAGCCTGCTTCTTCCTCTCCCACTCCCCCTGCTTGTGTTCCCTCTCTCGCTGGCTGTCTCTCTCTGTCAAATAAATAAATAAAATATTTAAAAAAAAAAAAAAACCAGAGCTGGGATTCTACTCAGAATCCATGCTCTTCTGCCAACAACAAAAAAATACTTGTGTGTGAATAATCCTGAACTTCTAATCTAAGACACTTTGACAGATAAGGAGGTTGAGGCCTTCTGAGGATAAATGGCTTGCTCACGTTAAAATGAGAGCAAAGGCATCACAGGTGATCTCAGTACTCTATCCATCACACTAAATATAAAGAGGAGAATCGTCTCCATTGCTCCCAAATTGGCATTACCTTGTGAATAACATTTATCACCCTACTTCCTGTCTTGCTTTGTCCATAAGACCAGAAAGCTGTGATGACATCAGCTAAAAGTGAAGGGACCCAGATTTCCCATGTATCCTGTTACTTTATTCTCTTAATATCTGTAAGGTTACTTTTTCCCCCTCTTATTAACCTTTAAAATATGCAATTATCTTATTGTAGTCACTTCCCTTCAAGCTGAGTTGTGCTTCCAGGGGAAATGACGAGACAATATTCTGAGTAGAGACACTGGGCTGCATTCAGAATCATTCCTTTCCTGCCTGCCCCTCTCCCTGTAGAAGGGGAGCAATGTGACGGGTTCATGCGTGTGTGCCTGGATGGCCTGGTCCTTTCAGGAAAGCCCTTTTCCAGCAGGTGGCTGCGTGCTCACCTTATAGCCCTCACAGCTCCTCAGGCATGCCCGGCATCGAGGATGTAACTGAAACTCCTAAAATGGAACTGGCTCCGTCTGTTAAAAGGGTTGCAGTGTATACTCTACTGATAGCCAGGCTGCCCTGGGGTATTCAGCAGAGAGGCAAAGTGAATTAGCATTTTAAAAATTTCCTCCTTAACCTGCGACCTATCCAAAGCACAGGGTAATAACTGGACACAGGAGGAGTTGTCAGAGTTCAGATTTACAGCAGTGAGGCCGGGACCACGGCAAAGGAGAAGAAAAGACCCATTTTAGAAATGCTAAGAGGGAATTCTTGAATAGATGTGGGTATCAAATGGAGGTATGGAGAGAAGGAGAGGAGGTTTAGAAGGAGAGGAATTGTTGAATTAACGGTGAGTTGACTTGAGGTAAGACACGTCCCCTTTTTGGCACTCAGTGTAGTAAGCACAGTACTTACAAGATGGATATGTTAGAATTAAATCAGAAATAAATGCATCCATACTTTTCATGTATCTTTACACGGACTTTCCAAGGACAACAGGGAGCATCTTTATTATCTTTTAATTTTATTATCTCTTCGGAGATTACTTATGTTTCACAGGTAAACTTTAGGAGAGGAGGGTTTTAAGCCAAGGGAAGAAAAGTTACAGTGTTATACAAACATTCATGAATGACACATGAAGGCAAAGAGGAATGGTCGTTCCAGGAGTATTAATGGAGAAGAAGGCAGAGCAGTGCCGTATGAGAGATGAAGCTGGCACACAGGCTAAGTCGAGACAGGATTGTGGGACGCCTTGAATGTCATGCCTAATGGTTTGGATTTGGTGCAAATGGGACATGATTTAGGGTTTTTGAAAGAAGAGCAATGATCTAAAATATTCAGAAAGAACATAATGATTTCTGCTGCCTGATGGAGGATTATACTGCAACAGTAAGACCCAAAACAGAGACACAGGTGGATATTAAAAAAAAAAAAAAAAAAAAAAAAGGAGGGGGGGAACTATCAGAGATTTAACAAAGTAGTGACACTCTACATTCTACAGGTCTTCACTGGGCTAACTCTTTCAGATATCATGTATAATTTATATCGTAAAGATAGCTTGTAAATCTAAATAGAGCTTACTAGGTGCCAGGCACTAGATTCTCAAACAAATTAACTCATTTCACTGCTGCAACAACCATATGAACAATATTCTCTCATTAGCCTCTCCCTCAGATGGGGAGACTGAGTCAGAGATGGGTAGGAAGTCTTCCCAGAGTCACATAGCTGGGAAGCGTCAGATTCAAGTCCGGGTTCGTTTGGCCCCAAGGTTTTTTCTGTGCAAGCTTATCCAAAGATGCTCATTCTCTGGCTTATACTCAGTAATACACATGGAGGTGGTCTTCTTCTCTGCCACCCCACACCCACCCCCCCCCACACTGCTATCTATTGCTTTAGTGTCCAGTTCAGCAAATGCAAAGGGGGTCTCTCTCCCATCCATACACTGAGTCTATTGACTTTAAGGATTCTTGAAATGATTGAAGTTAGAGTAAGTTTGAATTGGGAAGTTCAGACGTAAATAATGCCTCCACTCTGCTCGCTTAGTCTGTAACTAATTTATTCCAGTACATTCGATGACATTTATTTGAATGTCAGCCTCGGAGAATATTATAAATTATAGTAAATGTTCAGAACGAACCTTCAGTATCTTTCATTGTAGAGAACTATTATTATCTTCCCTCAACTAAAACATCGAATCAAGAGACGTTGGCCTCTGAAACTTGGTTCCACATTTGGGATCTGATGTTTACATCAAGGGCAAATCTGGCCTGCAGTGGAAACCCTACAGGTAGAAAGGAACAAAACTCTCTGTAGAAAATCAGTAATTCTTGACTACGATTCTTTAAGAATGTATTCAGAACACACTCCGAGCTCCTCTCACCTGGAAATGGATTGTCAGAATAACCTTCCGCAATAGGACCGAGTCAGGTCAGCCCCAGAAAGAGCTTGTCTAATGAAAAGGACCGCAGGGACCCAAATGCTACTTCTTATCTCAAGCACACCCAGGGTTTGCCTGAACTCTGTTCCAAGTAGAGGCCAAATTGAAAATCATAAAACTCATCTGAAAATAGCTCTCAGATCCTCCTCTCTCCCTCTCTCTCTCCCTCTCTCTCTCTCTCTCTCTTTCTCTCTCCCCCCCCCTCTGCCATTAAATGTTCTAGTTGTAGGGGATTTCAATTCTAAAAGTAGGGCCACGATAGCTTAGAAAGCAAACCCTGATGTAAAGAATGGAAAGATTAACATGACAGGGAAAAGAGCTGAGATACTGGATGGAAAATAAGCATGAGTGTGCTGGTGAGAGGATTTGGTTATAAGACCAACACCCTATCCAATCAGGCATTCAGCAGAGACACCCCGCTAAGCACAAGGAGCAAACAGCGAGGAAAATCTTCGAGTGAGAAAAGCAAGGAAGCTCATCCCCCTGCAATCACTAATAATCACTAAAGTATTTTAAAGCCTAAAATGCAAGAGAGTTAGCAATAAAAACACAAACAAGCTTCTTACGTAAACCTCTTCATAACCTCTTACATAGCATTATTAATACACTTTGTAAAAAAAAAGTTAGGAAAGTAGAAAAGTTTCTTCTCACTTAAAAATTAAACCTGATAGAGGAAAATTTTGAATAACCATTTCTGCTCATGTGTTTAAAGGAGCATTTAAGAAGGCTCACATACAGTTTATAGAAAGGGTAAAAATCAAAACGCACTTGAATATATTAGAGATACAAAATAATGTGCAGTTTTTTGCACCAAAATGTGATTTCATTCCTGAAAGTTGAACGTGAAGATCCTTGGGCCCTGTGTTTCTTATGTCGTGTGTATACTGGAGGGAGTGGAGGAGTTTCTATATAATTATAGTAAAGACTGAATAATAACAAGGATAATGATCACTACTTTCTTAGAACTTACTACGTGACAGGCCCTATGCTCACTACTTTGTATGCCTCCGCTTACCCACAGGTGAATGAAACTAGACCTCTCTGCTGTCTGTATTTTTTATCCTAGACATTGGCAAACATTTGAGGTGACAGAACACTAACTATAAAGGCTGCGTGGTAGTCTGTTTCAAATACATCTCCTTGTTTCTCACACAGAGCTAGCTTAACACCTAGGGAAGAGTAATAAGATCAAAGAGATTGAACTTAGAACATGTGACTTCAAATCTTAACTATGCCAGTTCTTACCTGTGCTATTGAGAAAACGGTTATTAACCTCTGGGTCCTCAAATATTTAATGTGGGTCATGATACCTTCCCTCTGAATCTCACTGATACCTTTGAAGGCAGAAACAGGATGATGATCATGAAATTTCTCTGGAAATTTTAAAATGCCAGAAAGTGCCATTGTTCATTTCTGTTTCCTTATCTACAAAGCTCTCCGGATTATCAGTGCTGTGTAAGGTCATACCATGGGCTCAAATAAGATGCTGAGGAGTAGCTCAACTCACCATCTTATTAGTGCCTTGAAATTGCAAATAGTCCTTTAACTACGCTCAGGCAGAGCAAGTACACAGAATTAACCACATCCATTATGTCTGTGGCATAACAACTTTGTGTCCTCATGATTCTACAGTGTGGAACGGGCTCAGCTGGGCTGTTCTTCTGGTTTCATCTGCGCTCAGTCTTGCTATTGTAATCATCTGAAGATTCAGCTGGGGTGGTGATCCAAGATGGCCTTCATCACATGGCCCTTCGGTTGAGATGGCTACAATACCCAGGCGCCTCTTTCCCCCACATGGTCTCTCCAGCGAGATAGTGGGACATCTATGCGTGATGGCACAGGGCTCCAAGAGGGTGAAAACAAAAGCTTCAAGGACTCTTAAGGCCTGGTCCTAGAAGCCACAGAACATCCCTCTGCGGCACTTTCCTGGTCAAAGGAACTCACTGGGTCAGATCAGATTCCAGGGGAGGGGAAGACTTCATCTCTGGGTGGAGGGAGGGTCTAGATCACATTGCAAAAGAGGACGAAGGAAGTGGGGGATTATAGAGTCACCTTTGAAAACATCTTCCACAGCAGCTTAGTTCCTGAGGAAGTGATCTCGGCAGAGATCCCTCCCTTCTGTGGTCAGGGCTCTCTATGACGCAAGAGACTGTGCACATCTCACAGAGACAAGAGGAGTTAATCATCCACACTGATGACACTCATTCTCATTGATGAAAATTCTACTGCCTGCTCTTTCGAGGACAGAAGTGATTTTGTCTCCTTTTGATTGAGAAAAAAAAAAAACTAGCAAAAAAATTAGAATGCCACAAGAACACTGCCTTTTCCTTCAAATAAAAGAAAAACACAACGTAAGCAGCCCTCTAGTATTAACTCATGCCTTCCCTTCTCCCCGACATACTTGTTGAGTACATAAATTTATACCAGATGAATGGGGAACCCATGGGAGGAAAAAGGTTGGGGAGAGAAAAATTATGGTTAAAATTTGCTGCCATCCTCAACAGTGGATATGAAAAAGGATCCTTACTGTATGTTATAAACAGCCAGCTCAGACTGCTCCGATCACACAACTAACCCTGATTCTTTCTTCCCTAATGGAAGGATGCTGTATTTTGTCAACAAAGAGTATAGTAAGCATTCTAATATTGGCTCCATAAATTATAAGGTGGTCTGGGGCGTCCTTCCAAGTTTCTTTTGCAAAATAGATTGAACACTTGGTTACTGTGTGTAGTTGTGTTTGAACGTGTGTCTTGCACCCTGAGGAGTGAGGAGTTTGATTTCTCACACACTAGATGGAACCCAAGCCCTCACATGCTGAGCAGTGCTTCCTTGACTGTTCTTACATTGCGTGGACAAATTTTGTGGTTCCTTTTTGGCAATTTAGGAACTTTGGCAATCATTTTTGGAGAACAGAAAATAAATGTTCCGGGATCTTAAAAGCTCAACTCTGTATCGGACCATAGTGTTGGTCTCCTCGTGAATGGGTCACCAAAGTATGACCTGTGGGTCAAATCTGACCTACTGCCTGATTTTGTAAGTAAAGTTTCATTGGAACGCCGCCAGGCCCGTAAATGTACGTCTTGTCTGTGAATGCTGTAGAGACTATGTGGCCTGCAAAGCCTGAAACTTAATTTTCTGTCTCTTTACAGAATAAGGATGCTGACCTCTGGCCCATTTAATCACTTAGTATCTCCCCATTCCCGATTTCCAGAATGGTATGGTTCTATGTTGGCTTAGGAGCTTTTGAAGGTATTTGGACAGAGTGGAGGTATGGTGATTTGCACGTCCTACAATTACCATCTGTTGGTGTTTTCAATGATGATAGAAGCACGAGGCATTAGAGATATGAATAACAGGTATTATCCCAATCTGAGTAAGAATTTATTTCTATACAGAGACTCAAAATAAAAATAATGATTCTATGAACAAAACATGTGAGACCTCCGAAGTAAAGTTAGCTTATCTCACAATTTTGCCTCAAACCAACACTATTTATAAACTTACTTCAAAGAGCATGCCTGCTGCACTGCTGTAAGTTTTTTCCCCTGTGAAGAAGCAGAGATAGCACGGCTGTCAAACCCCAGGGAAAATACGTATGACCATTAAAAGGTAAAGAAAAATAAATCTTTAAAAGATACAGCTTACAGGAGGCACTGTTTGTATTCTGCTATTTAAGACATTGTTCTTTTCCTGTTATTTGCATTTTTCCTATAATTTCAGCAATCAGTAAAGATTACTAGCAATATCTTATCAGTTAATGACAAGAACATCTGGGTCCTATCTCCCCTGATGCATTCTAATCAGGTCATTGAAAGGAAGCTCAGCAGCTGAAAGCTATCTATTTTCTTTGGGATGATTGCATAATATAATTAAAAGTATTTTATCAGCAATCCATGACAGAAGAGAGAAGCTCTGTGCATGTGGCCTCATGGATGTGAATTGCCAGCATTTTTAACACTTGAGGAACTTGTCATGGAAATCATTACCTCATGTTCTAAAATGCCATTAGATTTGGGTGCTCATGCTTGCTGCCTAGTCAGTGAAAAGACTTCCAGAAAGTCTCTAGCTGTTAGAATCATAAATCCCAGGCAATGTCATTTGCATTGAGAACACTCTTGCAAGGCAAGTGTCTACGGAATGGACCCATACCCTTTACTCATCAGCTTTCAGAGCCACGTTAAGAAAAACACACAGGTAGAAAATATCACATGGTACGCTTCCCATAGGGGAGTCTTCATGAGATTTCAAGTCAAAGGAGCAGAATTCTTTTTCCAGCTGCACCACTTCTATAAACTGAGAAATTATTTGCATTTCTGGACTCAGTTTCTTCGTAGGGCAAACAGGTCTATACATTAAATTCCTACTTGACAGCATTATGTCCTATGCACTAAGGTGTCCTTGAAACAAGTGTACATGTGCTGCATAAAGGTTACCTGTTTGCAAATTTAACATATTAATTATCCCCAGCGCCTGGGTGGCTCAGCTAGTTAAACATCCATCTCTTGGTTTCGGCTCAGGTCGTGATTCTAGGATCCTGAGATCGAGCCCCACGTTGGGCTCCGTACTCAACTTGGAGTCTGCCTGTCCCTCGCCCTCTGCTCCTTCCCCCACTCTCTGTCTCTCTCTCAAACAAATAAATAAATAAATCTTTTTAAAAAAACATATTAATTATCCCAATGGGCAGTATGCTTGGCTATTTTTCACTGTTTTAAACTGAGGTCTAATTTATATATACCAAACTGTACAGATTTTAAGTGTTCAGACGAATAAGTTCTGTAATTTTATATACTCATAGCAAACCCCAAAAGAAACACAATATAGAACTTTACCACCACGCCAAAAATTCCCTTGGACCCCTTTGCAACCATTCCAGCTGCCTGCTTCCTAAAAGAGGTGAACACTTCTGTTTTCAGCATAAGTGGTCCTTAGATGAGTGGAATTGTACCATATGGATTCCTTTGTGCCTGGTGTTTCGCTCTCTACAGACTATTTCTGAGCTCTTATCCAAGTAGTTGTGTGCCTCCTTTTATTAGTATTCAGTTCCATGAATCTCACACTATTTGTCTGTTATGCTGTCCATGGACATTCGGATTGTTTGCAGTTTGGAGCTATTAGGAATAAGGTTGCCATGAACATTCTTGAATAACTCTTTTTGGGGTACCTGTTTCCGTTTCTCTTGGGAAATTCTCTTGCCCATAATGTGTCACACACCCAAGAGAGAATGTATGAGTGTCCAATTACTGTGTGTTTGATGGCATTTGGTATTGTTTGTGTTGTAGTCAGACAGGAGACGTGGGATGGACATTCCCCCGTGCAAAATTTGGTTCGACGTCAAGACTGATGACACCACACACACCAAAAGATAGAAAAATTATTATTGATATAATGAGCCATCTTGGGGAGGGCAAAGCAGGCTTCCACATAGATCTAAAAATGACTTGAGGCTTTCTTGTCATTGTGCCGGGATGTGGGCCAGAAAGGGGAGAATGGGACTTGAAAATTGCCATCAAACATCAAAAATGCAGTCACCTTGGGCTCCTGGGTGGCTCAGTCGGTTAAGCATTGGACTTTTGGCTTCAGCTCAGGTCGTGATCTCATGGGTTGTGGGATCAAGCCCTGCATTGAGCTCCATGCTTAGTGGGAAGTCTGCTTGGAGATTCTCTCTCTCTGCCACCCCAGATAAATAAATAAATAAATCTTTAAAGAAATGCAGTCAATTGATTACAGTTTGTCTTTGGAATTTTAACATTTCTAGTAAATGTGAAATAGCATTTTATTATGGTCTTTCTTTAATTTGGACTGATAACTAATGATGATGAACAAATTTAGATGTACTTATTGACCATTCATATCTTCTTTTGTGTATTCTCAATTCAAAGCATTTGCTTGTTTCTTTTCCTTTTTATTAGCAATTTGTTGGAATTCGTTGTGTGTTTTGGATATGAGTCCTTCATGATATATGTATGAATATAGATAGATGTAGATATATTCATAAGTGTATATATGTGTGTATACATATGCGTGAATATGCATATGATAAGTACACACACATATGTGGATATGTATATGCATATATATACAAGCATTCAGAATATCTTCATTTAGTATACAGCCTTGCTTGGAATGCACAATGTCAGCATCTTACTTCTTTAAATGTTGTTACTTTATGTTTTTATGGAAGATATTTTTACCAGATATAAAAATCCTAGGCCGAAAGGTCTTTTTTTCCTCCAATATTTTAAATGAGTCATTCCATTGTCTTCTCTTCATCATTGCTTCTTAGGGTAATGCACCTGTCACTCTTGTTATCTGCACTTTCTTGTAATCATTCTTTTTCCTCCTCTGGTTGCTTTTAAGACTTTTTCTGTATCTTAAATTAATTAATTTATTAATTAATTAATTTATTTTTAGCACGACTAAGCTTTTGCTGGGTATAATTTCTTGTATTTATCTTGCTTGAGGTAAGTGTGCTTCTTGGATATTTGAGTTGGTATATTTCATTTGGAAACTTCTCAGGCACTATGTTTTCAGGTATTACCAGTAACCTATTCTCTTTCTACTCTCAACTTGAGATCCCCATTACATGTATACTAAACCATTACTTTTACTGTCCCATAAGTATCATATACATTTTTAAAAAATCTCATTTTTCTGCTTTCTTTGTTTTTTCACTTTTTGTTGTTTTGTTTGTGGGAAGGACACACAACATGAGATCTAACCTTTAAATAAAGTTTTAAGTGTACAATATAGTATTGTTGACTATAGGCACTAAGTTGTAGGGCAGATTTCCAGAACTTAATCATCTTGTATAACTGAAGCTTTATATCCACTGAGCAGCAAATCCCCTCCAATTCCATCTGGCAACCACAGTTCTACTCTCTGCTTGTATTCTTCTTGAATATTTCGTTCCCTCATATAACTGCAACCAGCAATATCTATTCTTCTGTGATTTACTTACTCCACTTAATAGAATGTCCTCCAGGTTCATCCACATTGTCACAAGTGACAGAATTTCTTTTATAAGACTAACTAAACCTGTTTCCATGTTTGTTTTGTATATATGTTTTCATATGTGTACATACACACACACACACACACACACACTGTTTTGTTTTGTTTTGTTTTGTTCTCCATTCTGAAGCTCCTATTTCTCCAAAAGCACCCTGGCTTATGAGGAATTTAATACACATGCATACATGCACACACACACATACACACACACACACACACACACACATACACCCCTCTCAAGTGATTTTATCAGAAATAGTTTTATGACCTTTGATATTGTGGGCATTGTACCTAAACAGGAGATATGGGATGGACATGTGACCATCCATATATATATCTGTGGTAACATGTATACACGTATATATGACATATATATGTCATACTTTCTTTATCCACTCATCCGTGATGTTCATTTAGGTTGTATCCATATGATGGCTAGTGTGAATAATACTTCAGTGAACATGGGAATTCATATATCTCTTCAAGATCCTGATTTCTTTAGTTAATTTCAGTTGACCGTCTTCAGATTTGCTGGTATTTTCTCCTTCTGTGTCACATCTGCTCTTTGGCCACCAAATAAGTTCTTCATTTCTGATTTCTGATTGTCTTTCCATTTCAAGTATTTTTTACTTTATTAATTCTCATGGATCTGCTGGAATCACTTCTATCTTTGCTCTTGCTGTCTTTCTTTCCCACTATATGTGTTAACATAATTATCACTGTTATTTTAAAGTCATTGACAATTCTTGTATCTGAGTCATCTCTGGTCTTGTTTCTGTTGACTACCTTTTATCTTAATTATGGGCTATATTTTTGGCTCTTTTGCTTTCTCTTGGTTTATAATTGTGTGTCAGAGATTGTATGTGAAAGAACAACAAAGACTTGAGGAAGATAATTTATCTTCCAGAGAAGGACATGACTACTCTTTGGTCGGGTTGCCAGTATGAAGACTGAATGTCATCTTCAGTTAAGCTTGGTCTGGGCTTCGTTGCAGCTTTGTTTAGTTCTCAACTTGCTTCAGATATTTGTAAGGCAGAATTAAAATTTTCTATTCAGTATGGCTTTGAGAATTACCTACTGAGAAGATTCTAAAAATTTCTTTTTGTCTTCCATTTCAGCCATCAGCTTTTAAACTCAGAAAACACATGCTCCCCTCTATATCCTGCCTGATAGTTGTTGAATTACTGTGGCATTTTTTTGCTCTAAATCTCCTCCTTTGGCTTTCTAAGCACTAGGATATGTATTTCAATTCCACTGCTCTGCTTTCAGTTTTCAGAGAGCCATTGCAGTGAAGAACTGTTGTGTCTCAGAGTGATATAACCTCGCTGTCCAGATCTAACCCCAGTTTTCAGCAGGTCATTCATTGTCTTGCATTCAGGAAAGGCTATGGACACTAGAGAATCTTTCCCCACAATACTATGCTATCTCCAGCTTTTGTCTCACTACCCTGGAACACATGTTAAAAGCCAGAAACTATGACAATGAGACAGTCTAACAAATATTAAGCTATTTTCTGACCTGGATATTTCATTGCTTCTTAATTTATATATCCATTTCTGAACATGTTGGGGGGGAGTGTTGGTCCTATGAAGGTCAAATTAAACAAAAAAATAAAATGCTATATACAAGCAAGGTCTTATTTCCCATTTGTATGGTATATTCTCATGCCAATATCTGCTTCTTAAGGAAAGCCTTCTAATACCCGGGAAACCCTCAGACTGTGTATTTTCTTTTTTCAAATACCAGAACACTGTGACAGTAGTAACTATGTCAAAGACCAAATCAGACCAATTTTCCACTTAGGTAATTATTTTCCAGCCTTCTGTCTCTATGTTTAGAGTAAGATATAATTGTGATTTTTGGAAGACTTTTTTGAGATTCTGTCTCAGGCAGTTTACTTTGGTTAACATATTCAAATTTGAACAAAAACGTTAATTGTTACCATTACAAATGATGGTATGAAGACTCAAGTATCATGCCCTGGTTAGTATAGAAGATCCAGGCTTTAACTTAGAGTCTCAGTATCTCCAAATTATGTGTTCTTTCTATCATAGTACACTGATATTTTAGGATTTTGCTATATGACAGTTTAAATATCTTTTTTTCTATCCTCTCAGATTATTTCAAGACTATAACATTCCTCTTAAAACATGGAAGCCCCAGTTTATGTCCATTTTCATATAAATTTTATAATATTGCCTCCCTTTGCTAACTCCAGCTCTGTGAATATAGTCAATTTTCTCTAAGTTCAGAGCTTTTTTTTTTTCCTTTTTCCATTTAAGCATGTCTAAGTTCTTTTATTTTAAATTATCAGCACCATCTCAGACTGTTTATTAAAGGACTCTGTTTTGCTGGGATATTCAATAGAGTTAATGTTTACCCCTCTAATCTATAATTATTAGTGAATTTCCTGTACCATCTCCAGCATACCATCTGGAATTGCTCTTTGTTCTCTGTCTCAAGGCAAGACATCTGCCAATGACCTGTTTTCTCCATTCCAAAGCTCCTAGTTCTCCAGAGCACTCTGGTTTATGGGGAATTTAACACACACACAGCCCGCAAGTGATTTTATCAGAAATAGAAAAGTTAAATTTGAATAAAATGAGCTTTTCAAATAGTTCATCCGCATTTATATTCTGGTCTATTGTTTTTCTTTCTTAAATCATCAATCCCTCCTAAACTCTGATAAAAATATCTAGTTTGTATGTTTTGTCAGGAATCAGGAAATTCATGTGGAAACTGACCTAATTCATTTTTGTGCTATTTAAATGTGTAACATACAGAAACATTCTTATAAGACCTTCAGGAGTTGGAATACTGTGGATACTCCTGGATAATTTCTGTTTTGTTTCCCTTGTTTTACTGTGAATTTCTAGACAATACCATTGCTTCAGTGATTCTGAACTGAACTCATTTGGTCTGTATAACAACAGTTGGAAGATACTGAACTTTTTTTTTCTTTTGGTTATTGTTTTCTTTGTTTTTTTTTTGTTTTCTGTTTACTAATCAAGGAACTTGCAGAGAACATTTACTCAACAAATAATTCTGGGCACATAATATTCTGGTTTATCACCAGGGATGTGTATTAGAGTCGTCAGTGGAGCTTTCGCAATTTAAAATTTTCTGCCTCAAGCCCTAGAACACATCACATGCTACGTGGTTAAATCGTCTGTGCTCCCTTGAATTAGGATAAATAAGGACCTTTACCCAGTGAAGCACCAGAGTCTGCTCTTGGCTGAGAGAATGCAGCAGTGACTATGATCTAGTCTTAGCTCCCGAAATACTGGTAATTTATTCAAGAAATAGGCACATAAATGCTCAACTTAAATATAGTGGGTCGTATGCCCCACTGATGTGAAGAGTAGAACGTGTTTTTGAGAGAAAGTGATAGCTTAGCACAGTTCTGAGAAATAAGACTCATCCAGATGGAGAGGAGGAAGAACATTCCAGACAGAGGGAGCACTAGTAGTAAAGGCCCGGAAGGGAGAGGAAGCCTCGAATATTTGAGGAATTTTAAGTGAAAATTGTTAGTGGGAGTGGGTGATGAGAGATAACATCATGTAAGCCATGTGAAGTATGCAGATTTCATTCCTATCACCCAGAGTTGTAAAATGTATACAATATGAGCCTCATAACTAAACAACCCTGACATCACTTATAAGTGCCGAGCCTTTGGCAAGTCTCTTAAATTCTCTAATCCTCAATCTTCTCATCTCTGAAATAGGACGAATACTGCCAGACTCTGGTGTAGGTAGAAGACAGAGCACTGTTTCAAAGAGAAGCATTTCTTTAGGGATTTTTCTCTTCACAGAAGGTCCTTCTCTGTCTCTTTTCTTCAGCTGTTGCTTGCCCTGGCCATCCTCTCCCAGGCCGCAGGCACCCAGTGGGGCGGCCTGGAGCCATAGCTCAGGAAAGGGTGAGCCCAGGACGGTGCAGCCATCAGGTGCTGAGCCTGCCACACGCAAGAGACAATACAGGTAACACAAATAACAGTCCCACGTCCAGTAATGGTGTTTTGCTGTGCTTGAAGAGATGCTTAGAGATAGGTGGCCGCAGGCTGCTTAGCTACCATGATGTGAGGGGTGGTGGTGCCTTGGGACTTGGTCCTTCCTTCATGGGTATAAAATGGCAGCTATGCAGCAGAGAACAACAGCTGCTCACACCAGCTTCATGAGGGGAAGAGAAGAGGCAGCAGAGAGAGAGTGTGTGTGTGTGTGTGTGTGTGTGTGTGTGTAGCCCCCTTTCCCCACAACTTTTTATTCTATGAAGAAAGAAAATCCACCAAGAAAGCCTCAAAAAATGGCCTGTTTATACCTCACTATTCAGCCGGCTTCACTCATCCTTAGATAAGAACACTGGAATTATATGAATGGTTTACACTAAACATAAATATTAGGACTGGAGGAAGCGCCTTGCTTCTTTTCACATCCTGCTGCTCCTCTGATATCTGGACAAAATCAGGTTTCTGTTAGGGAGAAAACGGAGAATGGCTGCTAGGAAGCCAACAGCAGGATCTGTCAGAGATCGGGGATTGTGAAGGTGTGGGGGAACCGTGTGTGGAGGGTCGGCAAGGAGCCACGAGTTGGGGGCTTCATACACAGAAATCGAGGCTAGATGGGGACATGGCAAGGACAGTCTTGTTCTGGGAAGATAGGAGAGAGACTGCAAACATCTTCAGAAACCCGGGGCAAAGAGACCAGTAAAACTATGCAGAATTAGGCTATTGTGAAAATAAGTCTAACAGAGTAGAAGAAAAATGAAATAGGGCATAAAACTGACATTCAAATAAGCCGCTAATGTCCCCTGGGGATTGCAGGTTGGTTACTACCTTTAAAAAAAAATTTTTTTTTAAAGATTTTATTTATTCATTAGAGAGAGAGCGCACAAGCGGGGCACAGGGGCAGAGGGAGAGGGAGAAGCAGACTCTCCACTGAGTAGGGAGCCCAATTTGGGGCTTGGTCCCAGGACTCCGGGATCCCGACTTAAGCCAAAGGCAGACGCTTAACTAACTGAGCCGCCCAGGTGCCCCTGATTACTCCTTTTGCTCGGAACCTTCTCAGCAGCTCATATGGGGCATTGGTAGGTGGCAGCCCCCTCCTATGTCATGCAACCCAGGGCTGGCATATTGAAAACTGTCACGTACCTTGTCAACATGTTAACACATTATGAGTGTCTTCAAGTGGAAATGCTTTTAAACAAAAGCCAAGAAGTTAAAAAATAAATAAATAAACCTCAACCCTACAACCTCTTCCCTGAAAACAAATAATAAAAGTTTTAAGATCTCCACTGATAAAAGATAGCAGTAAGGAAGATGATTTAAAAATGTCCTCTGGGTTGGTCATATTTCACATACCTGTTTATCTTTCCAGATGAGTCATCCTTCTCGATCTGCTTCATTATGGGGAAATAGGTGCATAATCCTTGAGTAAACCCTGGTGGTCTGGCCTGGGGAGCGATGAGTATAACTGCAGCCAAAACCAGAAGAGGGAAAAACGTCACAGTCGGTTGTTTTCTTGGAACAAGGCTTGAAGTGTGTGTGTGTGTGTGTGTGTGCGTGTGTGTGTGTGAGAGAGAGAGAGAGAGAGAGAGAAAATACGAGTGCGTCTCATATGTCACGTACGTGCTAGATGTATCATATACATCATCTCTAATTGTCCTCACAGTCCTGTGAAGTCATTTCCGTTATCCAGCCTTTCCGATGAGGAAATGCGGACAGGTTAAGAACTTTCCATCAAGGAGCACCTAGGGGGCTCAGTCAGTTAAGCATCTGCCTTCGGCTTAGGTCATGATCCCGGGGTCCTGGGATCTAGCCCGACATCGAGCTCCTTGCTCAGTGGGGAGCCTGCCTCTCCCTCTCTCTGCTGCTCCCCCTGATTGTGCTCTCTCGCTCTCTGTCAAATAAAGAAATAAAATCTTAAAAAAAAAAAAGAACTTCCCGTCAAGTCTGATGCGCAGTGGCCTAAGTGAGCACAGGTCCATTGAGGGCTAGAGTCCATACTTTCTCCCATGTCCCCGTCAGCGCTTGGGACTTAGTGTGGTAGCAAATGTGGGTGTCTGCCAACCGGGGCGGCCAGGTTGGGGTGCTGACCATCCTCAAGCGGCCTTTTCCAGCCCCACATCCCAGCCCGCGCCCCCTCGTCCACAGGGAAAACAAGAGCTCATTATGTATCTGGGTGATGTCCGGATTACATATCTAAAAGGGAGTTTCCTCCAAACCCTCAACACCAGCCTCCTGCTTTTCTCTGTTTTCATTCTCTTTGTAACCTCAACTGCTGTGCATCGAAGCCAGACTGACACACACATAACCAAGTACCTAAATAATCTCATAAAATTTTCTACGCGAAACCCATCTGGCAAAATTAGGATTTATTGAGTTATGGAACCGAAATATTGTGATCTGTAATACCAACTAGGGAAATTCTCTGGTGTATAGTATAGTGTGCGGTATAGTCTCTGTAGTATCGTACACTATCTAGTCCTCATACACACACAGACCTGTGTGTTCAGCTATATGCACGTGTATACACACAGACACACAAACACACTTTTTTTTTTTTTAATTGAAACACTATTTCCGACCAACCCGCTAGTCCGGGCACTTATATTATCAAATGATACCAGAAAATGAAAAAAAAATTATTTTCTATTCTCTTGTTTCCTCATGTGATTGCTTTGAGAACTGAACAGGTTTGCCCTGTCAGATTGTGTCCAAAATCATGTTTGTATTTACAAATTAATCCATTAACTTCGCTAGCCTTGTCACCTGCCACCTGTTCAGAATTCGGGTCCTAAACCTCTGGGGTGTCCTCTCAAGGACCAGAAAAGGGAAATTACTTTCAGTCTATCCCATGCAGAGTGACCCACTTTAGAGACTTTTTCTTTGCTCTTCAGGATAAGCTAGACTACATTAATCAGCCCAAGGAAGGGAGAGTGGAAATATACTCCTCTTTTGTTTAAGAAAACCCATTCTGTATTGCTAGTTTCTCCCCCCCCGACTGCTTTTATTTTATGTTGTGAGTTTTATATACATATATTCCCATGCTAACTTGGTTCTATTCGATCTTTAAAAGACGTGTTAATTCCTGGTAGGTCTCAGAAGTGATAAAATTTGGACCAGAATTAGCTCAATACATCAAGTGAAAGAGGGCTCCTCTGTGCAGTAGGAACCATACAGTTTTACTGTGGGATTCATAAGAAGTCAGTTTGTGCAGAATGTTTGCTTCCACCTGCTTGATGAACGCAGTCTGACTCGAGATGGGCGGGACTGGCGCCTTCGTCTGCCAGCCCTCTGATGACCAGCTTTGGGGATCCTCAGCAGAATAGAAGGCCTGAGAGCTTTCCTTTGGGAACCACCAGTCAACCAGACAAGCCCCCGCCCCATATATGTCCCTGGCCCTTCCAGTGCTGTGTAACCCAGCCGCGCCGGTGAGAGAGTGGTCAGTGACCCACCTCTTGACCGTTCCTGCATCCCACTAGTCCAATATAGATGCTGCCTTTGGAACTACGGAAGGAACATATTACAGATACGTGTTTCCATACGTCTAACTATGTAACTATCACACTGCAGGGCAGTGAAGAATACTGGGCAGAGCTGGGGTTTGGGGACAGCTAGATAGACTTAAGTCACCATCCTGGCAGTTGCACCGTCTTTGAGGACCTGGGCCGCTCAGTCTCTCAGCCGTCCCTTACTTACCTGCAGGGGTGACTTACAGCTGCTTGATGTGGATTTTGAGAAGGCAACGCCAAAGGGTTTCTCTAAATTGCCGGATCATAAAATTCACTTGGGAGGTCTGCCCTGATTCAGGAGATCTGGAATATTCTCCAGAAAAAAAAAAAAAAAAGCACATTAGGGGAAACATGAAAATGTTGAACAGTAAATGAATTTATTAAATGTATATTTCTACACTTTCACAGAGCACCTAAAAATTATCAATAGTCAAAGATGACCAATATCTAAACATGACAGATTTTCTGATCCGTTCACCTGTGTTGACTTTCTAAAGGCCCTGAACATAGTCAGTCTTACCACTTCTCCTAGGTCGGCTCTGATCCATGACATACACTCCTTCTTTTGGAAACATTTAAGTCATCCATATTTTAAGGCAATGAGCAGATTCCCTGCCATCCTTCTTATTGCCAGCACTGTGATTTTACTCACCTCAATCATTTCACCGATTTCCCTAAAAACAAACTTACAGAAGATGTCAAAAATATTCCCACATCTAGAAAATGCTATACTTTAACCCGTCTGACTTACTCCCAACAAAGCGTATATATTCCTACTTCTTTGGTATCCAATTATCTCTGAAGGAGGGCTGATAGCTTTGGAAGCAGATTCGCCAACCAAAAGAATCGTCAAGGTGAAAACATTAGCTCAGGAGTGATAATATGCTCGCTCAGAACTGGAGATTCCAGCGTTTAGTGCTAAATCTGAAGGTTGCGGACATTTTATAAAATGGCAGCTTTTCCTTGTTATGAATCCATATGGAGTTTCTCAGTGTCCCACTACCCCCGCCCCCACGGGCAGTAAGTCCAAGGTGATGTAGGGTTAGGGTTGTCACGAGCCCTCCTGAACTTTCCAGCAGGTACACCCAGCCAACCTCCTAGAGGCCAGCCCGAGCTTCTTGGCCTCCATGCTGATGCATGACGCTTCTTTCCACCTTGATGTCTAACACCCCTGAACCCACAATGCATCCCTGTCACATGGGCCCTCCTAGAACATTCCCGGTACTTGCAGAACTGCCACCTCACACACCTGCCACAGTTTGTGTTCGATTTGCTGGGTGTGAAGTCCATCTGACTGTCAGCTCCCTGGGGCCTGTGGACCCAGCCCTGGGCTCCTCCCCATCCTTCACAGCGCCAAACACTGCCTGAAGGCCTAAACCTCAAAAAGCAGCACAGCTTTCGTTGTTGTGAACTAAAGTCAGCAATAGAAAACATTTTTAAATTATCGGACTGTTTCACCCGGGCAGAGAACACCTCAGTCAATTTGGTTTTACAATTGGCTGGAATTAGTCTTGGCTGTTACGTGGACGTTAGTTTAAAACATAAATACCTGGGCCTTTTATTCTTCATTTATTTCTCTTTCTTCTCACAGAATAGTCTCTCTCTTCTGCTCCAGTTCTCTGAACTACATATTTAATGCTTTTAACGAATCCTTCCAATTTCATGGACTCCTCAGATAGGCCTTCCTTTCAGGGATGTTTTCTAGAACAAGTCCATTGCAGGTATCCGTGCCGTGGCAGGGAAATTCCGATAACAGTCACCAGGTGGCGCCAGAGCCACACTACAATGCCACCTAAAGGCGACTCCCAGGAATAGGGTGTTTGTATTCAGGCACCTGATGGGTTTGTGCTTCCTCTCTAGAACTTCTTCCATCCAGGCTAGTCCCACAAGTCACCTGGATCTTGTCTACTCCTCATTACACCGTACCTGCTCAATTTCAGCAGGCAGAAAGAGGATTCCTTTCAGCAGCTGCAGAAGCTATTTTCTCACTGGGATGAAACAAGGGTTTCAGGTTTGCTAGCCAAGAAGCATTTATCCAAAGCCAGCTGCGTGCTTGGCTCTGTTCTATCTCTTGATTTAAATCTAGCATTTTGCTGTTGGGTAGGAATGTAGGGTTCCTGTACTTATCTGTATCTCCAACCCCTGTTTAATAGGGAGAGATACTGAGGGTCACAGAGGAGAAGGTGCCTGATTCATACCATTGAGAATGTGCATAGCAGCAACTATCCTAAAGGCCAGGCTTCCTAATTCCAGTAGCATTTCCTTCGTGCTCAGTGTTATTCCAAAGCAACTAGAGGACAAGCAGTTTAGACTCATCCTATGCCCCAGGTTCCAGCATGGGCAAAAAATGCCTTTGTAGGTGCACTGAAGAATGTGCCGGTTGACTGATGAATAAACTGGCTCGATTATCCTTTTATTCTGACATAAAAGGTAATGATTTTGATCCAGAAATTCCAAAATTTTTGGGGGGTGGTGGGGAGAGAGATTTTTAACTTTAAACTCAAACCTAAATTTTAGATAAAGTAAAAATGTATCTTCTAAAATTTAAATAATAACATCTTAGAAATTACCTTTAAGTGTTTATTTGTATCCTTAGCAAGTTATAGATATGCTATGTATCAGCAGTGTCATGAAGATGCTGAATTTTTGCAACAGTGAAATATTTTTAATAGCATGGTAAAGCTATTAAATACGAAGATTCATTCATTTATTCACAAACGACATGTCAGAGCCTTCTATGTGGCTCACGCCACTCTAGTTCTGGGGATACAGCGGAGAATGCTCTGCCTTCACAAACGTCTGTGCTGGTGAAAGGAGATAGACGATCAACAGTAAAGGAGTACAATAATACAGAATGTCACATAGTGGGCAGCGCTTTGGAGAAATGTCAGATAATGTCAGTGGTCAGCGCTTTGAAGAAAAAACAAAGGAGGGAAGGAGGACAGGAAGTACTTGAAAGGGGGCAGGGCATCCTGTTCTAAATAGCTTGGCAAGGGAAGACCTCACAGATAAAAGGGTATGTGTACAAGGCATTCTAAGCAAAAGGAATAACCAGTGAAAACTATCCAAGAGAGGGGCATGCCTCATACATCCGAGAAGAGCAGAAGAGCAAGGAAGCCAAAGTTTCTGCAAGGGTGTGAGCCAAGGAGAGGAGTGCGAGCAGAGGGAAGAAGCCAAAGATCATTGCATCAGCTTGCTTTCTTTTTTTCTTTCGTTCTCTCTCTCTGTTCTCTCTCTCTCTCTCTCTCTCTCTCTTTTTTCCCCCAAAACCAAAGAAGGAAGACTTTGCTTTAGTTTCGGCACCTGGTTAAACTTTTTTGAAATAATTCATGATTTTCCTTTTGCTACTGGGGAAAGTACATAAAATGTCTAGGTTACTAATCAAGCTTCAAAGGTAACAGGGGAAAACTGTCATCGGAGAAGTGCTAAGGATTGATTAATACTGAAATAATTTCCATCTCAGGCTGGAAATTCCACCTATCTGCTGGAGTTGACAACCAAGATTGATCACCCAAGCCAAGTTAATCATAACAAATGAAAATGTTGAGACACCTATAATTAATTACTCTCTAAATGAGATTCCCATCTTTGCTAAAGATAGCCTCGGAATATATCAGGTCATCCATCTTTCAGTTTCTTGTACTAGATTCATAATTTCATTTTCCCTCTCACTCCCCTCAGAACCCGCCACACATCTTACACAGACAATGACTTTTTACTTCTGGTCTTAAGAGTATTCTATGGAAGATATATACAATTATAGGAAATTATGAATCCTGTGATAATGAGAGCGTTTCTCTGCTGGCTCAGAAGAACTGGTATTTATAAATAATTTTGAAATATACGATCTCTTTCCTACTTTTTATTTTCCTGACCTTCCTTAAAACACTATGAATCAGGTATTTTTGTCATCACTATTATGATTCCGATTTTACACGTGAGAAACCATGGTCAAAGTACTTACAAAGCTCTTCGATCCCCTTGTCTTCATCAGAGCACCTGGTGTTGCAATTCCTTTGATACCTTTGTGATCAGCTTGGTCTCATGAACCATTTCAAGTGCAGCAAAGACTTCTGCACCAGCCACATAATAAGGAGAAAATAAGTGTCTGATGGATTGCACTTAACTCTTCGTGAGATGTCTCCTTCTCCTTGCTTGTCCTTTGTACACTCACGTTCTTCCCTCAGAAGTCACCTGAGATGCCACCTACTCTGGGAGACTTCTACGGAAGTTCTTCTTCTCTCAGATGACTCGTCTCTGCATCCTCCAACCTCTGTACATTGTGCACCCGTTATATCATAATCTCTGGAGCTGCAACTCCCAATTCTATTTGTAGCTCAATAAATACTCATTGAGAAAAGGTATTCCTAAGGTCTACATCGCAAGCCCATAGCTAACATCATACTTACTGGTGAAAAGTGAAAAGCTTTTCTTCTAAGATCAGGAATAAGACAAGGATGCCTACCCTCGCCACTTTTATTCATCATAGTACTAGAAGTCCTAACCAGAGCAATTGTGCAAGAAAAATCAAGAAAAGCCATCCAAGTTGAAAAGGAAGAAGTAAAATTATCTTTTTTGCTGATGATGTAATGTTATATATTGAAAACCCTAAAGACTCCACCAAAACCTTTCTTTGCTTTTAATTACACTCCATGCTCAGTGTGGTGCCCAGTGTGGGGCTTAAACTCACAACCCTGAGATCAAGAACTGAGCTGAGATCAAGACTTGGGCACTTAACTGACTGAGCCATCCAGGGGGCCCTCCACCAAAACCTTTTAGAACTAATAAACAAATGTGTGTGTGTGTGTGTGTGTGTGTGTACACATATATATAATATACATATATAATACATATATACATATTTAATAATATATATTCATCATATAATAATTATATTATTCATATGTCATATATGATGTTATATTATTAAGCCTTAAAAAAAAGAAGAAAATCCCTGAGCGAACAAACAAAAAGGCAGACACAGACTGATTAACACATAGAACAAACTGGTGATTGCCAGAGAGGAAGGGGGTGGGGGGATGAATGAAGTAGGTGAAGGGGATTAAGAGGTAAAAACTCCCAGTTATAAAATAAATAAATCACAGAGATGAAAAGTACAGCATAGGGAATATAGTCAACAATGTCATAATAACATTGTAAAAGGAAAAAAGGGAAATCCTGCCATTTTTGACAATGTGGGTGAAACTGGAGAGTATTATGCTAAGTGAAATAAGCCAGGCCGAGAAAGACAAATACTGCATGGCACCACTTAGATGTGGCCTCAAAAAAAAAAAAAAAAAAAAAAAGTCAAACTCACAGAAACAGGGAACATAATGGTGGTTGCCAGGGAGGGCTGGGAAGGTAGGGAGAGGCTGGTGGAAAGATGCAGATGTTCAGTTGTAAGATAAATAAGGTCTGAAGACCTAGTGTAAACATGGTGATTATACTCGATAGCACTGTATTGGGTAATAGAAATTTCCTGAGAGAGTAGAACTTACGTTGTTCTCATAATAATAATTAAAAAAAAGCAAACATGAGAAATGATGGATAAGTTAGCTCAATGATAAGAACCCTTGCACAGAGTATGTATATCAAGTCAACATGGTGTACACTTTAAATATATTTTATTTAAATATATTAGATACATATATTTTATATAAGCTTATATAAAATATAAATTTAAATTTTATGTAGGTTTTATGTGTCAATTATACCTCAATAAAGCTGGGAGAAAAAAAAAAAGACCTGTAGAAGGAAAAAAAGTCTGCCATCACCTTAGGAGCCTATTAGAGATATCAAAATCTGGGAAAAAAAAAAAAAGGATAGCATGCGACAGACCCCATAGGAGTTGTAGGAGTTCCAGAGGTGGAGCAAAGGCCACAGAGGTGGCCGACAGACAGGTGGGGAAACAGCCTCTGCTCTCAGGGAGCTTATGGTCTAAGATGCTAGTAACACGTTAGTTAAAGCAAGTAGACAAATGGAAGGCATAGTGAAAAGCATGTGAAAGAAGTAGAGACAAATTCTATTAAAAGTCAAAGGATGGGGAGATTAAATCTGGTTGCTGAGCTCGAGGAGATATTGATGGAGGAAAGAGTATTTGGGGTCAGTTCTGAAGACGGGAAAGGGCATCGATACCTGGAGAGGTCATCTGGGGAGCTGTGGGGTGGGATGCGGGTATGGGAAGTCGAACTCCAGGGCACAGAAGAGCAAAAGGTTTTTGAACACAGTGTTGCACTTTGCTTCGAGGGAACCCCAACTTGATCGTGACCTCCCTGGGCCCCAAGCCCTTTCTGGGTGTGTGGTTTCCTTCACTCTGTCAAGGACCTGGATTACATAGACATCCAACCCATGATCGATGGTGTACATTGACATGAAACAGATATCAAATAAATATAAATATAAGGATGTCTATGTTTATAATTATATAATTATAGTCCTCTGTGCTTGTAGAGTTTGTACAAACTTTCAGCATGTTAACAGTTGTCAATGCATCGAAGTTCTGGAGTTGGCACTACTTTATATGGGAACTTTGCTGTCTCCTTCATAGGGTCCTTATGAGCTTTAAATGTTGAAGGCTTGCAGTTTATATCACAGTGCCTATAATGGAGTAAGTGCCCATCAAATGTTATTATGGTTATTGGTATCATCATCGTTGTTATCATTATTAGTTTTGCTTTCTAATAGCCTGCTGGAGTCTCCAGGGCAGATGTGATTGTCCCAGTTTCGTAGAGGGGAATCCGTGGGGTTCAGGAGGTATAAATAGTTGAGCGTAACAGATAAGCAAGAAGGTTTTAGTTCTCTTACCTCCTGTACAGTGGCCTTTCCCTTGCCATCATGTCTCAACATATCCACGTTAGAAAATTCTTCCAGTTGGGGAAAAAAGTTGGCAGAAAGGAAAGTTAATGAGCTGAATCATGTAGACAGACAGATTGGAAAAATACTGTTGTTCCTTTTGCTTGTTATGTTCTTGCCAGAAATCAAGTAGGTGGAGATTTTGAAGAGTAACCAGTTAGATAAATATGGTGGTTTCAGATAACCGAGTTTAGAGCCATACCGGCTATATTTAAACTTTGAAGAAAAAAAACCCAGAAAAGTCAGGCAGGATGCTGAACTCATTGAGCTTGACTCACTACCAAATTTCTCTCATCAAAAGTAATGACTCTAAAGAGTTATAAATACCATAATCCTACATCATGAAGCATAAATTATTTCAAGAAGAGTTTTATATTTAAGTCACCTCAAAATTTGGGGAGTTAACTAAGACTACAAATGTCTAAGTCAGACCCTGGTAGCCTAAGAAAAGAATTAAAATGTTGACATAGCAATTAAGGGCTAATCTTCTCGCTATATGCACCGTTCCCTCTGCTCAGAGGTCACTTTCTGTCTTTAACCCTTGTCTACAGCTCACACCGGCCTCCATAAGAGAAACCAGGTCCCACCAGCAATGTTGCAGCTTAATGACATAAAAATCCTGATCACCAGTGCATGAAAGTAAAACTAAGATAAACTAGTATCCGCTACTGATAAATATTTAACAGATGTGGTCCAAATCCCTCTGCCAACCGGAGGAGGGAAAGACGTTCTATTTCACAGTTCGGATATAATTATTGGCCACATTTCTCCAAGCAAAGACAGTGACATTGGCTCACTCCCCAGGAGAATTTTCTTCTGATCTTGGCACTGGGATTTGCTTTTCTTTCACAGACTGCAAATATGCCCTTCATTTGACCCAGTTTATTCATTCAAAAAGAGAACCCGGAACCAAAACCCTGTATGAGAAGTCAAAAAGGAAGGGGCTGGCATGGCCTCTGTTTGTATACCCACCGAAGGATTCCAGTCAAGTACATATATTTTCGATGCCACTGACGGTGCCTTATCTCTGTGTCAACAGGAGACCAGCTTGGCCAGCAAATAGTCATTTGACCCAGTAGTTCACTCAGGAGTTAGGAGAACTTTCACCCGGGCCCTGGGAGTCACTTTTTTGGACTACTTCTTAGACAATCACCATTGTTCCAAGTATTATGCCCTTTTCACTCTTTAAACAGACTATGCACAAATCATTTTCCTAAACATCACCGTTGAGACTCCTTCCAGTAACGACTGACTCATCATTTGGATTCCCAAGCAGCTGTTGTATAATTTGAGCAGGATGTTTTGACCATGTTCCTTGACCTGACCAGTTTGACCCCAAGGATGTTTTGGTCCAGGAATGCATTCCAGAGCTTAGGTGGGTAACACACCACAACTGTATTCATTTCCCATTTCCACTCTTTTCCCATGTCATCATTTTCCTAACATGGTTACCAGAATATTTTTTTTTCTAAATCACTAATCTGATCCTGTCACTCCTCTGCTTAAAAGCCATCAATCATTGACTTCCTATCACCCACAAAAAAGCAGACCACATTCTGATCCCATTTGACCTGACTTTTCTTATCTCCAACCTTCTCCTCACAGAACTGCCCATGGTCACGAAGCACATCCCGCATGTATCATATGTTAACTTAGGTTTTTCGTTTTTTTTTTTTCCTTGCCCAAGGCCCTCCTCCTGAATTATTTTCAAGTCTCATTATTTCTCAATACAAAGAATCCTTCAGGATCCATGTCAAGACTGTCTGCGTCTAGGGAGCCTTTTCGGACAACTCCAGACTTCTCATGCCCCTCTTCTAAACACACGGCATGTGTGCATCCTGTCTTAGTCATTATAGGCATATCCTCACTATTTAATTTATACTTCTATTCCTGAGAACATCCCTAGCTCACCAATAATTGAGAGTCGAGCCTATGTTTTAATTATACAGTTTTCAAGAGCAATGTATTGGGAACCTGATACGTTCGTTCTTGATTGTGAGAACAAAGGATCCCATCAGAATTCTTCTCCCTTCATCCTTGAGTGTCTGTCTCAAAGCTGTGTAGCCCCCCAAAAAGGGCAGAAGAACTTGCCAGACAGAGAAGGATGTGTCATCCTCTGGGAATGTGCACGTAGGTTTACTCTCCGGGTTACAAGCTCCAGATCCTGTATGAGGTGACTCTTCGTGGAGTGCCTGGCCCTAGGACCTGCCGTGGAGCTGGGGCTAGTCAGCTTAATTCAAGGAATTCCGTGGAAAGAGAAGACCCAGATGGGAATATGCAACTGATGAAACAGGTATTTCCTACGGAATCTGCCTCTGTAAGGAACAAGTGCCAGCATATGATGGTTTTATAAGAAGTATTATTGGTAGTTTTATTGTATTTTGAGCATTAAGAATCTGTGATCTGGAGAGTCATTTGTTTGTTTGTTATTTCAACAATTATTTATTGAGTACTTGCACTGTGCCTGAGGACACCCAGAGGGCAATACGATCCCTGCTCTTGAGGAATGTTCCTTAGAGATGGAACAGCTGAGGCTCAGCAAGGTCAAGTGATGGCCACTGGGCAAACACCTGTTGGCCTGGACTCACTCTCAGATCCTCTGATTCCTGTCTTGGCCCTCTTTCCCATCTATGCTGCTCCACGGACTATGCTCAGCGAGTGACTCTGCTCCTCCTGGGTTTCTTAAATTTTGTCTGGATGGCTGGCAAACTTGGGATAAAGATACAATGTGAGGGGATAGGCCCTATTTTCTATGTGACCAAGGAGAGAGCAGAACAAACTGTCTGAGTCGGGTGGAAACCGTGTGGCTAAAACAGCTTCCCAAAGACAGTTCCTGGTCTCAGAAACTATCTGGATTATTTTTCCCCTGAAGTTTGCATTTCAAAATGCTTCTTTCCACTGGCACTCAAGCTCCTAAGACCTCACAGTTTCCCTGGGATGTGTGCCAATTTGATTACCTCTTTTTTCCATGCTTGGAAGCTGCTATGTCATAATCCTTTAACCTCTGCAAAGCCAGGAAAAATGTGACAGCAAAGGCAATGTTAGTACTGGAAAACATTTTCCCCCTTTAGATGTTAAAGGTCTGTTACATATTTACAAAGAGGTACACAATAGTCTGTCACTTACACTTGGTGTTATCCTGAGCTCCTTCCTTCTCCCGCAGAAACTAGAAGATCTTTAGGAAAATGGCTTTGACTTCATGGCAACACCTCAAATGCCCTTCCCCACTTGGTTCTCCCATTCTTAATCCTTGGGTTTTGGTCTTTCATATCCTTAAGAATCTCTCTGACTTTTAAAATTGGTTTTAATATCTCCTCCCTGCCTCTTTTAATTAAGCCTTGATAGGATGACCAACATGGTTTCAATTTCTTCTGTCCTTGAAACCAGCCGTAAAGCATCCTCGGTCCTACTATCTCTTGACTTCCCAGGCCAGGCCCCAAAGCCTCCTGCTTAATTCAGCTTATCAGGTTATAAGAAGAGAGTGTAGACAGGCCAGAGGGGAAAAAAGGAGAAAGAGACAGAAAGAGAGAAAGGTGACTAATGGACTTCCTAGAAAGTTTTATTTTTTCCTTTTCATAGATGAAGTATGTATGTATGTATGTATTTATTTATGGTAAATGTGGTAGAAGTTGCCTGGGTATTCACAAACAGATTTCCTCTTACCCCTAAACCCACTGATGGCTAGTTAATATTTCCCAGCCTTCCTTACAGTTACATTTGACCATGAGTGACTCTTTTCTAGCCCACGTAAATGCAGGTGAACTTGACATACACCACATCTAAGCTTGCATTATAAAAACTTCCTACAAACTGTGCCCTAGTCTCCTTCCTTTGTCCATGGGCACATAGAACTTCTTATCCTAGGAGACAGTGGAACAAATAAGCAGAGATACCCCGATAGGTCTCTGACTTACCAGTGGTGGAAAGCCACCACTGAGTACATTATTGGATTTTATGTGACTGAAAAATGAGCACCTATAATGTTAAGCTACTGAAGTGTGGGGGTTTATTTGTTTCAAAAGCATATGCTACCGGGGTGCCTGAGTGGCTCAGTCATTAAGCGTCTACCTTCGGCTCAGGGCATGGTCCTGGAGTTCTGGGATGGAGCCCCATGTCAGGCTCTTCTGCAGGGAGCCTGCTTCTTCCTCTCCCACTCCCCCTGTTTGTGCTCCCTCTCTCGCTGGCTGTCTCTCTCTCTGTCAAATAAATAAATAAAATCTTTAAAAAAAAAAAGCATATGCTACCACCAACTGTTATAGAAATCAATACGTTGGCATTGGCTTAGTGGTTGGTTTTAGGGTGGCGAGTAAAGAGATAAATTAGGCCAGAAGAGAAAGAGCTTTGTTTTGTTGTGACAAAATATTTGATTGCCTTCAATTTTTGAAGGCAGCCTACTTGATTCCTTACCTCTAGAGAAAGTGATTGGAAAAAGTCAGAATAATTGTGTATCAAATTGTATTGATTTGACTTAGCACAGTATTACAAAAGAGAGGAATTCAGGCAAGAATAGACTGCTTTCCAAAGAGGTGTCCATGACAATTGAGATACAAGATTCTACAATGTTGGAAAAGCAAGCTGCTGCCAGATCTCAAACAGTAGCAGATAAGATTGAAAGAGATTTTTAGTCACTAAAGCCGGGTAAATATTCTTAGTTGAACTAAATAGCTCGAGTCTGAGGCAGCATTTCCTGAATAGTATAGCCTTCCCAAATATAATTTCACATACCATCAAGGTAATCACTGTTAAGTTGAGAAAAAGAATAGGAAGAGGTTTAAAAAGAAAGAAAAAAAGATAAATACATATAATAAAATAAATAAAACAAAAAGAGAGAACTATGTGCAATAAAGGGCCTCGACTATGGCAATAGGGACATGGAACCACTTAGAAGAAAACTGATCAGAAGTCTACAGAGTTTATGAGAGAAATAAATTTTCAAAGAATTCACAGGTGGAGACTGAAAAGCCCTTGGCTGGCCAAGCTTTAAACAAGCCCTGGGCTTCGAACTTGCACAAGCAGGAAAAGAGCTATGAAATGCGATCGACCTGCAAGGAGAGCGTACTCCCCAGCCCTCACTTCAGACAAGGGAACGCTCCCCAGAGAGCCAGCAGCTATGCTGGACTTCTGGTTTTAAAAAAGGAATTTCCAGTACTCCAGGACAGAGAGACCTCTGTTCACCAAGAATCACAATTGCCGAGAATCAAGGTCTCTCCCATCCTTACTTTTTCCAATAAGAGTCTATAATGTTTTCATCCTGCCTCTTCTCCCCTATTGTATTTTGTATGTGTGTTGAAAGTGGATAGCAGATGCTTTGGCTTTTTCAGAGCACAGGTCTCTAGGATACGAAGAGCTAACTCTGTATCTGGTGGATAGAATGGCTATATCGCCCAGAAGTCCTGGATTATGAGCTGGATGCAGTGACTGGATGGGACTTTAGTTTATCTTCTTTAGGTAAGGGGCTGAACTCATTCCCTTCAGGAGAAGATGAAACTGATAGTTGGTGACAATTTCCTCTTCTTTCCTGGCTATCCAGTTCATCAACCTCGTTTCTCAGCCTTCGTTACAGGTGTGTAATATGAGTAAGTTCTAGGCAATGTTACTACTTCCAGAACTGAGCCATAAAAACCTAGGTACTTCTAAACATAAATTAATCTCTCCATTTCCCATAAGCCTCTAGCACTACGTTTGTATCTGTATATACCTGTTTTTTTTTTTTTAATATTATTTATTTATTTATTTATTTGACAGAGATAGAGACAGCCAGCGAGAGAGGGAACACAAGCAGGGGGAGTGGGAGAGGAAGAAGCAGGCTCATAGCAGAGGAGCCTGATGTGGGGCTCGATCCCATAACGCCAGGATCACACCCTGAGCCGAAGGCAGACGCTTAACTGCTGTGCCACCCAGGCGCCCCTGTATATACCTGTTTTTGTTCTCTCTCTCTTCACTGTTAGTGTAGTGAATTCTAAAATAGTAGAGATAAGGATGTATACAGAGGGCTGACTATCACAGATTTGGGAGACCAGAGAAAGCATTAAAGGATATTTAGTCCAAACTAACCAATGAAGGTAGAGAAATTAGCTGAGCTTCAGGGTCGGGGGCAAGATGCTATCCAAGCAAAAGGAATAGGAAAGGAGACCCAGAGGCACAAAAAATCCTGTGTAGCAGACAGTGAGAATTCCCCACCAACGTGTCCTTAGTCTTCCTAATGTCACTGTCCTGAGATGCTTCTTCAAGCATCTACATCTGTATCTCTTTCCCTGAGGCTTTCTTTGGTTGCCAGCACCCATTCTGCCCCCATGCGGAAGGCTGGAAGTGCCAAGGAACTGATAGCTCTCCCTCCCCAGGATTTGGTATATGAGTACAATGGTCCTGTTCTACACTGGATCTCAGAGTTCCACAGCCGGATTCAGTTTTATAAACAGCAGTGGTACTGCGCTTAATAGCCCAGTCACGACTTCTCTGTCTCCACTGTCCAGGACCACACTGGAACATCCTGAGATCCACTCCCAATTACAATACATGCATATGAATCCTTGTCTCAGGGTCTGCTTTCAGGGAAAGCAAACTACCACACCATGCCATAATTGAGGAACGAAGAAAAGACCAAATTGATTGAAACAGGGACTACATTGACCTTTGAACAGATGGGTTTTAGGGGCACCAATCATTCACCCAGTCAAAAATCCGCATATGACTTTTGACTCCCCAGAACCCTAACTACTAATAGCCTACTATTGACAGGAAGACTTACCTATAACATAAACAGCTGATTGACACATATTTTGTATGTTATATACTGTTTTCTTACAATAAAGTAAGCTAGAGGGATGCCTGGATGGCTCAGTCGGTTAAGCACCTGCCTTCGGCTCAGGTCATGATCCCAGGGTCCTGGGATGGAGTCCTGCCTCAGACTCCCTGCTCAGCAGGGAGCCTGCTTCTCCCTCTGCCTCTGCCACTCCCCCTGTTTGTGCTCTCTCTCTCTCTGACAAATAAATAAAATATTTTTTAAAAGTGAGCTAGAGAAAAAAAATGTTATTAAAGAAAAATTATAAGGAAAAGAAAATACATTTATAAAGCTGTGCTGTATCTAGTGAAAGAAACCTGCATATAAGTGGACCTGCACAGGTCAAACTCCTGTTGCTCAAGGGCCTACTGTATAAGGAAGAGAAATCATAAAAATGCATATGGGAAGGTCACATTCCTACTTTGTCTGAAGGGCATTTAAATACCACCGCATGGCTTGCTAAATAGGAATATATGGGGCATCTGGGTGGCTCAGTCGATTAAGCATCTGCCTTCAGCTCAGGTCATGACCCCAGAGTCCTGGGATCGAGTCCCACATCTGGCTCCTTGCTCAGCAGGGAGCCGGTTTCTCCCTCTGCCTGCTGCTCCGCCTGCTTGTGCTCTCTCTCTCTCTTCCTCTCTCTCTCTGGCAAATAAATAAATAAAATCTTTAAATAGTCCAATAGGGAAATAGTTAGACATTAGATTTGTGTTAGAAAAAGTATCCATCCGGAAGCAAGAGAAAAATGGATCGCTGTGGGGACAGATGGAGAAAAACCAGGAGAAAGGAGAGAAATTTGGAGGTTTTTAAAGTAATCAAGATTAAAATAATAACTTGAACTTTGATGAGGGATGAGTGGTTAGAGAGCTAAGAGGACTTGAGTGAGATTTAGCTTCAGATAGGCTCAAATAGGCAAATCAAATTGACAGGTCTGATAGAATGTGAAGAGCGGGAAGCAGGATTAAAACCGAGGACATTCCGTGGGTGCTGGTTTGAGAAACTGGATGGAAAGTGACAGCCTTTTCCCAAGCAGCAAACCGAAGAGTTAATCGAAAGGAACCAAAAGGAGGTAAAAAATGCTCTGTTTGGGGCATGATCAATTTGACGCACCAGTCAGACATGTATAGATATATCTAGTAATCTGTAAGATTTATGGGTCAGAGGTTCAAGGAAACGATCCGAGCTGGAGCTGTAGTTTTGAGTATTATTTAAATGTGGATGTTATTAGAAGCAGTAAGATGATGCTATCCAGCGAGAGCTGGAGGAGCAGTGGCTCGTTTTACTCCAGGGCTGCTGCTCCCTCCAAGACAATTCTTTTGTTTTGTTCTGTTTTGTTTTTCCTGCCTCTCATCACAATGATTAGAAAAGAACTCATGGATTTTATTAGAGGCCAGAGGTCAACTATGAAAGATACCTTGCTAGACAGCTGTTTAGTAATGCAGGTGAAATATCTCTTTGTAATTATCTGAGCCTAGGACCTAAATATTTTTTCTCAAATAAATACAAAATTTACTTTGTAAATTTTTTGTATGCGTTGTATTTTCCAGAAATGAAACTGTGTGTATTAGAGATCATTTTATGTAGTTTTTCTTTGGCTATTTACTAAGAGCTATTCACTATTACGGAATATAACTTAGCAATATAAAATAGCTATACAGGTGATGACATTTATGCTTTAGTACAATGTAATATAATGTATTACATCCATATCTGTTTGAAATGTTGTAAGCACACTTATGACAGAGATTTGAAACATCAGGAACATTAAAAGTTGTTTCATATTATCACCCACATAATTTGTGCATAGCAGAATGATAAGAAAACGGGAAATTATGACACTGATTTCTTTTATATCTGAATTTCCGATTGTATTCAACTTGCATATGATTCAGTTTGAACATGCGTTTCACCCATGACTTCTCTATAGCCTTCTGCACTGTTTCTTTTTACACTCTGTTCCTTCGGATGCTGTCTATTGAAGGATATTGTCTGCAGGTCATTTTGAACACTGGAAACTGAATTGTGAGATAAGCAATATATTTTCTGTGATATTTTATCATCCCATGCCATCACAAACATAGAGAATTATGTCAGCACTATCAGATTTCCGTATTTTATCTTATTAGACTGTCTGTAATTTATATTGGTATGTTAATTCTACTGCGATTAGGATATTTCCCTTTTTATTCATACCATTGATGAATCGGTCTGGTTCATATTTTTGTTAACATTTTTAATCTAGTGTCCAGCCGCACATCTGATTTTTCAGTTCCTACGCTTCTTGGTCATGATGCCTTCTTATCATCTGAATTATATTAAATTCAAGCATTTGCATAGTTGCCACACAGAGTCTAATATCTTAATTCACTTTTTCACATGTATCACTGCTTTTTTTTTCATAATCTTAACTGGTCAAACTATACTTGTGTTTCAATGAACACTGTTACAAATACAAAGTTCTTTTCATCTAGGCATTAAGGAACAAAATTCATTTTCACTGGTGTAGATATTTTGTAGTGCTCTTTTTGACAGCACGTATAGTAAAATTGGAAAGATACAGAGTGGGTTACCATGGCCCCAGGGCAAGGATGATGCACACATTCGTGATGTAGATATTTTATAGAAATTAATTCTGTCAGTAATTTTCAGGAGGCCCCACTTACATATTTGAACCTTCATTTTCTGGGAGTATTGCTGTTTGAACAAATGATAAATGCCAACCCTAAAAGAGACAGCAAGTAGAAATATCACAATGGAATCAAATTTTATTGGTCACTGTTCAAAGAGATAATCGTACTCTGTGGGGTCACATCGCATATTCTGAATACCATTTCCTATAAAAGCTCATTTCTTAGCTCTTTTCTGGGCTCTGGGTCTTCCTACTTTAAGTATCATAGGAGCGCTGTGATTTCAGAGGGATCCCCCAGTGGAAAGGCTGTTCCTTTCTTCAGAGTCAGAGAAATAAGCGGTAATGCTGATCCCCCAGTGGAAAGGCTGTTCCTTTCTTCAGAGTCAGAGAAATAAGCGGTAATGCTGATTCCCCAGTGGAAAGGCTGTTCCTCTCTTCAGAGTCAGAGAAATAAGCGGTAATGCTGATCCCCCAGTGGAAAGGCTGTTCCTTTCTTCAGAGTCAGAGAAATAAGCGGTAATGCTGATCGCGTGACAGGGGACAGCTACATGTGAGATGGCACAGATGACAAATTCCCACCTAACATGATAATAAGTGTTTTGGTTTCCATCTATGACCTTCATTTCACAGAATGTCTGCCTCATGCACACAACATTTTGCAGTGATTTTGAGAAGTCCTGTGACTTCAGGTTATTAAGCCCAATGGTTCCTCAAGCTCTGACACTTGAAAACTCTATGACTCAAGAGTTATTGTCATGTTCTTCCTCCCGCCGATCCTCAGAGCAGTGAGAGACAGAATATTCGTATGAACCAATTTGGAAATTTGTCAAAATTCAAACAGACCATTACTGGCAGAGCTTAAAATTGCACAAAGCTTCCCCCTCCCACTCACGCTAAAAAATTCGATTCCTTCCACTATGCCGTGCTGCTATTCTGTCTGCTCCCACAAGCACGGAACCCATGTGTAATGATTAGCAGGTCAGAGCAAAACGCAGATCTATCACGGTCATAATTTTTTTTCTCATGTAGTCTTTTTATTACTTTTGATTATATGCAAAATATGTGAACACTTCATGAGTTATCTCCTGCTAAGTAAATCACTCCCCAATTAGTGGCTTAAAACAATACTTAATTATTTTGTCATCAGCTCCGCTGTCAGGGAGCCGGGCAGGGCGTAGCTGGGGCCTCTGCTCTGGGGCCTCTCACCAAGCTGCAGTCAAGGACCACAGCCACTGCCAGGTTCAACTGTAGCAGGGTCGCGTTCCCAGCTGACTCGGTGGTGGTTGGCAGGATTCAGTTCCTCTAGGGCTGTGGGTTTGAGGGCCTCGGTTCCATGCTGGCTCTTGAACTGGAGCTGGCCAGGTGGCCCTCTGCACCAGGGCCATCACGTGTAGGGGCCAGAGAGGAAGTCACAATCTTTTATAACCTGGTCATGGCATGTCTCCTCGTCCCCGGGCTGTACTCTCTTCGTTCCCAGCAAGTCATTGCATTCAGCCCAGTGTGAAGGGGAGGTGATTACACAAGAGTGTGAACAGCAGGAGTTGGGGATCCATGGGAGCCACGTCAGAATCTGCTCACCACAGATATACTCAGATTACATTGATTTTTGTAACTCAAATCTCAGAAATTCTCTCAGGAACACCTTGATGGATGAATGCATGTGGTTTGAGGGAGGAATGCTTTACTTATTCATTCAAATACATGTACTTTTTTGGCAAACCCCATGCTAGATGCTCAGAATATGGGAGTGAATACCTGATCCTTGCCTCAAGGGGCTCAACTTCTGTCTATGGCAGGAGACAGACACATGAGCAAGGTTGTGAACAGGGCTGTAAGGATGGTGAGCAGTGAGAGGCAGGACCTTTCCATGCCAATATACCCCCTTCGTATGATTTCTCAAAGTATGTGGCCTGCTGTTAGGCAAATAATAACATCATTTTACTCTTAAAATTTATTTTATTCAGTTAACCAATGGTTTTCAGTTTTCCATGGTCACTCCTTACTCCCTCGTAGTGAAATGGGAGCTAATACAGATGATTATAAAACTATGGTCCAAGTCTGAACAGTTGACCCAAAGAAAGGAGTGGTCACATCCACTCTGGAGAGCAGTCAGGGAAGGTCTTCATGGGGAGGTGGAGTCAGATTTGAGACTTGGAAGTCAATATCCCCGTCAGATGGCTGGGTGTATACAGGTGGCGGTGCCGTTTAGCAAGGCAAGGAATACATGAAAAGAAGCAGCTTTAGATGAAGTATGAAGGATGCTCTTAAAATCACATCAGACGAAGAAAATAGAATCCATGCTTTCTAGTTAAAGGAAAAAAACAGGATTTTAATAAAGGTTCTTGCACAATTCCTAGAAGAGGTTGGCCCTGAGCTATCAGTGGGTCCACTTCTACATGAGAAAAAGATGCCCTTGAGCCTGTCTGTCTGGAAATGGCACGCATCGCTGAATGCAGTGTCTGCTGTAGTCTCACGTCTATAACTGTGGTTGTAAGAACGTCTGGAAAATGCAGTCAGTGGGTTCCCTAGCCCTGCTCGAAGGGCATGGGAGTAGCGGGAGCCATCAGTCACATGGTAACATGGAACATTTTGTTTGAAGTGCCTGGGGGACACCCTTGTAGAGAAGCCCAACAAGCTTTGGATAGACAGGGCTGAAGTTCAGGGGCAACCTACACGCAAGAGATCTGGTGGTAGCTGAAACTCCGAAAATATGTATCACCCGAAAAGAATGTAAGAACCAACAAAGGCTCCTAACAGCTCTCTGTGGTATTGTATATTCATTTTTAGAAAGAGCCAAGAGCATGAGAAACCCTGAGTTGCCAAGAACCAATTAAAGCCTCTATTTCAACTTTCGCCTGATATTTGAATTTGTTGGCTGCCTCGCTCAATTAATGAGCAATTACTCTGAGCTTCATATCTTTTAATACTACCCACCCCGTTGTCAGACGATGTGTTGTCTCTGACGCTGCGTTAGATTCAACCAAAATCATTCTCCCCCGAACCTCCACCCATTCACTTTTTCTTCGGTACCGGGAGCCTCCCAGAATATGTTTGTTCCCCATTTCCTTCAAATATCTATCAACATATTGTCAGCCTCCTCTTTGGATCGATCGCAAGCCGTAAGTTGCTTTGAATGCTTAGCAAACATTTTTGTAAAGAGACAGTGAAAAATCCTAGAGGGTTCTGTGTCTTGGTATTCTGTGGGTCCCCGGGGCTTTGAAAAGATTCCTGAAGCTTGATTACCATCACCCTCACCCCCAGCTTCATGACCCCCCTGCACCCACGGGGGCATCTCAGTGACTCCCCACCTCCCTGAGTCGGCTGGCCAGGGGCCACCTTTGCTCACCCTGGGGCATCAGCCATGTAGCAGGTGGGTCTGTACCTTTCCTCCATGACTCTTCTTGTCACACTTCCTCATCTCTATTTTCTCATCTGAAATGTTTCCTTCCCTGGACAATAGCAGTGGACCGAGAGAAAATCTGATGCCCGTAAGTGAGTAACCCCAGGGCCAGATAAACACAGAGAAATAGATCTCAGGATTCCATGTTTAAGGATATCATTTTGAATTTTAAAATATGACTTTGCAGAGACCACTCACACCTGAGTGCCTGGTGCAGACAGCAAAAAAAGGCAGCCAAGTTCTGGAAAAGCAGACTGATACTAGATAGCATTTCATTCAAAGGAATTGGTTTGCTAAGGTGATTCTGTAGCAGAGTAAAGCTAACTTTTTTTTGTTTTGTTTTATTTAAATGCAAGTTAGTTAATTTCAGGGAAGCGAACAGTTTCTAATCTGTTATGTAATATAGGTACTGTGCTAGATCTTTCATTTACTGGTTTTATTTAACACCTACCGGTAAGGTAACTGTTGTTCTCTCTTTATCTTAGACAAGAAAATGAAAGCTCAGAGATGTTAGGTAACATGTCCCTGTATTAATTACTTCATCCTTTAATAGTGCTCTCTTTACTATACTGCAGCTGAGAAGCCTGGCAGGTGCAAGACAAGGATCCTTTTCAGTCTGTCCTATCGCCCAGTGATTAATTTGGCCACGTTTAGGTTCCAATAAGAATTCTTAGGACCTCTCACTTTGTATTTTGTTTTGCTTTCTTTTCCCCTGAAAATCGCTTTCCCTTGTCATTGCATCGATAAATCGCCATCCAGAACATCTTTCTCGGGTAGCATCCCACCTGGCAGATTTTGGTTCTCAGTTTATCTTCCTCCCTATTTGGCTCACGTGGCTTTGGCGCTTCAGTGTCAGGCAGGAGCCTAGAAGAGGATGTGATTGTTTTCATCAACTTCTGAGATTAACGGCATCCCTCATGCCTAGAGCGCGCAGAAGGCTGGGATGTATTAAGTGCCAGGTGATACACCTGTTAAGACAATTAGGATATTGTTTAGGAAATTTGAATTGCAATCTCACTGTTTATTGGCTTAAAGAGTATTATTATTTTAAGAGATTGGAGTCTAGAAGCCTTGACCCATTTCCTGTTTTACAGATTCATTTTACAGATGAAATAATTAAGAACCTACATGATGAGATAATGAAGTATCTTTTCTAAAGTCATAGAGGAAATTAGTAAAAGAGAATGGGCCAGAACTCAGAACTATGAAGTCTTATATCCAAACTCACCCCCCCACCCGTTTCCCCTCACCCCCTACCCCCGCGCGTGCACATGCGTGCCTGCGTGCACACACACACACACACACACACACACACTCCAACTAAACCTTTTTCTTCCTGAGAGATAACATCCTTCATGGAGATACATTACCCCCAGTCAACATCAGATCAAATGGCCAGAATCTGGTTGGTGCTGGCCATTAAGTGGTGACCCCGGCGCTCTCTCGTAGAGATGAGAATTGCTAGGGGGAGGTTGTAGTATGTACTCGGTTTCCTATATCACATGCTTCTATCATCTTATTCCTCCTGACCAAACGGGACATTAGACCACTTGGAAAACTTTTACAAACGCATATTGTGTCCATGTGTGCAGTGCGAGCCCTGTTTCAGATATGTATATATGTTGGCAACCTCTCCTTTTCCTTTCAGGAAGTTGGAAACAGATGTTTCAGCTAAACTAATAACTGGGCTTCTGTATTTGTGTTTGGAATTCAAAGAACTTCTATCCTGTGGATTCAAGTCAAATTCATATAGTTTGCCTGATGAAGTGAAAGAATAACATGTTTGATAAATATAGAAATTTTTTTGTCATTGGAAGATATTCTTCATTTACTTAAAAGGTGTGTGAAAAACTATGTGTGAACAGGGGCCTCAATTTCACTTTGTCCAGTGACTATGACACACATCTCCTGCTCTGCATCATGAGGACTAATTGACGTATCATCTCGTACTGCTTGCTCATGCCTCGCAGGGACCCTATGCCCTATGTGCAGAGACTGACACCAGTCTTCTTAGGCACCAATAGACCATGGCTTCGTCTTTTTTTTTCATAATTTATTCTCCAGGAGCTATCATAGTAAAGAATTCTCATTAGTGTAAAAGTGCACTAAATAGGTAGATAGACCTCATCGTCTATCATGTTCTAGAGCCTCAGAAAGTAAAAGTAAGTAAGAATCGTTCCTGCCTTCAAGGAGCTCGTATTTTCATGGAAGACACATACACACACACACACACACACACACACACACACGGATTCAAGCAACTGCAAACAGTATGGTAAATGCTCACAGTGCCGCCCGGTGTGCACACAGCTTCCTGTTCTCTTCCTCTCTTGCTTCGGTGAGGACGGCATGGATGGCCCAGCTTGACAGATGAAGAAATGCAGGGTTACAAGTGTGCCTGACCGACCCCACGTCCCACAGCAAGTAAGCTCCGGAGCACGCTGGACTTCAGGCCCGCTGATTTCTTGTCTAGTGCTTGCCAACCGTCTTCATCGGCCTTTAGGTGGGAGTCATGTGGTAGAGAGCTGGCTGTGCACCAGGCCACAGGGTGGGAGCACGGTAGAGGGGAGGGGCCTATAGCTTGGGGGGGAACCTGCGCTAGCTTCATATGCTCAGCCTCTCATCAGAGAGACGGGAAGATCTGTGCAGAATCTCTGCTATCCTGCCACTTCTACACGCCAATGAGGACAAGAACCCCCTCCCTTCCTGGGGCCTCAGCTCAGCCTTCCTGCTTATTAGGTTTGTCTGTGTGTATCTGTGTGTGTGTGCCTCTGTTTGTTTTTTTAACAAGTTTGCCTCTAGCATGTTTTCATCTCATAAAATCGTGCTGAAAGCCATTCAAATTGCTACTCATTTTGCACCTGACAATTTTATTGGCCACTCGGCTTTAATCTAGCACAGGCACTTGTTTGTGTTCCCGTGTCTTGACCCAGCCTCTGACTGATCTCAAATAAACTAATTAAATTAGCTCGGCAATCGCCGTCTGTTCGTAAAGTGCGCCGACACCCTGCTCTTGATACTGGAGGTGGTTATTTGTTTCAGGTGTCCAAATTTAAGCTTAGTCTTCTCTGTCTTTAAAATATAAAGAAGGCCTTTCATGTCTTCATTCACGATACACGCATTTATTGACCACCTCTGTTTATATCAGACTTTTGGTTAGAGATTAGAGATGGTGTTGTTGGTGGAAGCCCGTCCCTTCCCAGGGAGAGGCAGAATTAATATGATCTCGAGTGATGAATGCTGTTACAGAGATACACAAGCTCTCCTATCAGGACACAGACGAGGTAGGAAGAAAATATACCTGGAAAACCAGATTTCACAGAGGTGATGGACTCTGAGCTAACATTTTGGAAAACAACAGAGAGGGTGACTTCTCAAGGTCAAGGAGAGCAGGATGTGCAAAGGCACGGAGGACAGAAAGTGCTGGGTGCCTTAAGGAGCCTGACAGAGGGTGGTACTGCTGGTGTGAAGGGGTCATAGGGCAGAGCAGAGTGAGAAGGGCCTGGAGACAGAGTTAAGGGGTAGTAAGAGTTTGGCAGTCTGAGCAGATGGACCTTTACATCCCAAAAGCCAGAAGATCTTAAACCTGGGCCCATGTGCTGATGTTAGATGTCCATAAGGCAACTAAAATGTCGCATATTTTCTCTATGTGCAGTTTGGGGGGAAGAGACAATACTGTGGTGAGTTGTCAAAGGCATTCTCGACGCAACATATTTTGAAGCCATTTCTTGAGGCAACAATGTACCATTGTGGATCCTTAAGATGAGGGGGAAATGATCAAGTCAGTGCTTTAGAAATTCTTAACATGCACTGAAGCCATTTGCTCCCATGTAATTAATATGCATAAATTCAGTTTTCATGATGTGCAGAAAAATACTCTTTGTGATAAGTTAAAAGAATGTAAAGATTTTAGACCAGATATGCAGACCTCCTAAATTTTGGCATTTTCTCTGTTTCTTCAGAAATGGGTAATCTGGGAAGTATTGAAAAGGTATTATTTGGAAACAAAGTACTCTGTTTGAAAAGACTTGCGACTCTTGCCTATGGGAAGTATGGCATTTGGGGAAAGGTTGGTCACGTGGGCTTTGGGGCTGTGGGCCATGGCCCTGAATGGAACATTGAGTAGCTGACGCATCCACTGGCATTAACCTCTGCATTTCCATATTCATAGCTTCTACGGGATTTTTAAACGAATGCTAATACTTTTATCAAGGGCAAAAATGCGAAGCCTGGAGGGCCCCTCAGGAACTTTCGCAAGGGATTTAAACAGGATTTGAACATTGAACTTCTCCTAAATCCACACTGCATGGATTTGCAAATTCTCCAGAGTTAGGGAAAATGTGATGTGTGTTAGCAATAATTACAGTGTTCATCAAGAAATAAACACTATTCTTTTTCCTGATGAATGGATTAAGGAAAATATTCAGCAGCGTTCCTGATATGTGAACTTGATTCAGAAAGAAAGCAATGGCTGTGTGATTTTCCAAGGACACATTTTGTACAAAGTAAGAAGGGGAGGATATAGGGAGGGCAGTCTCTGGACTAGAAAGACCCGCTTCAGAGCCCTAATCAGGATCTACCGTAGTTACGCATGGAAGTCTAGGCGTTTATTAGCGGATGTTACAAGTTAAATGGCAGGTAGATAAATGGACAAGTTGGAGTAAGAACAGCAATAGACAAAGGGACTCAATCAGGGCTTATAAAGTTCAAGTGCTTTTCTAAGTATGATCCTATGTAAACTTCACACCAACCCTGTAGGCTGTTATTATATTTAGCATCTTTTTAAGATTTCTTTAAAAAAGACCTAGTCTTGGTAAATGGCTGGCTTCAATGAATGAGTGATGACACCGGTTGTCTGTTGTATTAGTTCTGCCAGCTATTAATAACAAAAATCCCAAAATTTCAATGATATCACAGTTAATTCTCCCTCCTGAACAGTCTAATAGGGGTGTTTCTGGTGGCCAGAGACTCTTCCTTTTCTTAATTCTGAGATTTAGCCCTTTCTGGCTTGTGGCTGATCCTACCCTCGTGTCTCTGGAGGCCCCGGGTTCTAACCAGGGAAGGGGGAGATGGAGAAATCTTACTAGTCTTGCAATATCCCAGTGCTTAAAACTAGTCACATAGTCTCAGGTAGAGGCAAGGAGGTTTCAAAATGTAGTTCCAGGCTGGGTGTCAACTTCCCAGAAACAACTGGTCTATATGGAGAGGTAGCTTAAATTTTTGACAGTTAGCGGTCTCTGTCGGAGATTCCATCTGAGGTCTATTTATAGTCTTAGTGGTTCTCAACCCTGTCAGATCCAAATGTCCCTGTTTTATAACAAATAGTTGAATGCTTTCTCTACCATCTGGAAATAAATTCATAAATTATATAACCTACCTACACACAGATTTTCAAAAAGCAAATAGAATTCTTTCATATAACAAAATGGAGAAATAAAAGAAACCTATAATAAGATAATCGATATTTCAAGATGTAAATACTGAGAAAAAACTACCCTAAGAGACAATGTATTAGTTACTTGTTTATATGTGTAGAAACACGGCATGTGTGACAGCTACAAACTTCTGTGTTTTGTATTAGATTTCAAATTTTCATGAACAGAGATTGTGGGTTCATGATTTTTCAATATAGTTGGCAAGTCTTAGTAAACTTCCAAAGAAAATAATTTACAATCTCCCCCCTCAATATATACACAAAATGCACTATGTATTGCATATTAATATCATGAAAAAGTACCTTGTGTTTATAAGTAAAATTATAAGTAGTTTTTGTGTTTGTTTTTACCTATGTGAATACCCAGAGGTATTCAAAACTCAGTCATTGGTCAGGACCATCCTTCTCATTGCAGAACGTCTGGCTATCCTGTTTGGTCCACTAAATTCAAGTGACATTCCCTCAGTTATTATGACAACAGAAGCATCCCCCAAATTTTACAAAATGCCTCTAGGAACAGATATCTCCTCTTTCTCAAAAACTACCTCAATAAGTCATACTGCCTCCTTGAATTTAAATTTTTATATAAACTCTTTAAATTTTGAAAATGGCTTTAGAAATTACAGAAAAATTATGAAGAGTGTACAGAAAGTTTCCATATACTCACATCCAGTTCTGTTATTAACATCTTACATCCATATGGTACATTTGTCATAATTATGAACAAACATTGATATTTTATTATAAACCCAAATCCAACTTTATTCAGTTTTCCTTAGTTTTTACCCATTTTTTTTCTTTCTTAAGAGCCCATCCAAGATATCACATGACATTTAGTTGTCATGTCTGCTTAGGCTCCTCTTGGCTATGACGGTTTCTCAGACTTTCCTTATTTTTGATAATCTTGACAGTTTTGAGGAGTGCTAGTCAGGTATTTTGTGAAACATTCTTCAGTTGGGATTTGTCTGATTTTTTCCCCATTATCAGACTGGAGTTATGAGATTTAGAGAGGAGGACCACAGAGATCAAGTGCCATTTTCATTACATCATGTCAGGGGCACATTCTGTCAACATGACTCATCATTGTCCATGTTGACCTTAATCATCCAGTTGAATTAGTGTTTGTCAGGTTTCTCCACTTAAAGGTGATCTGCCTTTTTCTGTTCTATTCTCTGCGAGGAGGTCACTCCGTACAGTCAATACTTCAGGAGCAGGGAGTTATGTTCCACCTCCCTCAGGATAAGCGTATGGACATAAATTATGTCCAAGAGATTTGTCTCTTTTCAAGATTTTAATTTATTCAATCACATTTATATTTATTTACATGGGTATATATCCAAGAGTACATACTGATATAAATAAATCTTATAATTAAAACTAATAATTAAAATATAAATAAGAAAGTAAATATAAGTAAAAAGTTAAAAGAAAATTTATTTAAAAATCAGGAGGGGAGACAATTTGGTTTATAGAATAGTACTTTATTTATTTTGGTTCTCAAATTGTTCCAGCTTTGGCATTGGTGCTCTTAACAGCTGGGTTTTGTGTCTCTTTGACACACCCTCAACCGCCTTCTTCTTTTTCTTCTTCTTTTTCTTCCTCTTTTTCTTCTCCTCCTCCTCCTTTTCTCCTCCTTCTCCTTCCTCTTCTCCTCTTTCCCCTTCTCTTCCTCCTCCTCCTCTCCCTCCTCTTTCTCCTCCTCCTTCCCCTCCTCCCCCTTCTTCTTCATCTTAGCACTTCCTTACTTGCTGATGTCACAGGATGTTCTAGGCTCATTCAATGCTAGCATATATGTATAGTGGCGTCAGAGTTGTTCATCTGTACCCTCATGGGAAACAATTTTATCAACCAGAACACAGTGCTTTTACATAGTTCCCTGTGCTCTCAGCCTTACAGACTCTACTCATCTCCAAAGTACCAGGTTTCCCCAACCCCTTCAGTAAGCTTATTTCATTCATTTGTAATATAGTTATGTTACTTTACCAAAGTTCACATTCCATCCCTGGCTCCCTCATTCTGCTAAGTATTTTTTTTTTAATTTGTTTACATGAAGGTCCACTCTTCGTGCTGTAAGTTTCAATAGCTTTTGACAAATGCATTGTGTTCTTTATCTACCATTTGCGTACCATGCGGAAGAGTTTCGCTCCCCTGAGAGATTTTCCTGTGCTTCACCTTTCGACTTGGAAACCATTGGTCTTTCCATTGTCCCTAGAGTTTTCCTTTTCCAGAGTTCAAATAAATGGAATTATATACTGTGTAGACTTTTCAAGTTGGTTTCTTTACTTACAGTATGAATTTAAGACTCACTTATATCTTTGTGTGGCTGGATGGTTTATTCCTTTTTACAATTGACTAGTAGTCTGTGTATGGATGAACCACTGATTATTCATACACTTTCCTACTGAGACACATGTTGGTTGTTTCTAGTTTTTGATGATTACTGACAAAGCTGCTATCAACATTCATGTGTAGGCTTTCATGTCAATGTAAGTTTTTAAATCAGTCGGCTAAATACCTAAGAGTGCAAGTGCTATTTGTATGGTAGGATCATCTTTAGCTTTCAGAAGCCTATGACCGACCATCTTCCGAAGCGGCTGTGCCATTTTGCGTCCCTACTAACCATGCATGAGTTATGCAATCATGATTATACCTTATGGTTTGTTTCTCACTTGAGGCATGGGTAGCACTGGAGTGGGAATTCTTTGTTTTTCAAGACTGTCTTGCACAGTACAGGAGGGTTAGCATTTGTGGACTCTGTGTGCTAAATGCTGGTACTATATATCCCCAATCAGTGGTACGGCCGAAAGTACCGTCACACAATTCTAACATCCTCCGGCAAAGAGGAAGTGTAGCATCCCATGCTAAAAACAGTCCATCTCTATGAAGAGCTTATACAAAACTTAGAAGCTGATGTTACAATAAAAAATATAAAGGCCGACAAATTATTCCACCAATAAAAAAAAAGTGTGCAAAATATATTTTTAAAAGCTAGAGGGTAAAGTACCAACATGTCAAGGATACGTGGCTCTAAATGTTGGAACTGTGAGTAATTTTTACCCTTATTCACCTCCTTTTTAACTCTTGATGTAACTAGTATGCAGTACTCTTCTAAGGTAAAAATATGTAAACACTATTCAAAAGTATTCTAATTATGAACTGATTAATAAGGAAGTTTATTATATTGAGTGAATTGTAAGTAGCTTTTTCTATGACAGATATGTTCTTATTTCTTAACTATACTTCCATTCTTTCCTGAACCCAGGCCAATGTGCTTCTCACACACTCCCTTTGATTGAAAATAGTGACAAGACAAAAATGAAAGACAAGGAAAATGACAGAAAACAACCAGAAGGCTTTTTTTTTCTCCCCCATGCTCTGTGTGTGCATGTTTCCAAATGGCTTCTGCAAGGATAACAGACCATCTCAACTGTACCTTGCCTTCTCCAATTGTTTTGGAGTCTCCAATTGCAATTTTAGTGTCAGTGTTTTCTATTTAAGATACAGATTTTTTTTCACATTGTATTTCAGAGACCGGGAAAAAAAAAAGAGCAAAGCTAACAATATAATGCATGTTGAGAGGAGAAGGCTCTTTAAAACTGTTTTAACATCTTATAAGACAGGCAATTTTAGCCTAAGACATTTTGCCTGGCAACCGTTACCAGTGGATTCTGAGCGTTAAGGGAGGTTTCATAGAATATCATATCTTGGCTATTTTCCACTCACTGATGAAAACTAGTTGGACACATTTACAAGGGCAAAATGATGTCGATAGGGACGGCTAAGAACATTTTCAGCTGAGTTTGGAGAAAGAATGGACTTTTGTGCCAGGCAGATCTAGGTTATAAATACTCCTCTGCTGTTTTCTAGCTGCATGACCTCAGACAAGAGACTCAATCTCTCCGGGCCTCAATTTCCTTATCTTCGAATGAGGATTGTGACTGGGTTATTGAGAAAATTAAATACATAAGATCCCCAGCACCCTTGTAGACATTAACTTTGTCTTCCTAATATATTTCCAGGACCTGGAATTGAGAGAGGAAATTAATTTCACTAAGCATCAGATCAGTGTTTGCTGCTGCTTTTTGGAAATTGGCTTTTTAGGAATTGGGTATTTTCTTACTCTACAGGGGGAAAAGGAATTCTATTCCACGCACTTTACATGCGTATCTATTGTCTATTGCTTTATAACTAATCACCCTAAATCTTCGTGGCTAATGACAATATCGAGTTTATTACTTCTGATGATTCTGTGGGTCTGCTGGACGGTTCTCGTGGCCTCGCCTGGCCTTCGTCATGTGTGTGCGCCGAGGCAAAGGTTCAGCTGGGGCAGAACTATTCAAGATGGCCTCATTGACAGGTCTGGCAGCTCGGGCTGGCGGTTCGCCGAGCCCCCTGGTCCTTTATTTGGCTTCTCATCCTCCAGTAGACGAGACTAAGCTTATTTATGTGATGGCAAGATGTTCCAAGATGCGAGTACAGAAGCTATAACATCACTTTCAGCCTGTTCTATTAGCAAAACAAGGCACAGGGTAGCCCAGATTCCAGGGGCAGGGAAAGAGGTGCCATCTCTCTGTAAATGGAGCTGCAAATACTGTGGCCACATATTTTTCAATCTACTACAATGTGTTCCTGGACTTTAAATAATGATCACAAATGCTTTGTGACATGGACAGTATGATTCACATCAATGAAATATTAGGGAATGCATTTAGAAGGCAGTGATGCATGGCAGTTAAATGTGAAGTTTCTGGCATCAAACCACCATGGTTAGAATTCAAGCTCCCTCCCTTCCCACTCAAACTAAATTGTGTGACCTTGGGAGAGTCACTTGATATATTAGTTTCCTATTGCCGTTCTAACAAACTACCAAAAACTTAGTGGCTCAAGCAACACAAGTTACTTCTCTTATAGTCTTGGAGGTCAGAAGTCCAAAATCAGCATGAGTAAGCTAAAATCAAGGTGTCAGAACCTTCAGGATGATTGGGGGCCGATCTTGCTCTTCGCCTTTTCCAGTTGCTGGAGGCTGCCTGCACTCCTTAGGCCACAGTCCCACCCCATTCAGCCCTGTACCCCCACCTGGAATACATCCAACCCTGGTCCTCCTAGAAGGATCCTTGTGATTAGATTTGACTTACCTTGCTTATCTAAAATAACCTCTCCATCTCAAAACCCTTAATTTAATCACATCGACAAAGTCCGTTTTGCCAGGTAAGGAAATGTATTTGCAGGTTCCAGGGATTGGGATATCGACATCTTTGTTTCACGGGGGTGGGGGTGGGGGTGGAGGAGTGGGGAAGTGAATTATTCATACCACAGCCCTTGGCCAAGATGAATTCCATGCCTCAGTTTTCTTACCTGTTAATGGGGTTAGTGTAGCTACATCATAGCTTTGTTAGGAAGGCCCCACGTGTTAAATACATACAGTATTTACAGTAGTGCCTGGCACCGAGTGAGCTCCTTATAAGTAGTAGCTATTATGATTCTCACTACTATTACCGTTTCCCTCAGCTTACTCAATGGGGAGCAAACATCCAAACTTGGTATCCTGGCTGCACAGGATTCTGAATGAATCACTCCCTTTTTTAGTTGATAATTTTGATATACTCTAAGTCACCGATTCATTTAGGCACAGCGAACACACTGACTATCAAGAAACAGTGTCTGGTAGCAAGCTGGTAGGAAAGGGGGTCAAAACGAACTTTAAAAAACCATATATTATAGGGGGCACCTGGGTGGCACAGCGGTTAAGCGTCTGCCTTCGGCTCAGGGCGTGATCCTGGCGTTGTGGGATCGAGCCCCACATCAGGCTCTTCCTCTATGAGCCTGCTTCTTCCTCTCCCACTCCCCCTGCTTGTGTTCCCTCTCTCGCTGGCTGTCTCTATCTCTGTCGAATAAATAAATAAAATCTTTAAAAAAAATAAAATAAAAAAACCCATATATTATGAAAAGAAAAAAGTTTTATACTTAATAAAACATTCTGTGAGGGCTTCCTCGGTGCCACTATGCTGATATGCCAAGTACTTTCTCACCTGTCCTGTTGTTCTCGAAGTCCTTCATTACTGGTGACATCCTCATCAGGGTACACATTGTTTTCATCTTCCAGATGAGAAAACCAAAACTCAGAGTGGTTGAGGATACTGAGGTCCCAAAGCAGTTTAAGTCAGTGCCGTTATGAAAATCCTGCTCTTATCCAACCCAGCTGGGCTTCAATAAAAGGAATTTTTATTAAATGACTATAAACACATATTGCAGTTTCCATTTCCATCTGAGACATCACTGGGCTTTCCTTCCCTCAACTTTCCCAAATAAATAAAACAGAGGAGGAGAAATCTAGAATCTGAACCTTTTAGGCACAAACTCTTCCTGGCACAGACTGGAGGCAGCCAGAAAAGGCATTCCTATAAAACCTCACAAAATACTTAGGCAAATCTTAAAGTTAAACAAGGCACTTAGTCCAAGCCACTTAATTGCATCTCAGAAAAGTGAGCAGAAAGAAAGGGTTTATTGATGGGCATGGGGAAAGTGGGGGTGGATGGAAACAGATTTTCCCCAAAGTGAGCCACTCCCAGCCTGGGTGGTCCTTACAAACTCAGATACTGACTCAGGGCTTGGGCTTCAATGTCGCTGCTTACAGGATCTTTTGGGGTTTGGAGGTGAAAGAAAGGAAGTGAATAGTGAATCCAGAAGATATTAGGAGACTGGCTGGGAAAGATAAATAGTGGAAACAAGTCATATATTAGTTATTTGTAAAGTATTCACAGAAACCAAAGGAGGTGGAAACTCAAGAAAAAGCAGCAGATGACTGACTATATTAGACCTTTTATAATTTAATTTATATAATGAGGCTGAGTGTTAAGTACTACCCCCATTTTACAGATAAGAAAGTTGAGTCTAATTTTGCCAAGGTCACAAAGCTGGTATGTGGCAGAACTAGGAATAGAATCTAGGTCTCATTACTCTGAATCCAATATAATTCCCAAAACATCAAATATAGGCACTTGCCCCCAAATGTTCACCTGTTTTTCTTACTATTGCAACATCCGGAGGTGCTGTAGCGAACTCGGTGTCCGTAGAAAACAGGCTCAAATGCATAACCGAAGGCTGTTTAATGAAGGGCTTATGGATAGAGGTGTGAACAGTGTTCAGAGAACTAATGAGGTATGAGCACAGTCTTCATCCTCACCGGGAGCAGGTACTGTCTATAGGCCTGGAAGGACAAAAGGAGGAAGCAAATTTACGGAACCGAGACAGCTGGAGCCATGGGAGAGGAGCTGCCCAACAGGAGCTGTGTGTTGGTAGAGATTACTTTCCAGCCATCAGCCTAGTGGCAGCAGGAGTTGTGAGGATAAACCCTCAGACCCCTCTTCTACAACCTGCCAGGTTCCCTGGTTCCTGAATCCAACCTTAAAGGTAGAAGTCAAAGGAATTGAGGCTGCAGAATGTAAGTCAGTGTGTTGGGGCACAATGAGAAGAAGAGACCAATCAGCAGAGAACATCCAACTCGTGTACTTCTCGTTGGAACTTTCAGTGGCCCAATCTAAGAGGATAAGTCGAGTTCCATTTTTGTCTACTTTCTTTTTTTTAACCTATGAGCTCATCAGTGATTGATAAGCTAAGGCTGAATCAATTGCCGAGCAAGTTTTCTGGAAAAAGGGGGGAAAGTTTTCTGGGAAGTGTGGGATAGCTGTTTTGAGGAACTGGAAAAGTATATGACTTATTTTGCTATGTGAGGAAGGTAACAGGGTTGAGGAGAGAGAGCAGAAAATGTCCTGACTGTGTCCAGAGCATCCCACTGAGGGTTGGCAGACCTAAGGTTCTGCTTTTCCCAAACAGCACTTGACAACTGGGTGACCATGCATTAGGGACTACATGGAAAAAGCTGGAAGGAAAACAGTAGAAACGGGATCAAGGAGGAAGACTGGTTCAAGAATAGTAAGTGGGAAATTAATCCATCAGGTGGTTTACACAGTAAGCTCTAGGAACTCAGGGCACAACAGCAGGTGTATTACTGTTCCTGGACATTTCAGAAAGGAAGTAAGGGTGGGTCCCCCAGGTCATACTTCAGTGCTCAGATTGGCCTTCTATATGTGATCTTCTTTGATGAGACAGGTTGCACATGCCACAGCATCTGGCATGGATCTCAGCCACAGCGTTCCTTTCCCCAGTACTGTGAGCATATGACATCATTCACTTCACCTCATCCTCTTGAGGTCCTACCTGAGTGGTCTCTCTGCTTTGCAAACCTGGTCATGCCCAGGACCAACTCTTCGAAACTTTTCAGGACACCTCAGTTTCTCTAGGTCACAGCCCAAGTTCTTAGCAGGGAATTTAAGGCCCACCTAGGACCTGGTTACTCTAGTGTTCCCCAGACTTACCATGTTAGCCCTTCTCCTTGAATTTTGAAACTTTGGTTCCCTCTGTTTGGAAACCCCTTTAATATAAGGCTCTTCTTCAGGCTCTAATTCTCTCAGAGTTCTATAATGGTCATAGTAGGCCAGGAGACTCAGAAACCCAGGCTCCTGGGCTAATATGTTCTGGAGAGGAATTTCTTAGCTATGCTCTCCTGCTCGTAAATGGCATAGTAGTATCTCAAGCCAAAGTATCCGGACTCACTTTAGTGCTCTGTGTATCTCTAGATTGTCTTTTGGTGCTAAAGTTTTGAGTTCCAAAGTTTAAAGTTCTAAATTTTGCACTTAAAAGATTCATTTGAAAGTTACCTTACTGATACTCTTAAAACTACATGGGAAATCATAAGATTCTTTCCAGATTAAATATCTAAAAATTCTATTTCATTTCACACTTTCTCATGGAAGGATGTGCAGCTGGAATGCGATTTGGGATGCTCAGATATTTTCCTAATGTTCTGTTCCATTTTGCTGCTGCTGTTTTTCTTCTTCTTCTTCTCCTCCTCCCCTTGTTCTCCTTCTCCTTCTCCTCCTCCTCCTCCTCCTCCTCCTCCTCCTTCTCTTTATCTTCCTCCTTCTCTTCCTCCTCCTCCTCCTGCTCCTTCTTCAGTTGTTTTGGCTGTTCCCTTGGGCAACCTTATTTTTGCAGCAAATCTGGCATTCTATTCAACTTTAATTTCAAGGGGAACCTGAGACTGTCCTGGTAGGGTGGTCATTGAACATTAATATCCTAGAGAAATAGAAGTCATGTATTTTGTTAAATTCTGTTTGCACACAAACAATAAAAAATGAGTAAAGGACACTCTTAAAATAGAATTGCACACGGATTGATGCAGTAACATGATTTAGATACCAACTTGCAGGAATAGAGCAAGAGATTGAAGAAATAGAAATCTTCTTGTTTTTATAATAAACATGATTTAGATACTACTGGTTGCATAACAACAATGCCAAATTATCTATGTCATTCAAGCAAAAGTATTTACCCAGATGTTTTGCTTCGACTGTGGTAGCACCTTGTTAATTTGGTGAAACAGCAATTTTAAAGAAATGTAAAACAAGGTATTCGAGGGTTTTTCTTCTTAATTCAGGCCAAATTGTTAATCTAGAAACACAGCTAAATGTCTAAAGTGAAATAAACTATCTCTACGGATTCTGCACTTGAAGTAAAACAGATCATGTGATTTGATCATTATCTACAAATATCTGAAGGGATATTGGCTAGAGAAGAGTTAGCATATATTCCCTTTGGTCCTGGAAGTCAGGACCACTACTAACAGGTAAATGTTCTTGGGCCATTGAATTTTAGGCCCAGTTAAGTAAGAACCATCTAAGGGAACTGTTAAAAGCAGAATTGACTACCTCTGGAAGCAGCAAGTTTCCTATTATGGGAAGTATTAAAACAAAATACAGATATATCTCTTTACATCATTTACACAATTTTAGTTTTGGAGACAGGGATTGAGCTGCCTGGAAAAAAAAAACAATGTATTAATCTCCTCTCATTTTCCTCTTTGCTGTGTTCCAATTATATCATTCAGCTCTTGTGTATTAACAAGGAAAGAAAGAAAGAAAGAAAGAAAGAAAGAAAGAAAGAAAGAAAGAAAGAAAGAAAGAAAGAGAAAGAAAGAAAGAAAGAAAATACATATATATCCCTGAACACAGAGGAAACCCAGCTGTACTGAGAGTGGGAAGGGAACAGACATGATGATCTCATTGTTGTATTTCTAGGAAAGATGAGTCATACAGTCTGCTCAAATTCAGAGTAGCTAGAGGGAAGCTGGACATCAATGATGCTTTCTTCCTCTTTAATAGGGAACAGAGCCTCAAATTTCTTTTAAAATAGAAGGGAAGAAAGACCTTAGACATTGGCCTAAATCAAGGAAATTTCACTAGAATGTTCTGTAAAATATGACTATAAATAGATCAGTGTCAACTTGAAATTAATTAATTGAGTGTGGGGGTGGGGGTGGGTAGGAAGGATCGTATAAACCATCCAAACTCTAGCTCTCCTATGTCTAACTCCCACCAGCCATCATCCCCAAGATTAATTTTAATTTCCCTTTGATTTACTTGCAAGGACAAAGCACCAGGTCAGAGAGGTAAAGGGTTAGAAAGGAGAAGAGCAAGCCAGACGCATTCACCAGGGCACCAGTCCCTACCAAGACACTGAGCAGGGAGCACATGCTTCTTTCCAGGAGAGACTTTTGTCAAGTGGGCAGTAGAGTATGGCTGCCAGTGCTCTGGAAGGTTACTTTCTTCTCAATTGCCCCAAAATACATGCCACGTTTTATGATCCTATAAACCAGCATTTATTAAAGCTCTACCACGGACCAGGCACTGTGAAGTGAATTTGTGTATGTCAAATTGCCATGCTTCCCTACTGGCATCCAATTCCTAACACTGGAGAGAATTCTTCCGTTGCTCACACACTGGCCTCACCCTCTCTAAAAAGGAGGAGACGTTCTCTCTAGGAGAGGAAAGAAGAGGTGGGGATACTGACTATTTTGGAACATGGGAGGATGGGAGCTACTTAACCAATACTCCATTTCTTCTGCATTTTTATAACCATAGAACAGCTAGCAAGTGCATTTTAGCTCCTGCTCGCTTGCTTTAATACCATGTAACTTATAATAAAAGGTTAAAATTAGAAACAAAATGCTTAGTGTTCAAAAACAGCACATGTATGACTACCCTGAAGTCTTAGTAAATATTAAGTAGATCTGTAAAATTTTAGAGGGTTTTTTTTTTTAAGATTTTATTTATTTCTTTGACAGAGAGAGAGAGCACAAGCAGGGGGAGCAGCAGGGAGAGGGAGAAGCAGGCTCCCCGCTGAGCAGAGCCCGACATGGGGCTGAACCCCAGGACTGTGGAATCATGACCTGAGCTGAAGGCAGACGCTTAACTGACGGAGCCACTCAGGCGCCCCAATTTTAGAGTTTTTAAAAAGGGTTCTAATCTGGATCGATGCTCTCATTTATTGAGTTGGGAAACTCAAACCTTGTTTGAGGGTCCGCAGTTGGATAATGAGGTAGAAAATGGAGGTTCTGACAGTGTACAATGTGCAAGATGGCTTCATTATGTTACCCCATTTAAAGTTTTTAAATTAGTTTTATTTTTATCAAAATTATGCTTGCACATAATTGAAATTGTTCAGCAGCTCTACAAAGCTTATTAGAAAAATGTATTTTTATTCCTAGTTCCCAGACACCCAATTTTAGCTCTTAATTGATTTTGTATCTACTTTTGCAGCTCTAAAGTCAGATGTCACTATGCCTACCTTGTAAAAAGTCTTAATTCTTGTATTTTGGTTTAAATTCATACTCTAATGGCTTTCTAGGGTGTAACAAGTAACATTTTTGAAAAACACTGATTTATGAGGTAGAAACTGGGCAGGTAGCTGATAGTTTGCTTGGATATCAAATTCTAGACTGGATGTTACTTTTTAAAATGTCAAATGACTCTTGACTTTTACTTCCAATATTATGGAAGAAGAAACAATAACATTCTGATTCTTTTTTTTTTTTTAAAGATTTTATTTATTTATTTGACAGAGATAGAGACAGCCAGCGAGAGAGGGAACACAAGCAGGGGGAGTGGGAGAGGAAGAAGCAGGCTCCTAGCGGAGGAGCCTGATGTGGGGCTCGATCCCAGAACGCCGGGATCACGCCCTCAGCCGAAGGCAGATGCTTAACCGTTGTGCCACCCAGGCACCCCAACATTCTGATTCTTGTACCATTTTGGAAACCTTTTTTTTTTTTCTCCTGAATGGAAGCTTCTCCTATCTTTGGCATCAGTTCTGAAAGCTCAGAAGGCGTACATTGGGGGAAAGCCGTTGGATCTATTTTCATCTGTTATTCTTGGTGTACAGTGGGCCCCATCCATATGCAAATTCTTATCCGTTCTTATCTTGTCTTGGTTTGTTCTTTGGAGGATCTCCTCGCCTCTGTTGGTATGTCTTTCTGGAGGTCCTGTTATTCGGATGGGGCACATTGCCCTACCCTGTACTTCTCTTCATCTTCTCCTTTCTATCCTTCTGACGTTTTGCTCTAATTGCTTGTAAATTTCTTGTTTTATTATCTAATCCTTCTTTTGAGAGTCTCATTTCTGTGATCATGCTTTTAATCTCCAAAGCTTTATTTAATTATCTAAAAATGACTTTTTAGACAAAACCATCATTGTTTTATGACTGCATTTCCCCCCCTTTCTTCTCTGTGGATATTAATCTCATCCTGTTTCAAGTCTCTTTGCCTGCAAGGATTTATAGATTCTGTTTTTTTCCAAACTACTGTTTTTTTTCTTTTCTGGTTGGTTTCTTTATTTCATGTTAGATATTTTCCTCAACGTCTGGTGATCCTTGGTTGTCTATTACTATTTAGGATCAGAGCACTGAAAAACAGAATGGAAGCCCTGTGGCAGTCTGTCTGACCATAGTCTTGTGCTGCCTTTCTCAATGGGATGTTCTATGAGAATTACTCCCTAATTCCTTAAGGCATCTGTGTATGAAATGCATTATCTTCTCTCCTCTGAACCTAGAATATACTAGTTACATGACATGGGAGAATTCAGAAAATAGTCACTCAACTTCTGTGTTCTGTAGTTCAGATGTAGAAATCTGGTCGAAAAGATGATCTAAGTTGGCTTTTGTGTGTGTGTGCGTGTGTGTGTGTGTGCCCCCCATTGTCAATATCTTTAGTTTGTTTTTTGTTTTTTCTTTCCTCTTGAGCTGTTCAGATTCCCAGGAGGATATCTTTTGAAATCTTTCCAAAGTTTTTAGTCTGATCACCTAGTATTCTGGGAGACAAGAGAAGGAAAAGCTGGAGGTACAAGCATTAGTAAATGTCACTGATCTTCTGATTTCTTTTAAGTTATTCAATCTGTCTGATGTCCCCAGGCACAAAACTCTGCTTTACTTCTACAAAGAACACAGCTTCATTTTCTACAGCAGAGAGAGAAAGTAACCAGGCTCCAGGAAGTGTGATGAGGTGTGATCAGTGTCTAAATGTCTCTTAAACATAGGAAAGAATACTGTTTTAAGCCCCACCTCCATTCCCTTTTAGATATGCCTGGAGCCACTACCCTGGAGGCCGCCAAGTCTCCAAACTGAAAGGGGTGATCTCCCCGTCCTGTGCACTCACACATACCCTCCCCTGGAAATCCCTTACCACCATAATTTCTTTCTGCATTGAACTAACCAATATGCTTACACTTAGCTCCCTTAGTAAGTGCTTTGTCTAAGGGCCTCTTTTTTATTTTTATATCACCTCCTAAACTCTGCTGCAGTTTTAACCACAAAGCTGTATCCTCGTTGTGAATATAGGTGGAACGAGTGAAAGGATGAGGTGTTGTCTCTCAGATTCTAATCAGACTCTTTGGGGGAATCACATGTATTTTTTCTTCATTTGATCTGGTGCTTGCTGCTCGGTAGTACCTGACTAGTAGTCAGTAGTAGGAACTCAGTACTTGTGAGCTGAGTGAATCTGTAAAAGAAAGTGTGTTCTCTAAGCCATCCGGAATGGACGCTGGGGCTGATGCAGTTCCCAAATGTTATCCCAGAGCCTCTGGCATTGCCTACCTTCCGTCTCAACCCTACATCAGACACATGAGGCTGAACCATGTGATGGCCTGAGCATCAGACAAGCCCCACTTCCAACCACGTGACAGTCCATTTGCTTCCAGCCACCAACTTCCTCCTGTCTCCGCTTGAGAATTTATGGCTTTAATATTTGAATCTTAGAGGAAAGAAACATAAAGAAAAATATAAGGTATCAAAATATGTATTTCCTGGTTCCAAACTTTATACATATGCTTTTAATTGCAAGAAAGCCATCCAGTAAAAAATGTCCAAGTGCCTTGCTACCACTGCCCGTGGTGTCGAAAGGTTGAATTACATCACCAACAAGAAACAGGACCAGTGGCCTGAATATCCAGTCTCCCATCTTCTCAGGCACCTCCCATGTATACATAATGCCCTGTGACCTGCAAGAAAATATCACAAATCCGTAAGCATGTAGCACCGTTTCATAGTGTGGGAAACTAGTCATTTCCTCTTGTGTATGCAGAAAGGAATTTAAAGTTCTTGGGAATTTCAACTTTTTGGAAAGCCTGAGGCAAAGTTAGCATTTCAGTAAAAGCAGAACAAATGTACAAAAGATCTGTGTATCTGGGTTAAGAAAGAACTACATTGGGTATTTTGAAAGGAAGAGTCAAAGCTGAGTAAAATGTTCATGCAGGAGGCAGAGTCAGTGCTCATGGATGTTTAAATAAATAACTGTGTGCAATTACATCAAAGGCCTATATACTGTTTAGAGGCACGCACCTGCTGCTTTTTAGCTCCTAAGTAATGAGTTCTCCTGTATGCAGTGTTTTCAGAGAAATGTGTTTGAAGCCTGCCTCGATCATGGGATATCTGACACTTATTGGTTCACCCCGAATGCTGCCATCCAAACAGAGCATCTCGGCTCGCCAGGGTGGACAGAGCAAAGCGGTAACCAATATTTTCCTTGTTAGGTGCTAGGCATTGTGCGAACTGCCTTATCCGTGCTACTTCTGCATTTGCATAAGGGGAAGAGGAAGAAGGGAACGGGCAAGTTTTGAGCACCTACTTAAACCCTATGTGTGAACTAAACCCTGAATTGTGAGCTTGATTAAAGCACATGGCTTTAATTAATGCAATAATCCTTGAGAGTGGTTTTTATCAGCTTCCCTTTACACCTGAGGAAACTGAGTCTGAGACATGAAGTCACATTTATAGCTCTTCTAACTGTTACTTGACAAAGTTAATATTTAATTCAATGGTTGTCTCTAAAGGCAGTGCTCTTTTCATTCACCATTCATACATTGACTGGGAAAAGCAGACCGTGTCCTGTGCTGTCTCGGGATTCAGAGAGAATGAGGCAAAACACCTGCTGTGGGCATTCCCATGACACCAAGAAATCTGATACTTGAATAATGTGCTAAATGTTCTAACCAAATAATTGCTGGTCATCAACTCAGAGTGACCCTTTTAATCCATCCAAAATTCTCAGAATTGAGGCAAAATATATAGAAGTCAAATCAAGTCAAGTCAAATTTCTGAAATTGAAGATTTCCGGTTGGGAAGAGATTATGCCCTCTCTAAAACAGTATTTATCACATCATGTTCCTCAAGTCACTTTGCTTGTCTGTGTTCTCACTTGATTTGTGGTCTTAGGATGGTTCTTATTTATCCGTGTTTCCATAGCGCCCTCAAAGGGTGTGTGCCCATCCCAGGGATCAATGCACATTCGCGTATGGGATCAGTGAATAAAAGAGTAAATGAATGACAACCGTCATACTTGCTCATGTGGGCAATAGGGCCATAACCAATTTGGAGCAGAAGAAAATGTGTACAATGTTCTGCCTTAGGAAGAAGGGTTGGTGACAGTAGAGATTCTGCTAGGGCTGGGGAGTGGCGGAAAGTGGGAAGACTGGCTCGTGGAATTGTACAGGGATTAAGGGATAAAGAAGTGAGCAGGAATGGCGAAAGGCTGTATTTTTAAAAATGGCCAAAGGACAGGCATTTCAAAGCAAAATTGGGATATCTCCACTAGGAGCACCTTGGAGGAAGAGGATACTGAACTAACAACTATCTCCTATCATGTCCTTGTAGTTGGCACTTTAATATTTGATCTCATTTGGGAATCATCACAAAACATAAGGGAGTGCTTATCTCTATTTCGTAGTAAAGGACACAGGCTAAGAAAGTGTATATAATCTAGCCTCCCATGGTAACTTGAGGAGTGGAGATGTGGAGTCAGTCTGATGATTCCAAAATTGGTGTTCTTCCCAGTAGTTTATAGCACCTTTCTAATCAAGGTGAAGGAAGGAGAGGCAAGAGCTGAATTCTGAAACTGGAGGAAAAAAAAATTAGAGCATGCATCACTTTGGAAATGTGCTTCTGCCTCAGAGTGGTAAAGAGGTACAGCTAACAATCAAATTAAATGCAGTTCTAGACAAGCTCACCATACTCTAAAGCAATAAGCATGATGTATTTATTTTCCATTTCCTCTCTGTGGCTAGAGATTCAAAGGATAAAGTCATTAAAAATCTTTCAGATGTGTGCTTTTTCTGGTGAAATGAGAGTGTACTGGGTCTGGAAGGAGAATGTTCTAATTAGCAGGACTTATTATTTATACTTGATAAAAATAATGAAAAAAGAATCAATGAAGTCCCTCATCTGTAGGCAAGGATCTTACCGTAGTTCAAAGGTGTATATTTGTACCACGAATGAACCAAAGCCCTGCCTGCCATGAACAGAGGAAGCTGAGAGGACACTGACTTTTGATTATAGAACACAGCCTCATGTTGCTAAGATGGCTTCTCATATTTCCAGCTGATGGTGGCTGGGTTTTGCATGCAAAGGAAAAAAATAAGGGACCTGCTTAGCCATTAAGAGGATGCCAGGCAGTCTCAGGAATTTGCCTGATTCCATGGCCTTTGCTTGTGTAGGCAATAGAACAGTCCTTCCTTCTCCTGAATTGGTCTGTTGGCTACAGGGTATCAGGGCGAAGTGCTTTTTCCAAGTCAGATGTTTCTCAGGCTTCTTGAAGCCCACTCCCCTCCCCTTAGCATTCTTAGCCCTGACCTGTATGGGCCCAGTCCAGCCTTCACACCAAGGCTGCAGTCACCCTCTATAAGTCCGGGCTCCTGGCTACAGAGCCACATTGGTAACTCCTGCAGGGAAGCAGGACAAATGCCCATCATCTGGAGTTTTACAGCTCACAGCGGCCTGGTTTGCATCTGTACCACATCAGACTTAGATAATGCAGTGGCATCTGGCCTGAAGGTGGCCAGGGACCCACAGGATGCAGTCATTGTTTGGGGGTGTTCCAACGGCTGCTAATGGAGCCCAGATGACACCAGGCATGAAGCGACAAACAGTAACACCCCCAAACCACGCTTGAGCTGCCGCTGCTTGGTTGATGTTTAATGATGCTACAGAGGAAGTACCCTGGGGTCCGCATGTTCAGATTCTAAGCAGAAAGGGATGCTTGCCTCCAAAGAAAGGTTTAAAATGTTCCTCCTACTGCTCCAGGTCACAAAATGACTGGTCCTGCAGAGAAAATGCAGACTTCGGTTTAGACAAAGAGAGAGCTGCTGCTTTAACAGACTCAGGAAGCAATATGCAGAGCAAGGCTCAGACAGCAGCTCACACACTTGGGACTTAGCAAGTCTGCTATGAGCAAATGCTAAAGCAAAACTAAGAGCCAGTTATGTCCCTGAAGTCGGAAGCCTATGCTCCACTGCAGACCAGCCTGCATGCACCGAGAGCCAGGAAACCATCTCGACCAGACAGAAAGGAAATTAGCATCCCGACTTCGAGAGTTTGGGGGTTCTTACCAGTATTAGTAATGAGAAGCTGGGGAGTGAGAGCCTTTCCTACTCTGTGTAATGGTCTATAAGCGTGTGTGGTTAACTGTGTCTAAGTACCTTCACATAGTTTGGGCATCTTCCTAAAAATCCTAGTTTAGGAGCTCCTGGGTGGCTCAGTTGGTTAAGCGTCTGCCTTCGGCACAGGTCATGATCCTGGGATCCTGGGACGGAACCCCTGAGTCTGCTTCTCCTTCCCTTTCCCGCTGCTCCCTCCCCACCCCACTCATACTCTCATGTGCTCTCTCTCAAATAAAATCTTTTAAAAAAAATTCTAGGGGTGCCTGGGTGGTTCAATTGGTTAAGCAGCTGCCTTCAGCTCAGGTCATGATCCCAGGATCCTGAGATCAAGCTCTGCATCGGGCTCCCTGCGCTGTGGGGAGCCTGTTTCTCCCTCTCCCTCTGCTGGCTGCTTCCCCTGCTTGTGCTCTCTTTCTTTCTCTCTCTTTGTCAAATAAATAAATCTTTAAAAAAATAAAAAATAAAAAACAAATTATAGTTTAAAAATGTAAAGCGGGTGGGGGGACTAAAATGTCAACAGAAATGCTTCCGGGGGCTGTTATTTACAGGTGACAGGGCCGGGCACTTACCTCAGTATCAGCATATAGCAGCCGCCCCCTATCAGTGCTGAGAGGTACAGGTGCATGTAATCTGCACCTGTTACTCTGCGAGGGTCCTCCGCTCTCCTCTGATGTCTGTGATGCAGCTCCCCCAGCAGGTGTCTTCAGTTTTGTATCCCTGACTCCCCTCTTTGCCTGCCCACTGCTCAGGTGTCCTTGTTGTGCTGTGTTGATTCCCCTTAACAGAATGAAATCTGCCCTTATTGACCATTTCTTTGTTATCCTTTTTTTTTTTTTAAGATTATTTATTTGAGAGAGAGTACGAGCAGGAGAGGCAGAGAAAGAGGGAGAAAAAAACTCAAGCAGACTCTGCCCCAAACACAGAGCCCTACTCGGGGCTCAGTCTCACAATGTGAGGTCACGACCTGAGCCAAAACCAAGAGTTGGACGCTTAACCGACTGCAGCACCCAGGCACCCCCATTTCCTTGTTATTCTGAGTCTAAGATTAAACTCTAGAAGCCATTCGTTGCCAATAGAGTTGATGTAATCTGTGAATTCATGGATATGGGATTCGGGAAATGGGAGTTAACGTAAAGCTTTGGGTCAGACCTCCAGCCTTTCCTGTTCTTCCCTGTGTGAGCAGTTGTCTTATCTTTAATATGGAAATAATACCAGTACCATAGGCTGGACTTAAGGACTACAGGACACAAACATGCATAAAGTCCCTAATACATACAGATCCTTTGCACACAGCCAATACTTGAATGTATCCTTCCCAACCTCTGTAATAAGTAGCATTGGTATAATTCATTAAATATGCAAACAGTTTTGATGAGCATTCTTGCATTCCACGTTCACAGCTCTCCCGTGAGATAGGCAAGAGATCCACCTTAAGTCTCTCATTTTAGAATTGGGACATGGAAGTAGCCCGCTCACACCAAGGAACTGGACCCTGACGCGTGACTGCTCTTTGTGGTAGGTATCACTTTGGAGGGAAGAGCATCCTGGATTAGCGTGATTTAAGCTGGGTGTTGTTAGGTTTTGGCTTCATTGTCGTGTTTCCAGAGAGGTCTACTCTATTCTCCTACAGGAAATGGCCCCCTTCCCAGGGACTCCCTCCCATATCATCCCAGGTTATTCTTCAAACCACTAATTACTCTTTGTCCTCATAATTCTTTATTAATTTTTTATACTTACTTACTGTCTATTTCCTGTCATAAGAATGTAAAATCTATAAGGGCACCGCTTGACCTAAGCCTGGCACTCAGCAGGTGTAACAAAAAACATTTTATAAGTTAAACAGACAGTAACTGATTTTTTTCAGGGTACATTTATTTTTAAATATTTGTTTTTGAAAGAGCGAGAGCGTGAGTGGACAGGGCAGAGGAAGAGAGAGAATTTCAAGCAGGCTCCACACCCAGCACAGAGCCCGACCTGGGGTTCAATCTCACGACCCTGAGATCAGGATCTGAGCAGAAATCAAGAGTCCTCGACTAGCTGAGCCACCCAGATGCCCTGAGGTTACCTTTATTAATTAGGTTATTTCCATTTAAAATGCCAAAACCCCTCCTAATGATTCCAGTTCTTTACTAGCCATTTTTCTATACTGTAACATCACAACAGCCAAAAGCTGGAAGGCTTCGTAAGGTCATAGACACAGGCCCACACTCCTCCACAGCGGGCCACCACCAATTCTCTCCCTGGGCCTTTTCACTCGGGCTTGTTTACAGAAGGAAGGCAGTGATACTATTCAGACATCATACTGGGAACCTCAGCTGAGCACACATACACTCATCCTGTCTGTGCTTGAGTTTGCAAGTAGATTCCCAGGATGGGATGGGGAGTAGAGAGGGGCATTCTTTCCCAAGGAACTCATTTTCATTAAGAGGAACGAAACACATACCCCCTTTCCCCTCAGTCAACAGCCATGAAATAGTGGATGAACTTTACCATCCGGGAATATTTTTGCATTGTACTTGATACGGTGAATTCCAGCCCCTCGTGGTATATTGGTAAGTCTGTCTGAGCTCTCAACCCAAGTCAGGGCTTGGATCCCAGAATCAGTCTCGGGACAGCTTATCCCCTTGGAGCATTTCTGAGATGAAAGAGTAAAAAGAGGAGATAAAACTTGTGCTTTGGGAAAACCTTAGTATCATACTGAGAAGACCAAATAACCAAATCCTATGAGGGGCAGAAGAGACCCCAACAGAGATAACATAAATGAGGAGTTAGGCACCAAACAGGGATAGGAAGAGAGAGGACAGGTTAAGATAAAAAGAGAAGGAGAGAGAGAGAGAGAGGAAGAGGGGAAGGGAGCAAGAAGCTGGGGAGCTTGATGGCAGCCTATCCGCAGAGACTAGCTCATCAGCATATGTGACCCCACTCTGTCTGGCGCTCAGGTGACCACTGGGTTAAAGGAATAGATAGACTCAGGCCAAATTTATAACACGGAAGTGCTTCGCTTGGAGCCCACTGTCTATGGAGGGTAAACAGACAAATAGAGTGAGTCATTCCCCCACTTCCTGCAGCTCATAGTCAACACCTGGAGGAACACAGTTTCCCCATCATCTGAGAGGGTTTCTTAGGAGTCTGATTTCAAGCCACCCTATGGTGTGTAGTTTCAATGTACTTTCAAGGCCCTCTAGCACCATGCCAACTTGATCACACACCTGTGCCATGTGGCCTTCAAACAGAAATACACGGCACTGCTAATTTCTTACTAGTGTTTTCCTTAAACAATTAATACATTGTGAAGAAAATCTGGCCTCCATCAAGCTCTCTTAGGACAAAGAAAAGATTACCACTGCTCAATATCGTGTTTGCTGCCTGAACAAACGGCCTCAAGGAATGTATTCTATCTGGGTTCAAAACAACAAGAGTTCCTAAAATCATCCAATCAGTGCTAGGTAATTTTTCACTAAGGCTCCAGTATAGTTCAGATTTCACTAGCCTCTACGGGCAAACAAAGTCCAATGCATCTTAATGTCAAAAATTGTGTTTTTTCTAAGTCATAGCCTGTTTTCTAGCAAAATGCCCAAACTTTTCATAGAGTTCTTTACCCCAATAATTTGTGGATCTCAGAGAGATCCACATGTGACCAGGACAACGATGTCATCTGCTCATTTGATGCTCTGGACTAGTGACCAAGCATACACTGACACTCGGGGCAAAGCCTCGTGCCGACTGCATTGCCAGTGGTGGAACCACGCGTCTACTGCGGTCCCTGCTAATGGAGCCTGACACCCGATGGAGAAAATAACGATCAAATAAAAAATACATTAAATGTATCTCCCCATGAGTTCCTGGTTCTGGGGTTTTTCTTCCTGCCACTTCTGCCCCTGGCATTGCTGAGCCACCTCTTTCTGCTGACAGATGGAGTGCATAAGCCCTAAATAATCCAGGTCCTATGGCTCCCCAAGGGGATAGAGAATATCCCCTCTTTTTATGATATGCAAGGTCAGAGTGCACCAGACCAAAACTGCCTCAGCTCCAATTCGCAGACTTCTTTCAGTTTATGCTGCCAAGATCACTGGGTGTATTCCTCTAACCATCTACCCACTTTGCCAGATTCCACGTCTTCTTTCCAAGGACGTGTGAATTATACAGAACCAATCCAACGCACCATACTTTCCGCCTCCGAACCTCAGGAATCAAGGTCTTGGTTCCTTTTATTCTCTGAGGTGTCTCAGCCTCTTACTGTATTTATTGATGAAATTAATCGTCTAAAAGGGAATGAGGCCACCACTTTTACTTTAATCCTCCAACAGAGACCAAGCTCTGTGGCTTATATACAATCAAAATGGACTTCTAAGCTAACATTTCGTTTGATCCTCAAAAAACCAAACCAAAACAAAACAAAAACCACAACACCTCTCTTAAAGAATTTTTTAATCCTAGTCTTACCCGTGAGAGAATGCTCCACAGTTATACAGCTAGAATGTATCAAAGCCTTGCGTCTGATACTTGACATATCTTATTCAAAGTGTGTGCTTTTGCTGCAATCATTAACTCACAGGTTGACATGAAATTGCCTGATGATTGTTCCATGGTCGTTTGTTGTATGAGTGGCCCACACACCTGTACTTCTTTTCCATCTCAGTACAGAGACCCCACAAATGACTGATTCTGTAATCGGTGCTCAGAACAAACTAATTTTAGCTTGGAGTGAATTGAGTCACATCGACTTGGGTAGAATTTAATTCATGCTCTTCATTGATGAGGCTACTAATAACCTTGACCCCTGCGCAAACCACACTCAGCTGTAATTGCTGTGACCCCTCACACAGAAACCACATGATCACTGAGCTTGGAAAACTATCGCTGGTGACTACGATAAGTGTAACCCCTGAAGCTATCTATCATTTCTCCTCATAATCTTCTGAGGTCATCAAAGGTAGTGGAACAAAACATAGCTTTGGAGTCTGAACAACTTGAGGTAAAAGCCTCTCCATTGTATAGAATTGCCCAAACATTGGCAAGTGGCGTAATGTCTCTGGGCCTCTGGGTTTGCATCTATGAACATGGTGAAAATGCCACTATGAACAGTGTCATCCAGTATGTTGAACTGTAGTGTAAACCCTCAAACGATAGCATTTCACTTCTCAGGGTGCTTCTCTTCCACATGAATCCTGGTGTCAAGTGGACTCGATACACTAATGAAAGGATCAAAGCAAAGTCTTCACAGATTGGATTATTTCTAAGGTTTCTTTCGGGTCTTGTCCAGTTACTTCTGCAGAATAGAATATGGTGTTCTAGCAAGAGCTGAAATATCTGGTTTTTGATAAATGTTTGCCGCTGCTACTGATACCATCATCGTGATATAAGAGAATATGGTATGAGTGTAGGTGAGATGCCAGGTGGGTCCCTTGTGGGTCCCCATAAGAAAATGTGACTATCCTAGAGAAAAATAGAGAAGCACTGAGGGCTGAATTCATTAGGATGCAGAATACTTGGCCATTCTGGATTTAAAAATCAGGAGGAGTGACTGAATGGGGCCAATACCGTTATAATATTTTTTGTTCTTTATAACTGCTAGTATGGTAATCTTTGCTCATCAGTGTCATTGTCATCAATAACCATTTTTATCCCGTCTACCTTCATAAGACAATAAAGTGGATGACACAAATGGAAAAACAAATGCACATTTGAGAAACATCTTTAAAAAAAAAACTGGCTGTCTTTTTTTTTTTAATTTCAAAAATGACAAATTCTTCTAAAATGGGTATTTCCTCATGAAAATGATGGCTAGGTAACAGTCCCTAAATCATTGTTCTCAACGACCCCATGGAAATATTCATTAAATTCAAATCTATAAACATAAGTCTGTGATGTGCTAGATTCCAGAAAGATTTTTTTTCTTTAACTCAATGTCTTATGCTTAGCTTATGTCTTATGACTTAGCTTAATGTCTTTATAACATCAGGTCCCTTTGAAAATTCGGAAACCTATCCCCAGAAAAATATGTATCCACATCTACACACCCAGTCTGTGGGTGCAAGTCAAGCACTGACCTCAGATCCAAAAAGCCAAGATGCAGATGCCTGAACCAGGGCCCCAAGGCCAAACTGGGACTGTCCAGAGGGAAACAGAGAGGCAAAGTGCACTGTAACACACACTGTCCCCATGGAACCTCACTTGACTAGACAATGGCCAGAAAGGTCACACCAGTCTACTATACAGGGGGCCATTTTCCCTCCTCATCCTCTGTCTAAAATCATGAAATCTTAATATCCTGCTCTATGAAACTTGCTAATTTTCATACTACAACTATACAAGGGTCAGTTTGTTAAAAGCAAAAAAAAAGAGGGGGATAGGTGCTGATGGGAGGAAAAAATGAAACGTGTTATGACTGTCCAAGATGACATTGCCACAATAATGGGTGGGTTTGCCTGGCTTCGAGGGATGAGACCAGGGCAGCAGTGGTCATGTGCTTTACCCCATAAGCACAAAGGCAGTGAATATAGAGAATGAGGGGAAATTGGGAGAATAAAGGGAAAGGTAAAAAACACTGAAAAAGAATATTTGGATAGCAAGAAGGAAAGACATTTGTTCGCAGCTGCCCTTGGCCAGAGCTTCCCAGCCTCGCCAGTACTGACATTTGGACGGGATAACTTTGGTGGGGGGGGGGGGCTGTCCTAAGCATAGCAGAAGGCTTAGCAGCATCCCTGGCTTCTACCCACCAGATGCCAGAAGCACTTCCCCTTCCCTTTAGTGACAACCAAAAACTATATCTACAAAAAAATGTCCTGAGAGCCAAAATCACGCTCAGTTGCGAACCACTTGGCTCAATGAAAAGGAGCTAAAACTTAGTGGCAGAATTCATTGTACGAGATGCTTATGTCTTACATACAATTATGCTTGAGTCAACTATGTAGGACACTCTTTATAGTTCTGTTCATAAAGTACGTGTAGGTCCGTCCTTTATGAAGATCAGAACTAAAGAATTTCTCGAAGTTTGTTTTGAATTAGATCGACCTGATTTGAATTGGTCCTTCTTGACTATTAAATTTAATATCCTGGCGATTAAAGGGAATGTCCGTGTAAGCAGCTCGCCTAACAGTGCCTGAGTCCGGCTCAGTTAGCACTGAAGTTAGTCACTACCCGTTGACATTGTACCAGGTGAGACAGGGAGAAGCATTGGCCAAATGCATGATGCAGGCAGTGGGCAGCGTATGTTCCTTTATTCAGCAGATCATCATTGAGCAGTTACCATGTGAAATTGCATTGGATTCTGGGAAACCAGTAGCTTAAAAACGAAGGTCTGGTCTCTGCCTCATAAACAAGTAGTTCAAATTCAGACGTAAGAGAAAGGCTTTTGTGGCACAAGATTCTTGTAAGGCTTCCTCCCAGAGACCTAAGAAACCAGTTTCACTGGGATTTGGGGGGATGTTTTTAAGTAATTCTACAGGTATATGCTTCAGACCATTTAGGAAATGACTGTTACAGGCTCCTCACGTGGTCCCCATTATACTTGCTGAGTCACTCAGGGAGGAGAGGATTTTGTCTTCAATAGGCAGCTGAAGTGACTCTGATAGTGGGGTCCTGGTAGATGGGGGGAAGCTCTTAGGGAGAATAAGATGCAAGGAGTTCTGAAGATCATTTCTGCAGCTGAAAACCTTAGAAATTTTCTTCCAAATTTTTCCTCTTTATCTACCCACCTGTTCCCAGGTGGAAAAATATTTCCCCAGTATCAGTATACATGAGACATCATGATCTCTGACACTTTGTACTGATTTTCTGTGTAGTTATAAAAACTACTTCCTGACTTCAGACAGCACGCCGGATGTTTACTTTCTATCTGATTTTACTGTTTTGGTTTTTCATTAGAGGCTTATAGACAACCAGGAACAAAGGGACAGATTGATGATGTGGTAACAATATTATTTGCTTGCAATCTTTGTGGCATTTTTTTTCTTTTTTCTTTCTTTCTTTTTTTTTCTTTGCAGTGGGTTAAAGGGGAAAAGATCCCCTTAATACCATATCCATTTGGACTCTGGTAGGACTTTGTAGAAATGTCTGACATGCATAACCACAAGGAAGATCATGGTGTCATGTGATGAAACAGAAACATTGCTGTATTACCCACCATGCATTACTTTAATGTCATTTTCCTTCTGTTCTGAGTGTGCTATCGATAGCAAGGACATCCTCTGTCTAAAAGGATTTGAGGAGAATGAATATCAAAAAGTGCTTGGACCCAGGGGCGCCTGGGGGGCTCATTCAGTTAAGTGTGTGACTTTGGCTCAGGTCATGATCCCAGGGTCCTGGGACCGAGCCCCGCATCGGGCTCCTTGCTCAGTGGGGAGTCGGCTTCTCCCTCTCCTTCTGCTGCTCCTCCTGCTTGTGCTGTCTCTCTCTCTGTCAAGTAAATAAATAAAATCTTCCAAAAAAATAAATAAATAAAGGACACCCTCAGAGAAATGGTGAACTAGAGAATGTCTGTCCTACAGAAGTGGACAGTGGTCATCTGCCATTAGCTCTGGGTGAAGAGGGGAATAAAAATGTGTTCCCTGAGGATTCAGGCATGTGAGCCAGCCCTGGATTTGGAACCCATACCGTCTTCATAAAAACAAACAGCACCAAAAAAGAAAAAAAAACAAAAAAAAACAAAACCCACACACAACCTCACAAAAATTAGAACTTTAATTTAAACTGTACTGTTTGGTATACTACATTTGCCTGGTGGAAGGAAACACAAAAAATACAAAGTTTCTAGACACCCTTCACGAAGGCCTCAAAGAATTGCCAAAGAGATTCAAACATGTGAATTGAAAAATAATTAAAAGGAACCAGCACCAAAAATCAGCAACAACAAAAAACAGAATTTTTCCAATACATAATAAGTATATTTAATATGTTTTAAGAAATCGAAAGTGGGAAAAGGAGAAAGGGGGAAATAGATTTTCACAAGTAAATATATAACATTTAAAAACAACTAAAATATATTGATGCATCCGCAGTTAAAATAATCAGTAGTTAGACTGCCTTCAAAAGTATATCAGCCAATGGATTTTACAAAACCCACACCTAACCTTAAGGATACCACAAGATCGAAAGTATAAGATGGAAAAGTATGTGCCACATAAGGGAAGGTATTGACAAAAGAAAATTAGTAAGGCACAGATCCTGAAATAATGTTAATAGGTCAAGTGGAAATGTGTGATAATAACTATGGTTTCAAAATATACAAAACGGGTGCCAGGGTGGCTCAGTCTGTTTTGCATCAGACTCTTGATATCAGCTCAAGTCATAATCTCAGGGTCATGGGACTGAGCCCCTCATCGTGCTCCATGTTGGGCGTGGGGCCTGCTTATGATTCTTTCTCTCCTTCTCCCTCTGCCCCTCTCCCCAAAGCTCATGTGCTCAATGGCTCTCTCTTTCTCTCTCTCTCTAAAATACATACATATAAGGCAAAACTTGACAGAACTAAAAAGAACTTGTATAAATATAATAGAAAATTTTAATCCAGGCTTGTCGTTAATCAAAAGACAAATAGAAATAAAGATAGAAAAAAGCCCAGATTTAAATAAAACACTCTGCAGGTTTAAGCTTGATGAACATGGAACCTCAAATCCAGCAATTGCAAGATACACGTGATTTTCAAGGAAATGTGAAAGTTTTACATTGATTTGTAATTTTGTAAATCGTAAGTCTCAACCAGTTTTAAATAGCAATATTATATTTACCGTGATCTCTGATCCCAAAACAATTTAGAAATCAGTAACACCAAATACGTGTTTTAAGTAAGCCACGCATTTGGAATCCACTACTCAGTAACTCATATATCAAACCTGAAATCGTAATGGAAGTACACGGTGCCACACGTTTGAGCTTGTAACCACCAATGACACAGAGACGGCACAGCACCAGATGAGATAGGAAGAGCCCCAGAAATAGATCCTTGGTCCCTGACCCAACACGTCCGGGAGGAATGTGACCGATTCAGTGCGCGGGGCTGGAAGCAGGCTTGTCCATATCAAAAAGAGATGAAAGGGAAATTGGGTCCCTACCTCACAAGATCGAAAAATGAACTTCATATGGAATTAAGATGTAAATGTGAGTGCCAAAACTTTAAAACTTTATGAATACAGCCAGTAAGAGGCATTGGAATATAAGGGAGGGATTTCTTTAAAACAAGACAAATGGTACAAAAAATAAAGAACAGATTTTTTACTATGTTAAAGTTAAGAATGTGCACCTGTATTTATAGCGTATACACACACACACACACACACACACACACACACACACACTCACACACACTAAATCGCCAAAATGAAAGTGAAAAGGTAAGTTCCAAACTGGAAGATTATCTTTTTAGCCCTGTGCCTAGTAGAGAGATTGAGACAGAATACATGCTCAAAAGTCAATTGTTGAATTATTGAGAAGGAGGAAGGGAGGGAAGAAGGGAGGAAGGAAGGAGGAGGGAGAGGGGAGGAGGAAGGGAGGGTGGGAGGTAGGAAGGAAGGAGGGAAGGAAGAGAAAGAGGAGGGAGGGAGGAAGGAAGGAAGAGAAGAAGGAAGGAAGGAAAGAAGGAAGGAGAAAGAGAGGAAGGAAGGGAGGAAGGAAGGAGGAAAGAGGGACCAAAGGAAAGAGAAGGAAGGAAGGGAAGAGAAGGAAGGAGGGAGGGAGGGAGGCATGCAGGCAAGAAGGAAGGAAATCAAAAGGTAATGTTTTTCTGCTGACTCATCCAGAGGAGGACACTTCGTTCCCCAGTACAGAAGACGGGTTTTTATGGAGTTGTGGCCACTGTCTCTCACAGTGCGCCCTGAGATATACACACCTAATGCAGGGTAGTGGCTAGGCAAGTGCAGCAGCATGGGACCCTAGGGCGCTCTTAGAATTTCTGTGTCTCTGGGATGGCTGGTGTGTTCTCATGCAAAGATCGAAAATCGGTGCAAAGGAAAGTGGTTTGATGCCCTGAAGCTTGAGATCCAGCCCCATACTACTTCTCACTAGCTATGGGAGCCTGAACACCCTGCCCCACCTCTTTGCTTCTCAGTGTCCGCATCTGCAAAACGTGGATACCCTGAGGCATGCAGTCTTGATGTGAGAATTAATGAGCTTCAGGTCGCAGGTCTGGAACACCTAAGACAGTAAGAGGTACACAAGCAGTGCTCAGAACTGTCGCTCTCCCTGTCAAGGGGTTTGAACGCCAGACTTCAATCCCATCAACATGCTGCCCCCAATACCTAAGTAACTCGAGACCATCACATTTCTCTCCAGCCCCGGGGAAGCTGTGAAGCAGCTGAGAACATTCAGGACCTCAGGGCTCTGCCCATCTCGCCACGCTAGTGAATGAAAGCCTGAGTGAGCCTAAGCCAGCAACTGGGCTTTTCTCATTAGTATACCTTATTCCGAACTAGAGGCCAAAGCCGCTACAGCATCCAGCTGGAATTTCTAACGTTGGAAACATTTCCCACCGCGCTGCCTGGGTGGGTTCCCTGACCCAGCTGAAACAAGGACTTTTATAAGAGCCTCCTTCTCCGAGGTCTGAATGAAATGTTTTCCCTGGCTTTGGACTGGAGCCCTGTATTAACAGCAGAGACATTAGCAAAACACCGACCACAGTTTTTTTTTTTTTTTTTTTTTTCTTTTCTGTGGAATGTGGCTTAGTCCTCAGGACCAATGGTGGGTTATTTTTCCTTACATAACTCTTTCTTCTCCGGAGTCTCCATTTAGATGTTGATAGGAAAGATTTAAGCTCTCCCAGAAGCCCCACAGACTGGGCTCCCTATGGGACGAAGCCCCAACAGTAGTAAAGAACAGCTGGGGAGACCCCACTCTGAGACGGGTAGAAAGTTACGTGCGCTCAGTGAAAAAGGGACAACGTGGCTTTGACACTAAGTGTTCATTCAGATACACACTCAGGCACACACATGTCTGCACAAAGAACGAGAGAGACTGGAAAGAAGGTTGTAGCATCCGTGGCTTCTCCTAAGTCTTTATCTTATTTTGTGCTGATCTGACATGTTGGTTTCCATAGCAACCTGGATAACATGTGAAGTTAATTTCAGAGAGGTCTACAGAGCCAGGCAGCACATTTTTGATGAAAGCTCCTACTTGTCTCCCCAGAACTGCAGCCATTGGGCTCCAGAAAGTGCTAGGACATGGGAACTTGGTCACAAAGGTACTCTGCAGCCTGCCAGAAGGAAATGTCCTGGTTCCTTTAGGTCTGAGACTCCGAAATTTGCAAGGGGAGGAAAAGGCTTTACAAAATCCATGCAAACTCTGCTTAACTTAAAAGACAAAATTTCCCCTAAACAAAGGATCATTCTGTCCTTTAAAGCAGAGTTCAGATTGGTTTTAAGGGCCATGATCAAAACAGAAGGGATGGAATTAGAAGAGATGATGCTGAAGAAAAGGGTGGGCAAAGATGATAAATTTTGGCAGGTGTGTTATAGAAACTTAAATAGCTTTAGAGTTTTTATGTAGGAAGAGTTAGTTTATTTATCTATTTATTAGGTTTTTTCATGCTTAGAGTCTGTCAGGGACTGTAAATTCATACATCCATGAGATGTGGCCTGAGCCTTCATGTAATTTGTATGTATCAAATATAAGCGCCTACATAGAAAATGATAATATCCTGTGGAGAAGGAACAATGATGTGAGAATATACAAACCACTAGCCTGCTTCCCACGTGTTTGGGAAAATGGGAGGCAGGGTTTGAAGTGGAATTTGAGGGGAGGAGAGCAGGGAAATGTCACAAAATGCTTCTTAAATGTGAAGTCGAGGCTCATGATCCTACAGGAGAGGTAGGTGTTAGCTCGTCAGCACGGGAAGCTGGAGCGACCGGGAGGGGCACGGCAGGAGAAAAGACGGAGCCCAGAAAGAGGTGAGGGTGAGGCACATGTGCCTACTGTGGGGACCGGGGAGAACAGGAAGAAAGAAGTGGCGAGACCACGTCCCAAGGGAGGTGCAGCTGGAGAGATGAGGAGCAGAATATAACGTCTTCAGACTAAAGAGCTCCTACCGGAAATCACAGGTGATGGGGGGCAGTTGAAGCTTTCCTACATGGCAAAGATATGACCAGGTTGGCCACTGAGACAATGATTGTGGTGGAGAAGGGGTTAGACACAAATGAAGACAAACTAAACTGGTCGGGAGGTCTCTCAACAGACTAGGCAAAAACCACAATCAGGACCAAGTCAGTGGGAGCCTGGGAGAAGATGTATTTAAGAATGGTGGGTGAAATCAGTGTGGTCTGAGTCATTATTTAAAGGTAGGTTAGGAAGCGAAGAGAGTGAAAGAGGTATCAGCAGATACTTTAACTGGGGCGTGGATGTGGGCTGAGAGAAGAACACAGGGGCATAGGAAGTTAATTCGTTGTGTTTCTAAAGCTTTTTAGTTTAAATAGGAGTAAAGAAGGAGGACTTAGCTTATCAAGTTCAAGACATCATAAAGCTGTAGCAACCAAGCCAGTGTGGGGGTCATCCAGGAGAGCCAGAGCAGCCAAACTATATAGGAAGTCCAGAAGAGAACAGAGAATTTGTACACATTTTAGACATGTTGAAATATTTGGTGTATTCATGGGACAATGGCAGACCAACTGGTTACACTTTTGAAAAAAATAACCAGAAATCCTTAATTTAGGGCCAAGTTAAAAATTTCCATAAGAAAAATAAATTCAAAGAAAATATACATGCATGCTTACATAAGGGGGTGAAAAAAGCTTTACCAACTATTGTTCCAAAAGCACAGCTATAAAGGAAGACATGAATAAATTAGATTGAAAAAATCCCTTCTATTAAAAGATGTCATAAGTGAAATGACAAGACAGTGAGCTAAGATCAAATCTGCAGCATGTAAGACAGTGAAGTTAATACATTAAATATTTAAATATCTAGTAAAATAATACAAAGGAAAAAAATCCTAGTGGAAAAATTCACAAAGGATTGAACAGGAACAACCTAAAAAGTTATAAATATAATACATATATGTATATAGGATAAAATGTTCAGTCTCACTAGAAAGATTTACAAAGATGAAAAAAATTGGCAGGAGTGTTGGCTGGCATGGGTTTTCCAAGAAACAATTTGATATTATGTATCAAAATCATACATTTTACCCCCATAAATTCTATCTCCAGGCGCCTATCTGACAACAGTGCCAAAGAATGTCCATTGCAGTGTTGTTTATAAATACAAAGTGGCAAAGAACCTAAATTATCCAATATTGGAATTATTTACTTAAATTATGATGTATTTACACAATGGGATTACACAGCCCTATCAATTAAAAAAAAAAAAGCAAAGTCATATCCCATGATACAGAAATGATTTTTCTTTCCAGAACCCTGGTGTGTTTCATGAGTGTAGGGCCTTTATCTGATTCATTCACTTTCGTAGCTCTAGAGCCTAGAATCTAGCACGTAGCAGACCCTCAATGAACGCACGTAGAAAGAACGTTTGTTAAATGCAGTAGGCAGAATTCTAACATGGCCCCTGGCGGCACTTCCCTGATATATTACGTTTTATGGCAAAAGGAAGTTTGCCATGTAATTAAGGTTACAAATCAGTCGATCTTAAGCTAGGGGAGTGGGGCTAACCTAATGAAAAGAGGCCTTTAAGTATCGAGGGATTTCTCCAGGTAGTAGCAGCAGAGGAAGTTAGGAAAATTCAGAGGCTGTGGACTCCATGAGAAGAAGGTTCTCCGTTGCTGAGTTGGAGAGCTCACTGACAAGGCTCTGACTGCAGCCTCGGGCAGTAGGAGGGATCTCTGCTCAGCACCCCGCAAAACCGCAAAGTCCTCAGTCCTACAAGCACAAAAAGAACTCCTGCCAACTGGAGGAGCTTGGCGCTGGATTCTGCCCCAGAGCCTCCAGGTAAGAGCAGAGCTCCACAGTACCTTGCCTGTGCCCTTGGGGTGCCCTCGGCAGAGAACCCATCTGAGCCTGCCTAGACTGCTGACCTGCAGCACCATGAGATAAAGGAGTGTTGTTTTAAGCTAGTGAGTTTCTGATAATTTGGTCGGCAGCGGTAGAAATTCAATAAATGTGATCCAAGAAGCAGATTACCAAGCGGTCCATACGGTATGATTCTGTTGTTGCTGTTGTTGTTTACATATTCATGTATTTGTAAGTTTGCACAAGAGAACCAGCTGAAGTAGATACACAATGATGTTAATAGTCGGGCTTTTTGTTATTTTGTTGCTGTTATTGGAGAATTGGATTAAATTGAACAGACTTTCACCCCTAGACCTGTGGAACGTCTGATAACTCATTATTTCCATGGCCTAAATCACAGAACAAACTTGGCCATTCTTTTTTTTAATTTTTTTTTATTTTAATGTTTTTTTATTATATTATGTCAGTCACCATACAGTACATCCCTGGTTTCTGATGTAAAGTTCGATGATTCATTAGTTGCGTATAACACCCAGTGCACCATGCAATACGTGCCCTCCTTACTACCCATCACCGGCCTATCCCATTCCCCCACCCCCTCCCCTCTGAAGCCCTTCATTCTTAAAGGACTTCTCCAATGCCACCTCATTGGAATCACTCTCTCTCCCGACTCTTTGTTCACAGAATAGTGTAGCTCTGGCTTGAGATACAGAAAATCAGGGAAAACTCACTTCACTACTTAGAGCTTTTTAAACTTGGATAATTTAAATGACTTCTCGTGGATTCAGTTTCCTCAAACCTGAAATGTGAGTGAGAATACTCACCAGCTAGGGTCGTCATGAAGATTAACTGGGATAATAAATGCAGAGCAGATAGTACAGTTATTACTGAGCACCTGGTAACCCGCATGGCAGGTGCTCACGGATTTGTAGTTCCATTTATCAGGGACGTGCGGCTATAATAGCTTCCGATATGGTCTCGGCCACCGTTCTTCTATAAGTATGTCTGAATGTTCCCAAGTGCTTAGCACAGTGCCTGGCACCTGCCAGGTGCTTAGTAACCTCTGGTCCAGTTACCGTATGGAAAAGGAAAAGAAATATCAGTAAAATTGAATGTTCAGCTCACGAGGCAATGCAGGCTGCAGTAATACAGGACTGCCACAAGATGTCAGTATGAATAGGAAAGCTCTGCCTTTCAGGAATATTCTGGATAATCTGCCCCTTCCCTCCCGTAGGACTCCAGGAAAACACACAGTTGCAATACTGGAAAGGCAGAAAGCAAACTGCCAGGAATTTGCACACCTCCCTCCTATTTCATTGTGTGGATCAATACCTTAAAGGCACAACGGCTGATTTATAGGGAAAAATACCTCTGCCGAGCTATTAGACCTAAATAAAGACCCGGGGTGGGGGGGCTTCATTCTTCCTTTGGGGACAATTCTACAGGCACAGCCTTTTCCTATCCCTGCCTGAAATCTGCACCTCTGGGCCTGGGTGAAGAGGCAACATGGAAATAGAGAAAACGTACCGTCAAGTTCTGATTCCTCTGCTGTCGATTTCTGTGTTTCTCTAAGTTCCTCAACCTTTCTGAGCTTCAGTTTGTCATGAGAAAAAAGAAGAAAATTAATATATAGAAATGAGAGGTATCCTGTTGCAACCATAAAGACTTATGCAGAACAGCATTCCAGAGTATCCTGGAATCAAAAGGAAGGGTTTTCTTTGCAGTTCTGAAAGGATTTGGGCATTGAGCCCACAGCTCCTTGGCCTGGAGCATTCTATCGCTAAGAGATCCACAAGTTCTCTGAATAAGGCTCGCTTTGACATGGCCTCCAACAGTAGCTTTCCCTTTCAAAAACACACTCTGTTGAGCACACACACACAAAAATTGCTCCTTACCAGACTCTAAAAAAGGGTATGAATGTCATTGTCTCTCTAGTTTCCTGTGGTCTCCATAAAATCTCCAACCAGAGTATTCTGGGCTCATAAAAATGTCCACAGCCCGTTTCTCATCTGCTTTAATGACGTTTCCTAATGGCTGACATTGACATTGACATTGGCATCTTTTCTCTGGGGAAAGTGTTGTGAGACTGGCTTCCCCCTTCCCCAAAATAGCTGGTGTGAATAGCCCAGGAGCTGGAATGCAGAACTACAATTTTTCTCTTCCCATGAAGAGATACATCCTCCAAGATGTGGGAACTCTGCCCCATTTCCTGTGGCGGGAGGCAGAGAGGCCCTATCGCCATCAGGAAACTGTTCACAGCCCAGGCCGAGGAGCCCAGGACCGTGCTGCTCCCAGGGCTGTAGGGAGGGGACAAAGGAATCAATAGTGAAGACAAGACATCACTGAGCATTGATTACATGTAAAAGATTTTTAAGCCATGAAATAAGGAAACCTTCTTTAGAAAAGAATCACATTATTTTGTTCAAAATATGTACTCGCTTCGCTTGACCAGGCCACTTCAAGGAACCTTAGGGGAAAGCCAGCGTGGGCATAAACAGCTCTAGGGATGAGTGTCAGCTGGTCCCTGGGGGCGTGACGAGAGTGTGGTGAGGAGCTGGCTTGGGGAAAGGGGCGCATCAAATAGAGTGTCCTGAGAACCCAGAGGAGGGAGATGTCAGTTGTGAAGGAGAATACTTGGAAGCTGGCTGGCTGGCTGGAGAGAGCCATGCCTTTGTCACCGCTCGCTGACCGCCTGCTCTCTGGGGAACCCCTGTGCCACACACTACACCCGTGGCCGTGGGGCCCCTGGAGCTGGGCCATGTAGCAGCTTTAAGGAGAAGCAGATTTTTCTGGTTCTGGGGATATAAGGATGAATGATGCCCAATTTTTGTTCTCTAGGGGCTCACAGTACAGTGGGAGTAAAAAGCATAAATAGGCAACTATACAAAAAAAAAGGAAAACGATGAGCATTTGGAGAGAAATGAAATCACAGGGCTCAGACTGCACAGCAGAGCGAAGCATGCTTTGGCCATGTCTCTTCTGGGCAATGGAACCTTCTCTGCCGAGGCACCATTTGTTAAAGAACCCATTGTCACTCCCTTTGGGTGTCCCATTTGGTTTGACATAACAGAAGCACTTCTGATGATCTTGCTTTGTGTTTGCCCATAAGTGGTTGGAGGAGACACTCTAGATTATCAAAAAGTTCTAGGTTTAAATCTTGCCTCCTACCCATTGACCTTCAGTCTCCTAACCCCTAAAAACAGAAAAGACATACAACACTGAGTTATTTTGCTGGTGTTGTTGGGGGAGGGGGATTAACCACGATGATGTTTGCAGTTTCCATGACAGTGGTTAACGCGTCTGTAGAAACTCCAAGCGTAGTGGTTCTCTCTCTCGCCCCTCCCCCTGCGGGGACTCTATCTGGAGAGGGAGCCATGCACATGTGTTGTTATCTAAATAATGCTGCTAATAATAAAACCAAACACTACTGCTCACCCTCTTCTGGGTCATGGCTATGTCTTTCTCCTTCCACTGCAATCATAGCTGTTGATTTTACTTTCACTGCCTTCTCTGTTAGGAAGGACGCCTGTTTATCTTTTCTGTCCTTGGGTCCCCTCCTCCCCATCCCCCAGGAAATGACTTTCAGCAACCAGGGTAAGAGGAGGGGGATGTGAAAAAGTGTAACCTGCAGGTGGAGAGATGAGAAACTCATTATTCTCCAGTATCTTTTTTGTATCTCGGGTTTGTTGTTGGTTTTTTTTTTTTTCCCCTCAGATTCTCTTCCTCTCCCACCCATCCCCCCAAATTATGTTGCATCTGGGTGTCTGAATCCCGCTCACAGCTGTGCCAATGCCTTCCCCACTCTTTCCATCTGCCTGTTTGTTTTTCTTGGTTTTAGTTTGCAGTCTGCTATTTTGTATAAGCAAAATTATCCTTTCATGTCTTACCCGTTTCGGTGGTTTCTTCTGGTTATTGTAAACTGCAGCATCTGTGCTGTTTGTCTCCTAATTATATTTCCAGCCTGCTAATAGGAAGGGCAAACAGGCATATGGAACAGCAATACGGAGCCTTCTGCATCCCTGACCTCTGTGTAGGAGTCCTCACAGAATCCTCAGAGCTTTCCAGGCTATTTCGTCGAGCTCAGCTTGCTAAGATAATGCGCAAACCTCTGCTCTATGGAAATGATGATAACACAGATTTAGACAAAGCTCCTGGGCACGTTTTCCTCACAAATGAGTCATCGTGGCTCTCAAAGTATGACTCTATAAGTAGACGCATCTCTCCAGTTTCCTGGTTCTCGTGATACTTGAATTATTTAGGCAGCTGAATCAAAGTAAGAGCAGAGGTGGCAGGACCAACAGCCAAGAGATCAGGATTTGATACCCAATATGGATAATGACTTGTTGAGTGTTTGGGGGACAGTCCCACAAACTTCCTTGACCTTAGTTTTCACATCAGTTAAATTAGCAGCTGGTCTAGATGATCTATGAGGTAAATGAGTAGAATTGATTCAACCAGTGAATTGTTCATTGTACCGATAATGTATTAGAAGTTAGGGAAACTAAGATGGATTGAATATGGTCCCTGTTCCAAAATGAGCTCACAGTGTAATAATGGGGAAATGCACTAAGTATACAGACGATCTTATTACAGTAGGTGTTAGCATAAAAGCACGAACAGTTCTCTGCATTGTTCATAGGGTGATCTATCCCAAGGATCATTTTCCGTAAAGAAAACATATTTTGGGCTTTGCATCCCATACAGTGTCTGTTGCAACTACCCCCATTTTGCCATTACAGTGTGAAAGCAGCCATAGATAGTAGGCAAACAAAGCGCATGGCTATGTTCCAATAAAACTTTATTTACAAGAACAGGTGGTGGGCCGGATTTGATCCATGGGCTGCAACTCACTCACTCCTAATCTAGCCACAGACAAAATTCACTGAGGTTAATCTTCAGTGGATTCCTCATTCTCTGGAAAGGACAAAACCTGTAACATGGTCTCAAAGTCCTACAAGATGTAATCCCCGCTTCCCTCACCAGTGTTTTGTTTTTTTTTTTTAATTTATTTATTTGTCAGAGAGAGACACAGAGAGAGAGAAAGAGCACGCACAAGCAGGGGGAGCAGCAGGCAGAGGGAAAAGCAGACTCCCCGCTAAGCAAGGAGCCTGATGTGGGACTTGATCCCAGGACCCTGGGATCATGACCTGAGCTGAAGACAGACACTTAACCAACTGAGCCACCCAGGCGCCCCTCACCCGTGTTGTCTTAAGCTTCTCTCCTCACTCCCCGCATTCCAATAGCATAGGGCCTTAACAGAGTTTCTCCTCTTGATGGTATACTCCTTCCTGCCTCGTACCATGCTCTTTGTACCTTGTTCTTTTCTTCACACCTTCAGCCTTTCGTCTACTTAATGTCTGTCATCCTTCAGAGAGCAGCTCCTACATCACCTCCTCATGGGAGCCTCCCTGGATTCCCCACACTAGGTGCATGCCTGTGTGTCTCTACTCTCCCTGCTCCCTACATGTCTGTTCCATAGCCCCTATCACAATTGTCATTCTTTATCTGGTTTTATCATCAGATCTTTAATTCTTTTCTTCCCTTAAGAGTGTCTGTTCTGTAAGAAGAGTGCCCATGTGCGTCATGCCTCTTTTTGCAGTTGTATCTCTGGCATCTACGCCACAGCCTGGGACAGACTAACCCCTCCAGAGTATTGTTGAAGGGATGGAGAAATAAAATAATGCCACAGAGGGGGCACACAGTATCAACGACTGCAGCCTGGGAGCAAGGGTGGCAGATGGTTGGGCATGTGCCACAGAGTGGGTGACAATCTGAGGTGGGATGTGGAAGACAAATAGGGGACCAGAGCATTGTGTGAGATGGTCCGATTTAAAAGATAAAGATTTTGCTCATTGACACTACTATTCTTCTTCACCAAATCCCCAGATGTGATTCTTCTTAGTTATTCTGTAGGTTGCTTTTAACATTAAGTAGCGTATTTAAACATCTCTTTTTTATTCCACCGGTGCAAGGTGATATCTGATAACTGTTTCCAGATTGTTAATTAAGGACACTCGTGCCTTTACGCTTTGTATCAGTTTCTACCCCACCACGAATTCCGGCTTTATGTCCACTATACTTTTACCTTATCAATTACGTCATCGATGACATCATTTTGTCTACATTGCCAGACAACCACAACCAAAACTTCTATTCCTTATCTAAAGGTTAATTCTGTCCGTTTGCATTTATGCGATTCTATTACATTTATTTATATTTAATTTTGAAAACTATAGGGTCTTTGTTTACTGCGAAGCCTAAATATGATATCAGATGCTGAGATTTATGGAATTCCCAAAGGTGAATATTCCTCCTTACTCGGATTACATGGCATCTCTCCCCTTAATTTACCTCACTCAGTCAGCATGCAGCAACATGGGTCTTTCCATGTTGGTATCCGGTCTGATTTATTCCCTAGCCTCCTTCTCCGAGATGCACATACCAGCGTTCCTAGTTACCGTCTTTCTTGCTGTATTTATTTCCCCGCGTCATATGATCATATGGCTATTGCAGCCCAAACTCTCAATCATAATTTCTATCCATTGAGTACGCATTTTTTTTTGTCTTTTCTGGAGATTTCCCGCTCTCCCTGCCTGATGCACACTTCCAACCCTTTCTCCTTTTTTTTTCTTTTCCAATCTGGTTTCTTGCCTCCAGGCTTTATGCGCTCACCCCAGCACTTCCCTTAATGCTCCTTTGGGGTGGGTTCTGTTTCCTTTCCTGATTGCCTTCCTCAATTTATTGGAATAAATGCTCAGGTAAATCTCTAGAAACGAATGCATGACATAGAAATGTTTGGCCATTTCCAAGTCTGAAAAAAATTTTTTTTACATCTTATGCCTGATAGGTAATTTGGCCCACGTAGCATTCACGAGGCATTCTGCTGCAAGTAGCAAACCATCCCCACGATAGCTCAAGGGAAAAAGATCCTTAATGATCTGAAATAACAGGAAATCTGGAAGTAGGTGGTACCAGGCGTGGTGCAGTGGCTGAACAATGTTATCGATGACCTGGGCTCTTTCCATTTTTCTCCTTGGCCACCAGCAGTGTGTTGGCTTATTACTTTGTAGTCACAAGATGGAAGACACAGATCCAAGCATAATGCCCTCAAATAACTGAGTTTGAGGCAGGAAGATGGACTGCTGGGGAAAAGAGACCTTCTTGAATACTCTGTCTTTCTATCAGGAAAACAGTTGTCTCCAGAGGCCCAGAAGGCTTCTTTGTTAGAACTGCATGGCAATCCCACACTTTGAATAATCGATAGCAAAGAGGAATGCTTTTGTCATAACGGATGTGGACCAATAATTCCTTTTCCATGGCTGTGGAAGGGACCTTCCCTCGCTAGCATATTCCTGCTCAGCAGATAGCAACAGAGCTGGAGATGTACCTACAAACAGGAAGAGAAAGAATGGTTGCTGAGTAGGAAACCACAAGTTTCCACCAAAGCTAACTATAGTGTTCTGTGTTGAAAATGTTGTCCCTCGGAACTATGAAAAAATTACACCATTGTGTTCTAGCATCTTGTCTTACTAATGAGAAATCCGATGCCTGCTCATTTTCATTCCTATGATGTTTTCAGGATCTCTTTATTCTAGTGTTTGAAATTTCATAAGGGTGTGTCTTGTCGTGACTTCTTTTTTTCCTCTTTCTCCTCTTTTTTTAAATCGTTCCCTTCATCTGGGAAAAATACTTTAACAATGTGGTTTATTCAAGGCTAGTTGCCAAGTTCAGACACAAGTCTATTTCCAATTAGCATTGAAACCCTCACCTGTTTTACTTCCTGGTTCCACTCTCCCTAATCACTATGAATGCTATTGCAAAAGGGATCCTGCCACTGCCCCTCCAAAATCCTGTCCAAAATTTGAATTCAATGTATGTGAATTTGTTAATTAACTAATGTCGGTGAGGCCAAGGCCAGCACCTTGTTCTTTACCTCAAGCTCTTCTCTGTTTTGACCAGACCCTGCCTTTTTCTCCAGCTTCTCTCTGTGTGCCTGCCAGGTGGACCCACTGATCAGCAGAGAATTGGGAGAGTAGACCAGGGAAAACCAAACCGTCCTTTAGTTAAAGACACAACACATATCATAAGGAAAAACAAAACAACCATACTGTCTCTTCTCTGTTTTGACCAGACCCTGCCTTTTTCTCCAGCTTCTCTCTGTGTGCCTGCCAGGTGGACCCACTGATCAGCAGAGAATTGGGAGAGTAGACCAGGGATAACCATACTGTCTTTAAGTGATAGACACACATCATGTCTTAGTGATAGACACACATACTGTCTCTTCTCTGTTTTGACCAGACCCTGCCTTTTTCTCCAGCTTCTCTCTGTGTGCCTGCCAGGTGGACCCACTGATCAGCAGAGAATTGGGAGAGTAGACCAGGGATAACCATACTGTCTTTAAGTGATAGACACACATCAAGCACATTTCAGTGATAGACACACATCATGTCTTAGCTCCTACTTTATTAGTATTTCCAACCTTATTTTTGTCAGTATAATAGTCATCCGTTCTTACTTTTAAATACATCACTAAAAGTCATCTGTACAAGACAAGATCATCTCTAGAATCTATTGCTTTTATTTCAGAGAAGTTTCAGGGTCATTTGTTACACAGCAATAGAAACTGAGACATTAACTAAACCTCTGAATAAAATATCTTGAAAGAATATAGCTATGGATTAAATAGATGCAGATACAGATATAGATATATAGGTATGGCTACTGTAAGATGCCAAAAACAGGGGGAGAGCTAACAAAACATTGGAGAGAGCCTGTCCTGGCATATCTGTTAATACCTTATGAATAGTGCGTACGCCAAGATGGACCCCCATATGTAGCCAAGACTCAAAAAGAGGTCCTCAGGGAATGGATAGAATTCAAACAAACAAACAAAAACTCATAAGGGAACACAGGGACACTAAAATGGATCAAACTGGACTCTAGGTTGAAGCAGGGGAAGACCTTCCCTTAAAATTCAAAAGTACACATTCACATTGTCTGTCTGGCCACAAGAACCTGGTTGAGAATTTACTTAATGTAATCCTAAATTGGTAATACTCCCAGCAAAGGCCAGTTCTATGTAGTGGAACAAATCTCACGTTCAGCCTCAAATAATTCACAAAATAATGTCAAAATGTCTTCGAGTTGCTGCTTCATCTTTGCCACATTTAATTCAAGTTGAGCTAAAGTTCATTTCATAATCATATTTTAGGTATTAATTTCATTTTCCTCTGACATTTTCTTGGACTTTCTGCTATGCCACGGTGTTATTCAGGTTATCAATGAATAATGATGGGCTAATACCCTGAAATATTTTTTAAAAATTTATATGAGTGAGAAAAACATATATATTTAAGATTATGCATTATTAAATTTAATTCTAGTACTATAATATAGGCTAAAATGGTATTTTGCCTCCTTGACCTGACTCGGGCTAGTCCCCTACTTAGAAAGCTCTTACTCCTCCTTCTATTTTGAGTAACTCTTTCATTCTTTTTAAAGTGTCCCTTGACATACTAGCCCTTGTTATCTTTTTTACAACATATGCAACAGAGTTAATTGTCTTTTCATCTATGTTCTTGTGGCACCTTAGTCTCTAGGATAACACTTAGCTGCATGGTCCTCCTTATCTGTAACAGGGAGCTCCTAGAAGGTAAAAATCTATGACTCATTAAAGTCAGTCTCCCCAACGTCTAACAGAGTCTGATACACAGGGGACACTTCATAGATATTCATTGAATTTACTACATATACATAATTTGAATCCAAAACTAAGCTGAGAGCAAATGCAGCCTTGATGTCTCTTCTTCTTTCACAGGACACTTCTGGTATGGGGCACAGGGAGAAAATCACAGTAAATGGCCCTCCCACATTTCCCATATCCTTCAGGTCACACTACACTGAGTAAAGGTCTCACGGCGCTTTGACAATACCCATGTGTCTTTCTTTAACAACCAGAAATTATGGGGCCTGGACAGGATGCAAATTATTCTCAGTCAGCCTGGGAAACAACCAAGAGAACACCAGGAGAATGAAAATGATCTGCTCCATCTTTCCTCCCTTGGTGTTTGGGAAGCAACATCAGCTTTGATAAATGTCAAAAATATAAGCAGCGCAGAAATCAAGTGAGTAAATGCCCTTCTCACTCATCTGTTACCATTACTGAAGATAGCCCACCAAAGCTGCTTTATTCTGGGGGTCTTGAGCCTTCAAGAGCTCGCATGTTCCAGCATCTCCTCCGGACCCAACAGATTGAGGCTGTGGCAGGAAATCCCTCTTGAGTTACTACAGCCACATGACCCTGGTACTAACACTCATGACAGAAAGAACAGATTGAGATGAAGGACCTACTGAGATCTCCATCCTAATGAGAATTTACATTAAGAAGTAGAAGAGGGGGAGCCTGAGTGGCTCAGTCGTTTAAGCTTCCAACTCTTGGTTTCAGCTCAGGTCATGATCTTAGGGTTGTGAGATCGAGCCCCACATCAGGCTCCACGCTCAGCATGGAGTCTGCTTAAGAGATTCTCTGTCTCCCTCCCTCTCTCTCTCCCCCTCTACCCACTTGCTCTCTCTCTCTAAAATAAATAAAATCTTAAAAAACAAAGAAGTAGAAGTGTATACTGATAGGAAACTTGATAGATAGAAAAAAACTCAATAAGATGTATTTTTGCCACTCCAGAAATCTACATTCTGGATGGGTAGTAAAGCCCGTAAGTGGGTAATTTCAGTTCAATATGAGGAAGTATGGCAAAATTAGCACCTAACCTAGGGCTGTGTAGTTGTTAGAAATATTAAATATAGCTTCCTTGGAGGATTTGATACCTAAATCTTGAAGGACTACTAGAAAATCAGCAGGTAAAATGGAAGCAATTTTTTACTGTAATGGGAATGACACCCATAATGCAAAGGCATGAAGTCAGTACACATTGGGACAATTACAAGGAGTCTCAGTTGTCGGGGTGTGGTGAGCACAGGGAGATGGGAAGGCGATAAGATGAAAGTGGGCAGAGGCCATACCCTGAAAGACCTGGTGTATTAGAGCCAGAGGGGTTATTATGGATTATCGACACCAGTCATTTTCAAACTTTGATGTGTTACAAATCCCCTAGCACTCTTTGGAATTCAGAATCCAACTCGGTGGGCCTGCAGTGGGGCCTTCCACCTGTTTGATAAGCTCCCAGGTTCTAGAGCCTCCGAGCGCGGCAAAGCCAGCCAGCGTCACCGGAGCACTTGCTTCAGAAGCAGAATTCCCAGACCTGATGGATCAGACTCTGCATTTTTACAAGATCCCGGGTCATTCCCATCACATTAAAATGTGAGAGGCGCTGGCCTAGAGCCATGGTTTAAACCCAGCTTCGCTTTGGAATTGCATGGAGAGTCATTTAAAAATACACAGCTGGGCCATGCCCATTGGATGTTCTAAAGTATTTGGCCTGAGGTGGGCCCCAGGCATGGGTGTTTAAAAAATCTCCAGTGGGGAAGTGGGCATTGAGAATCGCTAAGTAGAGAATGGAGAGCCCAGAGAGTGGAGACGACTGCTCAACGTCACACAGCACTGGGCCTAGAGATGAAGCTGCAGATCGCTAGTAAGGGCATCTTTAAAAATATCACGCTGTCTGCCCAAATCTGAACTTCATCCCTGGGTGGCAGATTGGACTCCAAAAACCCAAGTTGTCTTTCTTCAACGGTAGAAATTGAGTTTCGTTTTCTATGAGTTCAAATCAACCAAAAGTTTGTCTAACCCACAGAGCAAAGTAAGAATCTCCCCTTTTCCAGGCATGACATTTAAGGCTTCATTAAATAAAATGGACTTCCTGCCACGTGTGAGGTACTGTGCTAAGAGTTAGGAGCCCAGAAACCGGGCTGCAAAGAAGAATCTGAAATAACAGCGCTGTTCCGCGAGCTTGAGCTGCACACACCACCACAACGCACATTTGAGGGAAGCTAATGGACCGGAAATGGTCAGACGAGCAGGTGGAGCGATCCATTACCCAGTTTCCCTGCAAGACATCACGCACACGCGTTTCCTCCATGAAAGGGTCTCACCTAACCCCTGAAAAAATTTTTTAAAAGTATTGTAATGGTCTTAGAAAAGAGACCAACATTTATTTTTAAACCTGACAGTTTAAAAAGTTATTTTTAAACATTCATAAACTGTTAGGGAAAATCCTGCTTTATTATTTTTTTTCAAATAGAAATCAAAGCAACCTTCTAAGTTTCATGAAGCCTGTTTTTTAGGATTTCTTTTATTAATAAGGAGTTAATACTGTAATTGTTTCTTTGCATAACAGAACTATTACATATAATGAATATATTTAAGATAACCACATACTCATTTCTTTCCTTTCTTCTATGAAGTACGTTTTCTTTAGAAGCCAAATTTATGCTTTGGAAGAGGCAGCCGAATAGCCAAAGTTGTAATTTTATGAAACCACAAAAGGCTCCTCTAAAGGGATCTGACTTGAATACACACTGCAAGGAAATTAATAGTCTCAGTTCAAACATCCTCTTTAATCTATCTCATTTTGCCTCTTATAAGGAAGAGAAGAATGCAGTTGTCAGGCTGACTTCGTAGAAGGACAAGTGTTGAGCAACATGCTGTTGGTAGGAGACCATGCGAGTTCTTTCTGGGGTATCTCAGCGGCCTTCGGCAGGAGGGGACGTGTTGTGTGTCATTATCAATTTACACTCTGATTTCCTAACAGTTCAAGAGGCCTTTTGACAAAAGCCTCCATTTAGATCTAATAATAACTCTGGATTTTTGCTCAACGTCTCACAACCTGGGAAGAGGCCCAATTGCTAAACATACTTCCACTGCCTGAGTCTCTTTTCCTGAGCCCTGAGGGGACAGCCAAGCGGACTAGAAAATACGTATTGGGGAAATGTTTTCACTTTTAAAAGCTCTTTTCAAAAGACCTATCTCGGTTCATTTATGAAGTCCATCTGAACAATTATTGTAATTACGGGTCACATTGTTGCTGTCCACTCTAGGCTGGGATAATAGCAGCTAAAATTCAATAGCTCCCTATTTCCTTCTACATCCTACAATTATAAAATGTAATGGACTGAACTGACCTACTTCCCTCTACTTAGTAACACAACATCTTGTCCATTTCCAATAAGTTACAATATCCACTTACGCCTCACTACCTTCAGGGGCGTGTTCCACAAATGGCTAGCCCTTCCCGTTAGAATGCCCTTCGGTCATTTCTATTCCTATTTCTCTGTGTGAAGCCACAGAAATAGCTTAGCTCCCTCTCCCTCTCAAAAAATTCTTGAGTTTGCACAAAGAGAACTGTACTTCCTAACTGTCCCTCTCTTCCAATTGAGTTTTCTTTTCTTCGAGGCAGCTGTCTAATGTCCCCTTGAGGACTTCTCGGGTGGCCTGAGAGCCAAGCATGTGTTTTGGGCAAGTTGTAAGGGAGAAGACGAGGGAGGTAGTGAGCAGAAATGGGGGTCAGGGTACTGGTTGGGGAAGTGAGAGGAGGACGGATTTCCGTTCCAAGATCAATAAGCATGGTATGGCTTTGTCAGAATGGTCTTGGCCACATTGCCCTGCCTCACAGAACTTCCAGAAAGGCCCAAGTCATTCTGTGTTTCTGTCACGGTCCCCCATCTGGGATATAACTTACGTGGATGCTTTCATCTACCTCTCCTGTGTCTTTGGCTCTCAGTCATTGACATATGAAGAGGCCCAAGGAAGGAGCCAATGAAACTCAAGGTATCAAAAAACAGGATCAAACCACTATTCTGTTACTTTTCGCAGTTCTCAAAAATAGTCAGTTAAGCATCCATCTTGATTTCGGCTCAGGTCGTGATCTCAGGGTCGTGAGATCGAGCCCTGCATTTGGCTCCGGACTCAGTGGGGAGTCTGCTTGAGATTCTTTCTCCCTCTGCCCCTCCCCCTCTTTATGCTCTTTCTCTCTCTTTCTAGATAAATAAATAAAATACTCATACTGTAGCCTGAAATATTCCTTTTTGGGGACCAGTCCATAATTTCCAAATTATGGAAAATTTGGATTTTCCATAATCTAAAATATGGAAAGAAACTTTACACACCTCAGTAACCAACACAGTGATGTTTGTAATAACTGAAAGTTAAGAACACTGCAAATAACCAAATTTTGGAGTATAATTAAATAGCCCATGGGTTATTACAATAATTGAAAATCACAAAGCTATTCAAAATACTTAAATACTTTAATGCTTATATTAAACACATTATATCAACATATGAAATGATACAGGAAGGAAGCAAATGCATTTACAGCAAACCTGGAGCATTGGAAAAGAGAATAGGACCCTAGGTGCTGGCTTTAGCTAGATTTGAGTGTTGAGACAATGGATAATTTACCTCTATTTCCCACATTTTTTTTTAAGAACATGCTTTCTGTTGCTCAGAGATAAGTGTTCTTTGAAACAGGTCTGGGAAAAGATAAAGGAGGACACTGGAAGGATGGAGGATGTCTGAGCTGTGAAAGCAGTGTATGAAGGTCATTATTATTATTATCTGCAATTTCTCTAATGTCTGCAATTGATTTGGTGAACACTATATTCACAGAGGCTTCGCCTTGTTACTCACTTACATGAAAAATGAGGTAAGGATGGAATCTTACAAATTCTGTATCTGTTGACCATTGCAAAATGCATGGTTCTCGTTCCGTCAGACACTCAGCTAGCAGATTAAGTCTCTGTCGACAGTTAATCTTAACCTCATGATCTGTTTATTTGGCAGTCCTCATGAGAAGCTCCTGGCTGCCTGAGAAATGTGTGTCCAAAATACCAAACGATTACCTCTCTGTACAATTTTCACAATCGAGATTATGTGCAGTTTTGTACTGCAAACACAAGGCACTGTCTCCTGGTGGCCGCCACGTAAATGCCACGCCATTTCCGAAGCTCACAGGTTTCTGCTTTGGCCAATGCAAATGAAATGCTACAAGCCTGCTTTTATTTGAGTAAATTTTACCAAAATAACAGAAATCGTTTTCTTCTAAATTGATGTTGTCTCTTACAAATTAAAGTCAGCTAAACCCCATTTACCCTGAGAAAGTTTAATGTTTGAGTCAGGATTTACTCTAAAAGTCATATCTGGAAGGAGGGGGAAGAAACCAAAGCCCAAAAACAACTGAGCGTTTTACAGGGGGCTATGTTTAAATTGTCAAATTAGTCATAAAATAAGGTTTTGTGAAATACTGTCAAAACTGTAACTTTGTCACATATTACAATTGCAAATTGTCTAGAATAGTTAAAAGGTGAGCTGTCCTTAATCCTTTAGGCAAAAATCCTCCGTGCAGCAGAATCCTGGGAGATGCAGCTGTTAAAAGTGAAAAGCTTGTGTGTCCAATAAAATCCTGGAGGCATGCAAGAGAGTGGAATAAATCATCCTTCTTTGATGTGGAAAGAAGCAGCAATGAGCTCCCGTAGGTTAACTATGCACGTATTTATTCGCTTACTAAATAATGTATCCATTTATTCATTAATTAAATAACTATACAATTTACCACTCCAACATTTCCTCATTTCCTCAATCACTACTCGGTAATTTACTGACTTGTTAATTTGATCCTTCATTCATGTATTTGGCCTTTTTTCATTGAGTAATATGTTCTTTACACGTACATTCACTTTTATAAGCAACATTTACCGAGGCACGTTGCTAGGTGCTAGCAATGAGGGGATGGGAAAGACAAGATCTCTATCCCCGGGGAGTTCACGGTAAATGAGACAGACACGTGGCTGTGATGAGTGCTTTGCTAAAGGTGGGGCAAAAGCACTAGGGGTGCAGAGAGAGAGAGGTCACTGGCCACATTAGGAGCCCCAAGGAGGTTTTACAGGGTTGCTTGACCTGGGTCTGCCCCATGAGGAGTAGCTTATTAGACAGAGGACAGAGCAGAGGGAGTCAGGAGGGCTCATGTCAGAAACACAAAGAAGCTTCTTTCCAGGCAGGGAAGCAGCTTGTGCCTGGCTGGCACAGCTGTGTGAGAAATCATGCCTTGTTTAGAGAACAGTGAGCAGCTTCAAGCTCCTGGAGAAATAGGGCAAGGTTGAAATGACCCTAGATGGGACAAACTGGTTGGAGGCCCTTTGTGAAGAGCCATTCAAACTCCTCTTTGGGATTATGAAGCTGTTGAGTCCATTCGCACAGTGAAGGTGAATGTGTGCCAGACCTCTTGTTTCACCCTCATGAATAACTGGACACAGTTATCGCAGGTGTAAGGAAATTGAAGCCTACTTAGCCGTTTCTCCCTTTGTCCCTATTAAACTTTTCAAACTGTTGGTGTCACAGCTCTGCTAAAGCTTTTTTGTTACCTTCCCTTATTAAAACATGAGTCTCGTGAAGACAGGAACCAGATCATTCATTTCTGTACCTTCACTCGGTATATTTGAGTAGCGGGAGAATAGTGAATGAATAAATGACAGTGTGAAAGAAGGAAGGGTAGCAAGTCACGTGGTCAAAATGCTAGGAAGTAACAAGATTAAAGGAAGAATCAAGATTTCCCTGGTTCTTATCCCCTCACCCCACGTTTATGGATTCTGTTGCCCACCAGCCCCATGAGAAACTTATCATACCATTTTTTTACTGCAAATCCTTTCCACCAAAGTAAATTGTTCATGTTATTCATGATATTAATTAAAATATATATTGAATAACATAGATAAGAGCTTTCTTATGGTAGAGACTCCGGCTTTTTCTTCTTTTATCTTGCTTTTATCTGATTTGGTAAGTTCTTTTTTTTTTTAATTTAAACATGCAGTTTATTTTTGTTTATTTTTTAAATTTTTTATTATGATATGTTAGTCACCATACAGTACATCATTAGTTTTTGATGTAGTGTTCCATGATTCATTGTTTGTGTATAACACCCAGTGCTCCATGCAATACTTGCCCTCATTGATACCCATCACCGGGCTAGCCCATCCCCCCACCCCCCTCCCCTCTAAAACCCTCAGTTTGTTTCCTGGAGTCCATAGTCTCTCATGGTTCGTCTCCCCCTCTGTTTCCCCCCCCTTCATTTTTCCCTTCCTTCTCCTAACGATCTCCCTGCTATTCCTTATGTTCCACATATGAGTGAAACCATATGATAATTGTCTTTCTCTGCTTTACTTACTTCACTTAGTATAATCTCCTCCAGTTCCATCCATGTCTATGCAAATGTTGGGTGATCATTCTTTCTGATGGCTGAGTAATATTCCATTGTATATATGGACCACATCTTCTTTATCCATTCATCTGTGGAAGAGCACCTTGGCTCCTTCCACAGTTTGGCTATTGTGGACGTTGCTGCTATGAACACTGGGGTGCATATGGCCCTCCTTTTCACTACATCTGTATCTTTGTGTAAATACCCAGTAGTGCAATTGCTGGGTCATAGGGTAGCTCTATTTTTGATTTTTTAAGGAACCTCCACACTGTTTTCCAAAGTGGTTGTACCAACTTGCATTCCCACCAACAGTGTAAGAGGGTTCCCCTTTCTCCACATCCTCTCCAATATTTGTTGTTTCTTGCCTTGTCAATTTTTGCCATTCTAACTGGTGTAAGGTTGGTATCTCAATGTGGTTTTGATTTGAATTTCCCTGATGGCTAATGATGTTGAACATTTTTCATGTGTCTGTTAGCCATTTGTATGTCCTCATTGGAAAAGTATTCATATCTTCTGCCCATTTTTTTTATTTGATTATTTGTTTCCTGGGTATTGAGTTTGAGAAGTTCTTTATAGATCTTGGATACCAGCCTTTTATCTGTAGTGTTATTTGCAAATATCTTCTCCCATTCCATGGGTTGCCTCTTTGTTTTGTTGACTGTTTCCTTTGCTGTGAAGAAGCTTTTTATCCTGATGAAGATTTGGTAAGTTCTACCCATTTGTGCTGGTCAGATGTATGAATTCAGGACCCTGTCAATGAAAATGTGAGATGATAAGAAAAAGATAGGATGCTACTTACAAAAAATGAATATATATATAGAGATAGATAGATATAGATATAGATATAGATATAAAACTTATGAAAACAAGAGCACATTAGTATGATACCCTTTCAAATTACCAATTATTCAGATGTCCTCTCTGCATCTTATTGATGTATCAGCAAGGAATTTAACAACTCAGAACATATAGGCACCCATCAATATTTAGCTATTCAAATATACAGTTAAATTTTTACCTACCTTGTATTTTTATTTAAGCATTTTATATGAAAATAATATCAGAGAGGCTATTAAAGAAAATATTTCGATAGCTCTTAAAAACCCCAGCCATGACACATTTTTTTCCCAAATTCCTGTCTTTTCTTTGTCTAACATGTCATCACAATGAAGACATTTTTCTTCTAACTCTCCACATTTGTAAAACTATTTTCATTATTTCATATAATCATATCATAGTTTAAAAACTGAAGAATGGGGTGGCGGGATGACTCAGTGGGTTAAGCGTCTGACTCTTGATTTCGGCTCAGGTGGTGATCTCAGGGTCATGAAATGGAGCCTCACGTCTGGCTCCATGTTCAGCGCGGAGTCTGCTTGAGATTCTTTCTCTTCCTCATTTGGCAAATGTTCTCAGAAGAAGAAAAAAAGAAGGAAGGGAGGGAGGGAGGAAGGAGGAAGGGAGGGACTATATGTTTTCAGGGGGTCGAGTTAAAGAAACAAGACTCACATCAATTCTCAAAGGAAGAAATACCTTTATCTGTCCACTATTTCTCTTTGAATAGTGTCTTAAAATGAAGCTTTCTATCTAAACATAGTGAGTAAAATTTAACGTAGATTTCTATTGCGCCTGATGTCCCTGCTGCCCCCCTGCTTTCCAACATGGTTGAACAAATTTTCAATGCCGCCAGCAATATAAGTGTTATGCTCTGCTACAATTTCCCCAGCATTCAGGTTATTATATTTTACTATTGTTAGCTTTGGCGAAAAATGTTTCTCGAATATTGCTGTTACTTGCCCTGTGATTACCGAGAAGTTCAAGTAATACAATTACATTACATTAATGATGGTCTGTAATTTTGGCTTTTCACTGAGTCATAATGATGCTTCCCCCACTTGGGCCTATTCCTTGAGAGTGATATAACTTGCAAAACTACAGATGGGGTCATTAGACCAGGAAATTTCTGGGCTTCTGTTTTACTTCTATTCCTACAATCTCAAAAAAGCACGTTTTTGTTTTTTTTTTTACCCCCCTGCAGTAGACTTCATTTTGCCCTCCATGTGGTTTATGTTTCTAATGGAATTTGGTTACTAATTCTGCTACTTTTAACTCTAACGTATGCTTAGTCGGATGATCCCAGACTAGCTTTTAGGCTTTCCAAAAGAACGTTCAATGAAACTGTGTTTCTGGGGGATGTTAAAATTGGTTATGTGGTCAAAATTGCTCCGTAATTTGGGAACTGATGGGGTAACCAAAGTAAAACAAGTTTCTTTAATGCATATGTTCTCACTTTATGCCTGGTGTGTTTCTAAGAGAGGGATATTAGTATTGAAAACCTAGAAGAGGAGTGTAGAAGGTACTGGGGCTCCATCCACGAAGGCCGAGTCTTCATTCATGGACAGGGATTCTGTATCTAAATTAACCAATCAAAGGAGAACCCAACAAGCAGGTCCCCTTGTCCCTGTTTACAATGACCTCTGGCAAACGTGTCAATTTTGTGTTTTCCAACCTATTATTTATTTTCTTATAAATCACATATATATGATGATTAGTTATGTGGTACCCTCCAAAATTTCTGTGCCCCAGTGGAAAAGGGACAGCTTCAGAGTTGATGTACCAGGATAATCCTCAATGTTCTTTGGTGGCTCCAATTGAATGGCATATCGATGAGATCAGAAAATAACCCCAGTCCTAACCAAAACAGCTAATTAGGGGCTGCAGAATGAATAAACTTTATTGTGTGGAAATGGAGAAACTGTGCAGAATGCCTGCAAATGAAGTACTCAAAAGAAATAAAACCAGCAGGTACCATCAAGGGTTCTCAATATATTTCCAGTGCATTCCCTTGTAAAAATGAGTACGGTTTGAAACCTCAGGTGGTAAGAGAGAGAGCATAGCTAGGTTCTTTGTCCCTGTTTCCAAGACAGGATTTTAACATAATTTCTTCATTAGTAAAGAGATCCTTCCTGAAAAGGGGTCCTAAACATTCCTACTTCTGTTAAATTGCAATAATAACTCCCATTTATACAGCTCTTACTATGCAGTAAACACTATGTTAGGCACAATCTACACCCCCATGGCAACTTTGCAGAAATAAGTTTGATTATTATTCCCTCTCATACTTACGTGGAGGCTGAAAATGAGAATTTAAGTAGCTCGCCCACGATCACACAGCTAGCGGTCAGCAGAGCATAGATGGGACTCTCTCAAATCCTTTCTTGCACTGAATTCCCTTCACCCAGTAAGGACGCATGAGTGCCTTTCAACCCATCAAAGTCGCTCCATGGGCCGGTCACCATGCAGAAACCTTGCCAGTCTCTTGTTTCAGAACCAAATAGCAGTTTGACATTTAAAATTCAAAAGCAACAACAACAAAAACCCCTAGAAAGCAAAGGCCTATTTGCAGGTGCTTTTCCCCCCAAGGGAAGCTCCTTTAACACAGGACAGTCAAATTAAAATGTTGAAGGGCAGTCGAATGCCCAGACGGATACAAAAACAGTCAGGAAGCACTTGTGACTCTTGAGAGACAGTAAGAACCTGCTCAAATCCCCTCCTTCCCCCAAGTCCAGGTTCTTCACCTGTAAAATACAAGGGTTCAGCCAAGCAATGAATGTATTAGCGGAATCCCCTTGTGTTCAGACAACCCACACCAGATCAAACGTGAACGATGGATGATGATGAGAGATAGATGATACATAAGTACATAGAAGCTTGGACAGATGATGAATGCAAGGGTGATGGATGGATGCATGGGTAGAATAGACTAGATGGAAAGGGGGGATTGAAATCTACCTCTCCCTCGGAATCAACTACATCCAGAAATCCATAGTCTTCTCGCTGGCGCTCCAGCTTTCTCCCACCCGTTCCTCCCCACTCCCCCACCTCCTCTCCCTCTCATCCTGGCTTCACCTGTGCACTGGGTCACAGGGGATTCCACCGGTCTCAGGCATGAGAAAGAAGACTTGGTGCATGAGCAGGTCGGCCTCACATTACCAATGGCTGTAGCCAAAGTAAAAGATGTAGTTACCTTTTCTTGTCCAATTCTGAAAATCCCCCAGAATGACCATGATTGATCCGGAAGAACTCATTGTTTCCTTCGTGCAGGTGGGTCATACTGACTCAGGAAATGCAGTGCCAGGCAGCGATGTGGCTAGCTCAACGTGCTTTCGTATTCCATTTGCAGAATTACATGCTATTCTTCATTTTTAGCTCCTTGTTTCTTGCCCTCCTGGCTTGTGATATTCAGACATTTCTATAACATGTTCATCATTAGAATGTAACTGATGATAGGAAGATTAGTAGATCAAAGGTGAGCAGTTAGAAAATGAGTTTAAAAATTGATTAGATTTCTCTTGATATATTGCCAGCGTCATTGACATCGTGGTCTGTAACATTTCTCATTGCTCAATTGTGCCACTATGGGAGGCAGAATAATGATCCCCCAACAATGCCCATGTCCTATTCCCTGGAAGCTCTGAATATGGGATATAGACCTCAAAACAGGGGCATTTTCTTGAGTTGTCCGAGTGGATCTAATCTAATCATCTGGACCCTTAAAGTGGAAGAGGAATTCAAAAGAGTCAGAGGCCACACCAGAAGAGACAGGAAAGAAGTGAAATGTGAGAGAGACTGCTTGCCAATGCCAGCTTCAGAGATGGAAGAAGGGGGCCATGAGCTAAAACACTGAGCAACCTCAAGAAGTTGAGAACAACTCTAAGCTGATAGCCAGGAACCCCAAGGAACTGAAATCTGCCAACAACCTGAATGGGCAAGGACGCAGATTCCCCTCCCAAGCTTCTAGAAGGAAAGACAGTCCAGTAGTCACATTGATGGTAGCCCGCAAGACTCAACTGGTGCTGCTTACCTGCAAAACTGTAAGATAATAAATTTGTGATGTGTAGGCCACTAACTTGGTGGTAATTTGTTACAGCTGCAATAGAAAACTAATACACTGGGTATTTTTTTTTTTAAGGAAATTGTTCCCTAAGTGGATTTCTTAACCCATTTGTTCAGCCCTATAAAGCAGAATTGTGGTGGTCTTGGTTGGTCAAAGTCCCACTAGACTTGATTTCTCTTCTGAAGAATGACTAGAGGGGCTTTTTCTCATTTTCAATTTTATAAAGAGAACAAAGTCTCTTGTTAAGAACAGAGTCTGCGCTCTGTAAAAAATGGAGTTGAAGTGATACACTTTGCTTAGAAAAGACAGACCGCAAAAGAGCAAAGAACAATATCGGGTACAGATGAGACTCATTAGCCAAGACGGCCCAGAGAAGCACCCTCCCCTGGCCCGGCTGCCCAGGCTTCTGGCCTGGATGCTCCTTTCTTAAATTGGCTGTGCCATCCGTGCTCCTTGCTGTTATTTCTTCTGCGTTCTGGTTTGCACTTCACTGACTTGTTACTAATCTCAAATGCTCCTCGGATTTGTTTATAATTCTGCTCAAGATAAAAATTCTACCAAATCAGTTATTTCCATAGAGACTTTTCACGCTCAAATGGACCCTACAAAATGCTGGCTACCTGTTTGACTTGCTAAGGTGCAAGTTGACAGTGTGAAGTTGTGATTCTGTCGCTAATTATCTTTAACAGCTGCACTTTTTCTAACTGCATTTTCTCAGTGTGCTAAGACAATGCCAAAGCAGTCAAACCTGTTTTAACAATCCTAGTTCTGATAAGATGGCAGATAAAGATAATGCAAAAAAAGGAAGGGAGGGAGGGAGGGAGGAAGGAAGGAAGGAAGGAAGGAAGGAAGGAAGGAAGGAAGGAAGGAAGGAAGGAAGAAAGGATCATCTTCACCCAAAACTTGAAAGACAGGATAAGGTATACCCTTCAAATAATAAGGACTTAAAAACCGGAAGTTGAAGCAGGGGAACACATGGTGCACCTGACCTTCGGTGGGTTTATTAAATCCAGAAACAATAGGCTCTTGATTGTTAATGCCCACAAGAGGCCTGGAGGTGAGACCTTGGGCCTAAATAAACCAGGAATTTTAAATGAAACCACTACTAATACCCCAAATATCACACCATCAGTGAAAGATGAATCAGAAAATAAATCTCCCCTCTGCCCTAAAACCTAGCAAGACAATTGATCTGTCTCTACCGGCACTTCATATGAGTTTGGACTCGAAATCTATACCACCTGACTCACCAGAAATAAATACACAAAGCTTTGAAGGCACTTTAATAAAACAGACTATATAAAATTTTCCATGGGGCATGGAGTGGAGAGAGGGAGGCCTTCTTAATTTGAGCTCACAATCAAAAATTACAAAATGCATGAGGAAACCGACCATCCCGAGCACCGTGAAGTAGACACAACCGTGCAGACTGGGAAAGCCTAAGGACATTCATTAATAAAACAAGAATCTGAAAGACGAAAAATTAAAAAATAGAAATCAACACTGTAATAAAAGAAAAAGAAGATATCTCAATTCAAGAAAAACAGATACGACAGAAATATAGAACTTCTGGAAAGTAACGTTCCTTGAAGTTAAAAGTTCCTGGGACAGATGGAACAGATTGGACTCCTCAGAAGAAGGAGTTAGTGCAATGAGAAATCTCTTTGGTCCACGTTCCCAGAATAAAGCAAAGAATTCTAAGGACGTGGTAAACATAAAGGGTCTTTATGTGCGGATCGAATGAGAAGGTCCAATGCACCTTGACTGCAGAAGGCAAGAGAAAAAGGGGCAGGGAAGCAGTATTTATTTTGGTTTCTGTGTTTGTTTTTATTTTTGTTTTTTTGAAGATTTTATTTATTTATTTGACAGGGAGAGAGACAGCGAGAAAGGGAACACAAGCAGGGGGATTCGGAGAGGGAGAAGCAGGCTCCCCACTGAGCAGGGAGCCTGATGTGGGGCCCCATCCCAGGACCCTGGGATCATGACCTGAGCTGAAGGCAGACGCTTAACCGACTGAGCCACCCAGGCATCCCCAGGGAGGCAATATTTGAAGAGATAATGACTGAAGGTTTTCCTGAAGTGATGAAGTAACATGCATCCTCACATTAAAACAGCACTCAGAGAACAGTGCGCATTGGATTAAACACGCACACACACTTAGCCGTCAGACAGACTCCACATCACTGCAAAGACGGGATTTATGCAGTAATATGCACGAGGGCTTGGAACTCACCCAGTACACAGTGCAGAATATATCACAGTTAGCTCTTCTTCTCTTCCTTACTGCTAGAATAATAAAAATGCATTGCTACTGGGGCGCCTGAGTGGCTCAGTCGGTTAAGCAACCCTACTCTTGATTTTGGCTCAGGTCACAATCTCAGGGTTGTGAGATCAAGCCCCGTGTCAGGCTCTACGCTCAGCGTGGAGTAGGCTTGAGATTCTGTCTCTTCTTCTCCCTCTGCCCCTACCCCTGCTCATGCTCTAAATTTAAAAAAACACTAAAAATAGAGGAGTAAATAAAATCTTTAAGAACAATACACTGCTATTATTATTCACTTTGCTTCTCTCTGTATTAATGAAATGTCCTAAGTAGCGTAAGAAAGCAAGTGGTTAAGCACAGTACAAAATCTGTGGCATGAGATTGTTTGTGTAAAATTATACACAAAGGCCAATAATTCCTATTATTTTATAGGAATGATGTGCAGTGAATATGGGGACAGTGGTTCCCGACGGGGGCATTGGAGGGAGGAGGTAAGGAATACAGTGGTCAGCCTCAGGCCACAGTTCTTAAGGCTTGGGCACAGGAGATAAACTCGGAAGCAAAGAGGGCAATGCATTCACTTGTCTAATTTTGGCTGTGGTTCCCTCCCCCCATGGCTGTTCTTCACAGTGGTGGAGCTCTTTCGGGGGGGCTAGCCCAGGCACCAGTGCCAAACTGTGTCTCCTGCTCCTGCCTTGCTTCTGCCTGAGACAAAGCACAAAGACTGAGGCCGTGGTGGCCCTGTGGATAAATGAGTGCCAATTATATTATTTTCTGTAATTTTCTATGTTTGAAATATTTCATCACTTTGAAAGGGAACCCTGACTTTCCGCATGGAGCTTCTACTGAAAATGGAATCCCTGTTGCTTCAAAGTGTCACAATTCCTGTGTAACTTTATCCCATCAACCCACAGGCCAGTATTTTATTTTCAACCCATGTAACTCAGGCTACTCTGGGTCTCCACCTCCCTACCTGAGAAACAGGGGAAGGGTTATAGGGTGGTTACCCCGCCATCAGTGCAAGAAACATAGTTTTGAGCTCCCCAAACAACGTAGTTTCCAGTTGTCTTACAAAAGCACCAGAAGGACTGGAAACCCCCTTTTATGTCCACTTTGAATACATCAAGGGGGCTTGGATCACTGCAGCTGGCTTGGTGGTTAAGACACAGTAAATAATGATTGCAAAGAATACCGAGGAGATCAGTTATCCAGGCGGAAGGGGTATGATTTTTACAGTCCTTTAAGCTGTGTTGATTCTTCCAAAATGCAAAGCACCACAAAGATCACAGTTTATCTCCTATTGTTTGATAGTCTTTGCCTGGTTACCTGTAAAGAAAAGAAGTCTTGGGGCACCTGGGTGGCTCAGTCGGTGAAGGTCTGCCTTCGGCTCAGGTCATGATCCGTGGGTACTGGGATGGAGCGCCCTCTCCCTCTGCCTACCGCTCTGCCTGCTCTCTCTCTCTTTCTCTCTCTTTCAAATAAGTACATAAAATCTTTAAAAAAATTAGTCTTCATGTACCTCACTTTTTAAATATGGAATAACAATGGCAATGATGATCGGTTTTCCTCCAACCCATTAGCTAACAAGGGAAAGCTCAAATACAAGTATTCTCGTGTGCTATCTAATAGTAAAAAATGCTGTGGTAATGTCTGAGGAAAAAGAGCATTTTCCTGACAAGGAAAGTAGATAAGTAGATAGATGACAAACAGATACAGATGGAGTTTGTTTTGCTTCTTTTTCAAAAAAAAGATAGATGTGGCAAACCACATATCTGACAAAGGGCTTTTATCTAGAATATAAAGGAATTCAATAAGCAACATTAAAAATAAAATCCAGTTAGTAAAAAAAGGGGGGGGTAAGTGCGCCTGGGTGGCTCAGTCTGTTAAGCGCCCCACTCTTGATTCAGGCTCAGGTCAGGGTTGTGAGTTCAAGCCCTGGGGTCGGGCTCTGTGCTGGGAAGGGAGCCTGCTTGAGCTCCTCTCTCTCCCTTGCCCTGTGCTTCTCCCCCACCCACTCACAGGTGTGCACGTGCACTCTCCCTGAATAAAACAAAAATTTGCCTTAAAAAAAATAAATAAATAAAATCCAGTTAAAAAATGAGGAAAAGACATGAGCAGACATTTCACCAAAGAGGATATATGGATGAAAAACAGCACATAAAACGTGCTCAGCATCACTCACCGTCATAAGAATGCGAATTAAAACCACAACGCGGTATCACTCCATCCCTGTTAAAACAGCTAAAATAACAGATGCTGGTGAACTTGCAGAGGCACTGGACACACAGCTGGTAGGAATGTAAGATGGTCCGGCTATGCTGGAGATGCGTTTGGCCGTTCCTTAAAGAGGTAAACATACACTTACTACATGACCCAGCAGTCATGTTCCTAGGCATTATTCCAGAAAAAAATGAAGATTCTGTCCACATAAAAACCTATACATGAACATTCATAGCAGACTTACTGGCAGCTGTCCCCAAACTGAAAACAACCTAAATGATCTTCAGTGCATAGGTGGTTAAACACACTATGGTACGTCCATACCGTGGAATACTAGGCAGCAATGAAAAGGGATAAACTCGTGTGATGGTTAATTTTACGTGTTAATTGGACGACACTAAGAGATGCCCAGATAGTTGGTAAACATTATTTCTGAGTGTACCTGTGAGGGTGTTTCTGGATGAGAATATAATCTGCAGTAGTAGACAGAGTAATGAAGACCACCCCCACCAGTGTGGGTGGGCATCATCCAATCCATTAAGGGCTTGGCCAGAATAAAGAGGTGGAGGAAGGATGAATTTGTTCTCTGCTGGAGCTGAGACATCCATCTTCTCCTGCCCATGGACGTCTGTGCTCCTGGTTCTCAGGCCTTTGGACTCAGACTGGGACTTACACTGTTGGCTCCCCTGGTTGTCAGGCCCTCACGTTTGGACCACAGCTACACCACTGGCTTTCCTGTGCCTCCAGCTTACAGATGGCAGATCGTGGGACTTCTCAGTCTCCATAACCATGAGAGCCAATTCTCCTTTCTATGTGTCTATGTATATCCTCTTGGTTCTGTTTCTATGGAGAACCCTGGCTAATACATCTTGATACATGTCACAGCTCAGAAGGATCACAAGAGCATTGTGCTCAATGAAAATTCAATCTCGGAAGTTTCCTCATTTGATGATTCCATTTATAAAACATTCTTACACGATAAAATTATAGAAGTAGCAAGCCGATGAGGGGTCGTTCAGGAGGTAGGCAGGGGGAGGGGGTGGTTGCATGTGAATATACAGAGATAGGAGGAGGGAGATTTTTACTGTGATCAGTCCTGTGTCTTGATAGCAGTGATTACAGATGTCTGCACGTGCGATAGAATGTCATAGAACAACACGAAAATGACATCACATATAACTAATGTCAATGGATGTTGACTTTAACCTGACACTGGTTTCTGGTTGGAGAAAGAATTGGGTCTTTTCTCCATGACTAGAGGCTCATAAAAACCCTGGACCTGCTTCCAGGTTCAACCACCAGATGACTCCACGGCCCACATCACTGTCATTAGGGAGAAGGCTCAAAGTTTCACATTCATTTTTTGGCATGACTAACATTTCAGCAGAGGAAGAAGGACTGCTCTTTGGGTCTTATTATTGCTGGCAGGGTAAGAACCTAGTGAGGCAGAAGCTGATTATCCCACCCACCCCTGCTCAGAAAAAATACCTAGTCGTCTAGGAGTCTTTTAGGATAACAGGGTCAGGTAATTATTTCAAAAGAGATTTCATGCTTTCTAATCTCCCCTGTCTGCTGATAAGTGTGGAGATAAATAGGAACAAGTGTAAGAGGCGGGCACAAGATAAAAGGTCCGGGTTGCGTTCTATAATGTTCCTTTTTCTTTCCGAACCACTGTAACCAACTACACAAAACACATTCTCTATGGAATCCAGCAGCTTTCTGGAGACATATTCACTTTTCAACCAGAAATATGGAGTCTACTTACTTCTGAAAAATCTAGCCTACTCATGGTTTTTTCATCTGGCCAACAAATGCAATCAGGAATTTACTGTCTCTTGGGTCAGTGAATCACTGTTTCACCCTGGATAATCTGTGTTCTTATCCTATGTCTGCCACATGCTCGCTATAGGAGCTTTGATAAGTTAATTTATTTAACTTTGGATCCTCCATTTGTAAAGTACAACCAACAGTCGTACCTACTGCAAAGATGTTAGGACTGTTAAAATATACTAATGTATGAAAATTGTTGAGCACAGTATCAGGGTCATAGGGTAAACTCAAGTTCAGTAAATGATATCCTTATTAGTGTTTAACAGTCCAAAAAATAAAAGCAGTAAGCACAAGTCTTGGATTCAATTCTGACATCATTAGAATGTACGACCTCAAAGACTATAGCTAACCACTAATTACCTAAGTGTTTTCAACTATAAACTAAGGGTGGATGCGTTTACCACTCAAAATTGTGAGTGCAGCAGGAGCTAATAGAGAGAATTCTTAAGGCTTGAAACAGTTGTAAAGATGTCTTACTGTTCTATTAAAATCACTCTCCTTCAACATAGGACGTGCCATGGGCCGTTTCTGTATGGTCACATGTAAATATAGGATAATGCCATCCCCGTGTGTGTCCTTGTGGCATCTGTCCTGTACAATTGCTAAAAGCCCTTGACCTCCCTCCTACCAGGCACTACCTTGTCGACCAAGTTAATATACAACTGAATCAACTCAATAAAGAATGATCTAATCATATCTCTTCTTTGCTAAAAGTGTCCAATAGATTTTCAAGGTCTGAAAACAAAAAACAAAAAAGAAGAAGAAAACTACAAAATCTGTAAATATTTGGCATACATTGAGTCCTCACAATGATATATCCAAAATTTATTTTCCACACTCCTTTTCCACTACCGGCCTTCACAGACTTTGCTTATAAGCAACACATTACCACCCCAGGAAAGCCCCGCGGTTTCCCTCTGCTCAGCCTTGGACATGCTGTCTGCTCTCCTTCAGTGTCTTGTTGGGTCCCACACACCTGTACCCCTGGACAACCCCCCCTCCCAGTCTCCAAAATAGGGTCTAAATACTACATGTCCTGTTTATTCCTGAGTTTCCTGTGGCTGCGGTAACAAATTGCCACAAACTTGAAACTTCAGACATTTCTTTTCTCACAGATCTGGAGGTGAGAAGTCTGAAATCAAGGTGTCGGCAGAGCTGGGCTCCCTCCAGAGAATCTAGGGAAGATTCCATTCCTTCCCTCACCCAGCTTCTGGTGGCTGTCAGCATTCCTTGCCTTGCGGCCTGTGTTAGTCAGGCTTCTCCAAAGAAATGAAAACCAATAGGATGGAAATATACGTAGATACAGACAGGCATAATCTTACATGTCTACATATTTCTATGTATTTCTCTATCTCTGTCTATATATGTAGATCTACCAATCTCTCTATATATATATTGAGAGGTTTCTTTTAAGGAATTGGTTCAAGAGGGTATGGAGAATGGCCAAGTCCAAAATCTGCAGGGATGGGCGGGCAGGCCGGAGACCCAGAGAAGAATTGCCACAGAGTCTGAAGGCTGTTGGCTGGTGGAACTCTCTCTCTCTTGCTCAGGAGAGGTCAACCTTTTGTTTTATTCAGCATTTAAGTGATTGGATGAGGCCCCCTTACATGATGGAAGGTATCCTGCTTTACTTAAAGTCCACTGATTTAAATGTTAATGCCATCCAGGGACACCGGGTGGCTCAGTCTAAGGTCCGACTCTTGATTTCTGGCTTAGGTCATGATCTCAAGGTCATGAGATCAAGTCCCTCGCCCCATGCTCATCGGGGAGTCTGCTTGAGATTCTCTCTCTCCCTCTTCCTCTGCACACCACCCCCATCTCAAACGTGTGCATGCGCTCTCTCAATAAATAAAATAAATAAATGTTAATACCATCCCAAAACACCCTCACAGAAATACTCAGAATAATGTTTGAAGAAATATGAGTACTGTGGACCAGCCAAGTTAAACATAAAATTAACCATCAACTGGCCCCACTGCTCCAATCTCTGCCTTTTGAAAAAAAATATTTTAGGTATTTATTTGAGAGAGAGAGAGAGAGCATGGGGGGGGGACAGAGGGAGAAGCAGACTCCCCGCTGAGCAGGGAGCCCGATGTGGGGCTCCATCCCGGGAGTCTGGGATCATGACCTGAACTAAAGGCAGAGGCTTAAGTGACTGAGCCACACGTGCCCCAATCTCTGCCTCCTTAATCACATTTCTCCTCTTCTGCGCATGTGTCTTCTCCTCTGAGTGTCTTGTGAGTATACACGTGATTGCATTTAGATCCCACCTGGATAATCTAGGATAAACTTCACATTGCAAGATCCCGAACTTACTTATATTTGCAAGGACCTTATTTCCAATAGGGTAACATTTGCCCTTTCCCCATATAAAGTGATATTTGCAGTGCCCAGGGATTAGGATGTAGACATACCATCTTGGGAGCCACCATTCAACTCACTATATTCCCCCATCCAAAAGTAATGTCTCATTCTTCTAAAGTTGCATACAACATGCTATATGTATTTGGGGTTGTATCATTTCACACATTCAAAAACAAGTGTCAGTCACCCTACTCCATAACAGGCACTGTGCCAACTGCTGGGGTCACAAAGAAGATTCACCACAAGCTCACTACCTAGGGAAAATATATATGTAAAGAAATACTCCTGGTGATGGACATTAAGGAGGGTACGTGATGTGATGAGCATTGGGTGTTACATGCGACTGATGAATTACTGAACTCTACATCTGAAACATGATGCACTATATGTTAGCTAATTGAATTTAAACATTTTTTAAAAAGAAATATATTTATGTATATATATGTATATATACATACATGATATGTATGTATATATATATATATATATATCATGAAAATTATACCAGATATCCCTCTTTGCTCTCAAATCACCTTGCACTTACCCCCATGATAGCATTTGAAACGTCAGTTGTAGTCAGCTGTTTACGTGGCTCTATATCTCGCTAGACTCTAAGTTCCATGTTTTCTTAAACTTCTGTGTCCCTAATGCCTAAAACGGAAGCCTAGTCTAGGGCAAATCTTCAGTGATGCGTGTTGAATTCATGAAACAATCATTAAGCTCCCGCTAAATGCCAGGTACTGTTCTGGATGCTACATTATACCCTATAGCAGAGTTACAATCATTCAAAAATCCCTGTCCTAATGAAGATCTGCTAAACCCTCGTGGATGGATGAACACATGCATGACTTAATTAATGACTAAACAATGTGCTTAGGAAAGACAAGGGAAGAAGCAACTCTGCTGAGGAGGAGATAAAGTAAGCGCTGAGTCTGATTCTTGAAAGGAGTTCAGAGGTGAGGTGAAAGCAGAAGAAAGCCCTCAGAGGGCCTGAATGGTAGATCATACTTGACTGGTCTGTCATAACCTTCATGATCCCTGAGCAAAGAGGGTGTGTTTTGTTGCTGTTGCTTTGTTTTTCACACTTCCATCACTTTTATGTTTAGCCCAATGTCTTGAACAGAGAATATTCTCAAACCACAGCAACTGTCTAGACTATTGTGCTATTCCTTATGGTAGACACTAGCCCCGGATGGCTGTTTAAATTTTACGTAATTAAATGAAGTGAAAACTTCAGTTCCTTACTGGCATGAGCTGCATTTCTCTTGCTCCACAGCTACATGTGGCTAGTGGCCTCTGTAATGGAGCTCGTAGGTGATGGATATAACATGCCTTGCAGAAAGTTCTCCAGGGCAATACGGGTCTACGGTGATGGGATGAACTGGTGACAATGTCTTAAAATATTAGGACTGAAAGATTCCTTACATCTCATGAATCCAATTTCCTCTTTTTACATCTGGAGACACCAAGACCCAGACAGGCAGAGCAACTGCCGAATTTTCATAGTGAGTTGGTTCTGGATGTGTTGATATCCCATGATGGATTGGAGTCTTTCCTCTGTGCCTCATTTATACTGAATTAGACTACACCTGGTTTTACTCTAACAATTTCCAAGAGGAGAAGTTTTATTGTGAAGTATTCTTTATAGAAAAATTCACTAAGGTCTTTCTGGGCCAATGTGGGTGAGAAATGTACAAGACAGTTTCAGACCAATCTGGAGGCTTGGTTAGATCAAGGAATGGGTTTAGTCCTGTCACCTGCTGAAAGCCAACACTCCAACCAAGAGTGACAGTGACTAATCATCAGAGATGTGGGAAGAACACTGGGAATGTGGGGAAGGGGCAGTGAATTACAGCAGAAAGTCTCACCTTAGAAAGGCTTGAGCTCGAATTCCATTTCTCCTCTTTATTTACACCGTGACCTTGGTAGATTCCCTTTCTACATTGAGATTGTGCCGTTATCTGCAAAATAAAATAACGACACCAACATCCTTCGGTGGTTTTGCGTATTTACTATTGATTACTGCTTTAGTCTGTTCTGGCTTCCATAACAAAATATCACAGACTGCGTAGCTTCTAGCAAAGAGAAATGTACAGCTCACAGCTCTGGAGGCTGGATGTCTCCAAGGTGACAGCGTGGTTGCTTTCAGGTGGGGACTGTCTTCCTGCTTCATAGCTGGTGCTCTCTTGCTGTGTCTCCCATGGTGGAAGGGGCTGGAGATCTCTCTGGAACCTCTTTTATGAGGTCCTAATCCCATCCATGAGGGCTCCACCTTCAGGGTCTAAGCACTTCCCAAAGTCCCAACCTCTTAATACCATTATCCTTGAGGGTTAGGAGTCAACATATGAATTTTGGGGGGGTCACAAACTTTCAAATCATGACATGACATAGCAACGAAGAAGGAGGAGGAGGAGGAAGCCAACTATTAGAAAAGCAGATACAGGCATAATAATAATAAAGGCAAATACTTACAGAAAGCTCATCACTCACGAAGCATTGAACTAAGTATGTTGGGTGTATTAATCCCTTTAATGCTTACAACAGGCTTATGAGAACGGTACTCATGTTATCCCTGTTTCACACATGCAGCCACTGAGGCCCAGAGTGACTTACTTAAGATCATCGCCGGGAAATAAATAGGTAGAATCAAACCCAGACCATCAGCCGTGGAAAGTATGCTGCTAACCACCCTGATTCCAAATGGGAGAGGCCCCGCCTCCCTCCAGCGTGGGGCAGTTCTACAGCTGTCCACTCAGCAGGAGCCTATGAATGAGTCTTTGTTGGATGAATACCCTGGAACTTAGAAATTAAGCTGGAAAAGCTGAAACCAGGAGTGCTACAGGACTTGGGTTCCAGCCTAATGCGATGGTTCAGACCACCTGGTTCCCTACGGGCTGCCTCTGGATCTCTCTCCGATGCTGATCGGCATTTTCTGTTTAGACTCTCGCCAGGGCAGCCCCGCCACTTGGTTGAGCTAAAATGCAAACAGCCCCAGTTTGGGCTTGTTTCAGTCCTCCTGGGAGAGGTCCTGTTTTCAAAGCTTCGTCGGTAGCTGAAACACAAACATCCTACCTAATAATTTTAACTTCGCAAAAAGCATCTCCGGAGGAAAACTGCCCACATCCAGTTTTCATTTGTCCGTTCAGGTAATAAATATTGATGGCAGGTTACATGGGCCAAGAACTGTGCACCCAGAAACATTACAGACCAGTCCCTTCTGGACAAAGCACAGACACATAAACAGAAAATCAACTCAAGCCTTTTAAATTTTGTGAGAAAAGCCTAGACAGGGACTAGAAGGAATGCAAAGGAGAGAGTGGCCCATCCTCTCTCAGAGGCCGAGAAACATGTAATTGGCTTCCCAACTAGTTACCTGGCAGATGTCGTCTCCACCACTTCTCTGGAAGACCCGCATAAGGTCTCATTGAGGAAAGTTCGCCCCTGGCTTTTCTGAGATGGCGTGTTCTTCTCAAGTCTCTACTTCGAGAAACATGAATGAACACTTGCATTGGTTAGGGTCTGGCTACCTGCCCTATTTGGCTTAACCGAAATTTTGAAGCAAATTCTGAGGGGTGGGTTATTTTTTCCAATTCCTTAATTAAACAACTGGTAAGTTCCATGAGATTCATTCATCTTTGTATCTTTTCAAGTGACTTTCACTGAAAGGGCCACTATGTTGAAGCCACCACTTTTCTTTAAATAATATTTCTACTGTGTACTCTAGCTGTTTATTTTTATAGTTCTGTGTATTTGACCTAAAGCTTTTAACCTTGTGTGTGTGCCCTGAAATGACTTTATTGCAAAAGGGTTTGGCTTCTAAATCTAAATAATAAATAATATTCAGCCGTAACAGAAGGGAAAGAAATATCAGCACTGCCTGTTCTCTCCAAAATTGTAGTCATAAAAATGAAAAAGTGTGATAGGGCTCACGTGAATGAGTGGCCACGGGGGACAGCCACAAGACACTAAAGCCCTGAAAAGAATCTGAGAAATAATGCGTCTGAAGTATGCAAACTATGTCAGGAGCTCCCGTTGGTGCTTTTCGGATATAAATCTTAGGAGAGCGGAGGAAAGTCAGGCTCAGAGATGTGAAGAGTGTCCCTAATGTTACCTAGTAGGCAGGTCGTAGGGCTGGAAGGGGAACCTGACCGTCTTATTTCGTAGCTTTCACTTGTTCCATTTTGCCACCTGGCTTCATTATTAAAAGCCATTTCTTATTATGGGACTGGTCCAAATGCGTGTGTCAGGAATTTAGATTAAGGAGTACAGAGACTCATAAGCTATGAAGAGTTCATGGCGTTCATTAGTGCCCAGCCTGTTCCCACTGTGGAATCCCCTTCTATTCCTTACTTTTTCCTCTACGAACCCCATCTTTCAAAATATATTGTCTCCTGGCTTCCACTTCTTGCAATACTAGAAGTAACAGACCAACGTCCCTGCTGTGCAAAACTAGAAAAGCCAGATCAGAAAACCATCCAGTAATTACTGAGGCAAGCACTATCTGAGGAGTTGAAAGCAGGGAATGGAAGGGGTCTCCCCGGAATACCGTGATGGATTTGCTATCATCAGAGTCCTGCCTGCCCCGGCGTGCCCACTGCCAATCTCACTCTGCTGCCCATCATGGGCGTTTCAAGCCTCCCCACCCCTTCTGGCTTCACCCCATCCCCTGGCCTCCGCAGTTTCTGCGTCACAACTCTTGCCCAAAAGAGCCTCGCATGTCAGCATTCCCTGCTGTGAGTTCTCATCTGGAGAGCACGCCCGCCACACAGCTCTGTGTGGATGCTGGTCCCTCCCCTCCACCCACCCCATTACTCTCTTCTGTCCCTTCTTGGTGCAGGGACATAGTCAGGTGATGATGTCTCTGGTCCTGTCTTTGTCAGCTCAGGGGTCATAGCAAAATACTGCAGGCTGGGTGGCTTGAACAACAGGTGTTTATTTTCTCACCCTTCTACATTCTGGAAATCCATGGTCAAGATGCAAGCAAATTTTGTTCCTGTTGAAAGCCCTCTTCTTGGCTTACAGACCGTGGCTTCTTGCTGTGTCCTCACATGGCCATTCCTCGCCTGTGCGTGCAAAGAAAAGGTTTAGTGCCCCTTCCTCTTCTTGTAAGAACCCTAGTCCTGTTACATTAGGGCCTCACCCTCATGACCTCATCTGACCTTTCTTAACTCCTTAAAGGCCCTACCTCCCAATTCAGCCGCATTGGGCATTCAGGCCTCAACATATGAATTGGGGGGACGGCACATAATTCAGTCTCTAGAAGATACAGATAGAATAAATTCATTCCTTTAGCTTTCTTACCTCTTTCTTAATAATATTCTTCTAAACCGGTTCCAGCGTTTTTACTTTATTTGATCTGGTGACTGAATAAAAGAAGGAATAACTTCAGAGTCTCCAAATCTCACTCCACTTAAGAAATGAGGAAGAATGGGGGCACCTGGGGGACTCAGTCAGTGAAGTGTCTGCCTTCAGCTCCGGTCATGTTCCCAGGGTCCTGAGATGGAGTCCCGAGTCGAGCTCCCTGCTCAGCGGGGAGTCTGCTTCTCCCTCTCCCTCTGTTGCTCCCCCTGCTTGTGCATTCTTTCTCTCTCTCTCTCTGTCAAATAAATAAATAAAATATTTAAAAAAAAGAAATGAGGGGGAATGGTTATAGGAAAATAAAAGGATGTTGTGTCTCAGATTAATTGTTTTCTCATTTCCAGAAATTTTATTATTCAGTAATTTGCTAAAGCAGGTGTTCACCATAAGATAGCTAAACACATTCAGCTGATGTGTTTCAAACCAAAAGTGATAAAAATTGATGATAATAGTAGTATTTAATATTTATAGTTATTGAGGCCCTATCAGGGGTTAGGTACCTGTCGCCATGTCCTTTGTTTCTGTTACTTTTAATTCTCGAAACAACTCTGTAAGATAGATACTTGTTTTCCCATTTTATATCCTGTAGATAAAGAACCTTGGGGTCAGCATTGAGTGATGTGCCCTAATTCACACAGCAGATAGACAGCCGACCGTCACGATTTGAACCACGTTTGTTTGATTCCCAAACTAATAAGCTTTCCACAGAAGGGGACCTCCAGAAGCTGGTACAATAACTGTTGGGCTTTATCAAATACCAAAAATGGTTTGCAGACCTCTCTGTCAATGTCTTACAAATGCCTGTGAGGCCAGGAAACCTATCATAGGAAACTCCGGTCATATTCAGCCCCTTTATACAAATAAGGCAACTAAGGTCCAGAGAACAGGGCTGCATGACGACTTTCTTGGACCCTAGGCACTTTGGCCTTCATGGGCTTCTTATCTATAAGAAATTATTTAAAATTATTATTTTACACTGTATAGTTATCAAAACAAATATTATATATTAGAACATTTTCTTTGACCTAAAAGTTCTTTTTTCTCCTTCTGATTTTTTAAAAAGAAATCAAAACATTTTGTGGCCCCTTGAAGGCTCAGCCCTGTGCTTCCCATATTTAATGGATAATTTGGCCCTGCCAGAGAGATTAAGCAATTTTTTGATTACTTTCTAGGTTCTCTATACCTGTATGTTTTATAAAATGAGATATTATACATATTATATGTATTATATATATATATCTTAATATATGATTATGTTCTATAATTATAACATCATATACATTTATATTCTATGTAATAGGATATAGAATATAATTATTATATTGTAATATATATAATGAGATTTATCATAAGGAATTAGCTCACACGATTCTGGAGACTGAGAAGTCCCATCATCTGCCACCTGCCAGCCGGAGGGCCAGGAGAGCTGTGCAGTTCAGAGGCCTGGGAGCAGGAAAGCCAATGGTATAGATTCGAGTCCTGAGAACCAGGAGCACTTCGGGCAGGAAAAGATTGACGTCATAGCTCAGAAGTCAGGCAGAAAGCAAGTTCAACCTTCATCTACGTTTTTGTCCTATTCAGGCCCTACGGGGACTAGATGAACCCCGCTGACCCTGGGGGCCCCAGTGCTTTACTCAGGCCACCAATTAAGTGCTAGTCTCCTGAATGAGCCTCCAGACACACGCAGAAATAATGTTTAACCAGCTGCCTGGGCATCCCACAACCTGGTCAGGTCGGCGAATGAATTACCCATCCCAGGGACTGTCACTCGTCTATGCTGTGGATACCATCCGTGCTTAACGAAGCCCGCAGGACGTATTCTTTCTATGCTTTTTTTAAAAATTTATTTTGTATTCTCTATTTGCTTCTGTTCTTTTACACATAGATTTTAAAGTGCCAGAAACAAACAGAATAATTGTTTTGCCCTGTGAATCTGAACGGCTTCATCGAACAAAGAAAGGAAAGGCTACACGGAGGAAGAAGGCGAGGCTCGGGGGAGGCAGGGACCCGCGTGGTTCGTGCGGTGTCACCGGGTCTGTGTAAATCGTCTCCACGTTCCTCTTCAATCCTTTCTCTTTAAGACGTAGTTAATTAGAACCATCTGCTAGCCACTCTTGGTTAGCTGAGGCTAATCCCTGTTTACTGTAAATGTCTAAATGTGTAAGGAAACCTAAGGGTGGAGGGTTGCTGGTAGGGAAAAAAAACACAAAATGCTTCGCAAAGAACCAAGGAAGCCTTGTAATCACGGCGTCCTCCTGGAGGTGAGACATCATGTTGCTTAATCCCGCTAATGCCAGGGGTGTTGGCGCATACGAGTGGCTGCCATATGTTCTAGAAGATTGCGGTTGTATTTCTGCTGTGGATATGTTACCGGCAAGTCCGGACGGTCCCGTCTGCAAGTCCAGAGACCCCTGTGACAGAACAGGCCCCCAGACCTCCCTGCACCTGCAGAGGGAGCCGCGCTGGCCTCGTGGGGAAGACGAACCTGCCTGGGGCTGCCTGGCTGCCTTTGCGGCAGGAACCCAGTGCCCTTCTTTGTCCCCCATTCAGTGCCAGGCACACATGTCACCTCAACGTGGTATCCCACCCTTTCATTCCTTGTTGCACATGTGTGGGGTCCTTTTTCAGCAGGGAGGGGACCGAAAACAAATGTCCAGTCAAAATCCAACATGAAACAAACAGATTCCAAATCACACATGGCCTCAACTGCTTTTGCAGCTGTCTCAGTAGAATTCTTCCCCACTGACACCAATAGCTTCCTTCTGTCCCCAACCTGTTTAACATTAAATCCTCCCTTCTAGCTCAAATAACTCCACAGCCTGTGACTCCCCTGCCACCTGGCTTATCCCCACCCTCTCGTTAATCCTCCTTTCTTCTGTGGAAAAACTCAGGACGAGTTCAGTGTTTCAAAAGTTCTGTTGTTTCTCTTGGGCCCTCACGCTCACCTCCCTTGTCAATGAAAACCTCATTGTGTAAGGAACATGAAACAGCAGAGGGACATCTGACTCAGTGAAAAAAAGAACTTTGATTAGAGGCCAAGATGGGTTCACCTGCTGTTCTTTCCACTAGCTGTCTCTGTGACTTTGGGCAAAGGATTCCCTGAAGTTGTGCAGTGCACAACCTATATCACCATATACCATGTCTCTGAGTCATGATCTCACATCCATGAAATGGGCGTGATACTACCTTTCTCATATGATTATGGAGAATATACACCTAATGTGACAATGAATTAGTAATAGTAAGGCAAAGACGCCATTGACATCACCGCCGGTGTTGTTAGCTATGTTCACAGAAGTTGCAATGAGATAGGTAGCTTTCCTTTGAAACCTTGTTTTGTTTTGTGTTTCCTAAAGACATGAACACATCATATAGTGCAGAAACGCAAAGACATCATCAATCCGGGGCGCCTGGGTGGTGCAGTTGTTAAGTGTCTGCCTTCAGCTCAGGGCGTAATCCCAGCTTTCTGGGATTGAGCCCCACATTAGGCTCCTCTGCTAGGAGCCTGCTTCTTCCTCTCCCGCTCCACCTGCTTGTGTTCCCTCTCTCGCTGGCTGTCTCTCTCTATCAAATACATAAATAAAATCTTAAAAAAAAAAAAGACATCATCAATCCAACATCCTTATTATTTGTCCTGAATTAACTGGCTTAGTAAAGAAACTTAATGACTTTCTGAGTAACTTGGCTGGATTTTGTTGCAATTAATTGATTCACTAGGTCTAATCTTAATATCTCTATTACCTAAGGCTTGGTTCAGATGATAAGAGGCGGACTTTATTTGAATGCAAGGCAGCTGTCATACTCTCCCACTGCAGAGAGAGAAGCAGGTGGGCACGTGTAGGAGGGGTCATTGTTCCCTGAACAAACTCTGCAAAACTCACTGTTTTGCAACACATTTTTAAGGTTGCAATTGACATGAAGAAATCTCAGTCCATGATGACAAACTACGAGAAGTTGTATGTGATGCGTAACTGGAACGTTGAATGTTAGATTCTGAGAAGTATGGAAATGGCCAGCCCGATGCAGCACCTTCTGGAGATCTGCTCTGTCACCAAGTACAGATTCAGGGCTCCGATGTCAGAACAGGCTCAGCCTCTGAACTTCCCCATGAGCACGTTTCAAGTTGGTTGTAATTGGGACACATCAGTATGCATCTCCCTTCTTTCCTTTCCAGGAGACGTCTCCATCTGCTTTGCAAACACGAAGAGTTTAGTTTTCCTAGTGGGTTCACCCTTCATTTGTCCTGATGTGTCTCTTCGTATGGAAAACTCAGTATGGCATGTTTTGGACTTACGCTCTTCTCTCTGCCACGACGCCCCTGGGAGCAGCTTACCACGTTCCCTGCACAATGTAAAAGAGTCCAAAAAATGTTAGCTATTAGTTTTCAACATTATCAAGTGTCCTGAGAAAGCAAGGAGAAGCCACGATGCCTTTAATGACTTGGCTTCAAAAGTCGCACACTGTCACCTCCACAAAACACTGTTGGTCAGACAGCCAGCTTTGACTTGGTGTATGAGGAGAGGACACAGGGTGTGAACACTAGGAGGCGAGGATCATTGGAAACAGGCTACGACATATATCGTCACACATTTTTACATTGGCATCTAAAATATTTTTCATAAGTTCGGATAGTTGTAAATGTTATCCTTATGTATCATATATTATCCAAACATATAGTTCTGTTAATATATGTTGTGGAAATATATATGTATACACACACACACACACATATATATGTATATATTTTTTTAAGATTTTATTTTTAAGTAATCTCTACACTCAATGTGGGGCTCAAACTCACAACCCAGAGATAAAGAGTAGCATGCTTTCCCAATTGAGCCAGCTAGGCGTCCCTGTGTGTGTGTGGGGGGGGGTCGAATATATATATATATATATATATACACACACACACACACACACACACATATTTAAGATTTTACTTATTTATTTGGGAGAGAAAGAGAATGCATGAGAGGAGGAGCAGAGGGAGAGGGACAAGCAGACTCCACACTGAGTGCAGAGCCCGACAGAGAACTCGATCCCACTACCCTGAGATCATGACTTGAGCCGAAATCAAGAATCAGGCACTTAACCAACTGAGCCACCCAAGCGCCCCTGTGGAAATGTAAATATATTTTAATGAAAACCTTGGATCTGTCCATGTAGTTCACTCAATCCCTGGACGATGTCCACCATAAGACCAATGGGAAAAGAAATTTGACCTCATTTTAAAACTTCAAATAAAAATGGTCTGTCAAAACATACTTCCCAATTCTCACTCAAACAAAGAGAAAGAGAGAGATGCAGGGAGAGGGAGAGAGGAAGACGGCCATGCAGCCTTCCTGGGAGTTTGTCACGTAGACTCAGCAAGACTTTGGTGTTTCTTGTGGGCGCTCTCTGCTTTGCACTCACGGGGCGCTCCCCTCAGAGAGATGCATTTTCAAATTATGCGTTGTTTTAAGTCTGGAATATCTTTACATTTTGTGACAAGACACCACAAAGCGATTCCAAATGGGCATATCTTAGGTGCAGGAGAAAGACGATCATGGAAGGCGGGTGGGAGAGGAGACGGGACAGGCCCCAGAATCGCCGTACGCAGATGCGTTTGAGGAATTGTACATATGCAGGCTGTGGATCTGAACATTATTGGCTGAAAGCTGCCCTCGCCCTGAGAGCCAGGGAAGGGGTCAGTGGCACACGACCCCTGGTGTGAACAGCCACGCTTCCCACCCCACAGCGCAGCTCTGAGTATAGTGCAGAGACCATGTAAATGGGCTGAGTGCCCCTCAGAGAGTGCCAGGAAGGGCGTCTTTATCCTGGGATGGCGCGTTCTTCATGGCAGGAACCAAGTCTTCCTGCTGGCTCACAGCAGACCGTTAATCGGAGCCGGGTGGCCCGATGCTGCCACTGCTTCCCCTATCCTCCCCACACATCCATGCGACATCCCTGACGGATCGTGACACACTTTTCAACAGAGCTGATGTGCGGCCTCAGAATCCTTCTCAACACAACCTGGGAGGCTGTCCCTAACTATCACATTTAGCACTCTGAGATTCTCCAAGTGACTGGCACCAACCACCCCCCAATAGCCACAAGCCCAGCAGAAGCCACAGGGCACACGCTGCAGGTCCCACGCTGCAGGTCCCAACTGCCCCGTTTGCCTTCCTGGGAAACCCCGCCCCCGATAAAATGTTGCCATGCAACGACCCTTGACTTTAGGACTTTCTCCAGCCAGTAGAGTGGAGGGAAAGTGATCCTGTGACTGATGAGCCCTTGGAGAAACTCAGAGAAGAAAGGGAAGAAACGGGAGCACTTTCCTCTTCTGTAACAGGGAGTAGGTTGTGAAAGTGCTTGGTGTTTTTTAACCTCTGAGTTTCCCCCAGGCATCCATGGCTCTCTTGAAGGAAGGAAGCAGAGGATAGGTCTGTGGCAAACAGGATCGAGTGCAGAGGGGGAGGCCAGACAGGAGTGTCTGTTGGCGGACTCCTCTGTATCAGCTGGTTTATCAGCGGGCGAAGGGGGCTTTCTGTTTCAAGCCTGGTTTGTCCGTCTGCCTCCCCATCTCCAGCACAGAGAGAGCGTGGCCGGGATGTTGCTTCCGGAGAAGGAGTCGTCTGTATGCTGAGATGCTGGGGATCTCAAAGAGGTTCAGCAGAACCCCCGGACCCCCCACTACCAGCATGGGTTGCCAGACTCCTGAGGATCTCAACACGGCATCGTTTAATCTACTTGTTACTAAATCGGCAGCAGCAGTTTTCATTGGCTGTACGTGTCATACGCCCGCATGCAACAGAGCAGGCAATTATTAGAAGTGAGGCAAGATTCACATTGAGAACTACAAAAAAAGACTTATTTCTCAAGTCGAGCTGTGCACACAACGTGTGTTTGCTTCAGAATGCAGATGCACTATGGCTCCGTCCTGTGTTCACTGTTCAAGGACATAAAGGGGCAATCCCTGAGTGTGAGTTTCCTCATCCATAAAGCAAGAGCTATGAGGCCATACTGGAGTCTCTGGGATCCCTTGTCCCTCCTCCAAGTTCCGATTCTCTTATATTCTACATCGGCATGAAAATTCCCAATGTAGCTTATCAATGGAATTGTTAACGAGCCTTTTTAAAGCCTTCGAGGCCAGGTTATCATGTCAGTACTGCTCAGAATTTGTCAGGAGCGCTCACATAGCCTAGAGTGGAGGGAAGAGTAGGTGTGAAATAAATAGTTGTTGAATGAATGAACACAGCCCTGGAGGTGATTAAGGCAGCACTAGACTAGAACACAGTATCTGGGCAGGATTTAGACCCTGGGCTGACTGTGAGTCATGCAAGTGGTGCTTCTTGCCAGCAATGTCCCGGTCATTAACAGAAGACAAATCCAAGCAGTGACATGATTCCTGTGACCTGGTCCTTCTAGAAATATCAGCCAGGCCATTTCCTCAAGTCACATGGTAGGCCCTGGGACTGGACTTCTTTCACATCCTTAGGAATGCGAGCTCTTGTCTTCCCAGGGACCCTCAAATACACACCCCGTTGCTAATGTCCTCTGGGGAGCGGCTATGGGAACCTCGGGCCTTACAGGAAGGAAGAAGGTTCAGGGAAGGCCATGGCCCATGGTTATTTTAAGCCTGAGTTCTCTCAGTTCAAGCAGAGGTCACACTTCTTTCTTGAAGGCAGAGGAGTCTCAAAGCTGGCATGGGTTTAATCAAAAGGATGCCAGCTTGGGATTTGGTAAAGGTAGCTTTCCCTCTATTTCTATTCCATTTATGTCCTAGAGCTTCCCTGAGCCTTGGCCTTTCAATCTTTAAAATTCATCTATTCAGAAACTAAGAAGAACCTCCTACTTGCCAGGAGCAGTTCTAGATGCCGAAGATAAGGTTATTAAAAAAAAAAGTGTCTGTTTTCATAAAACCTTTAGTGGCAGGAGATAAGCAATAATCAAATAAAAATAAAGTATGGCAGGTGATGGCTTAGGGGGAAAAATGATAAAGCAGAGTAGAAAAAAAAATCGGTAAGAGGAAGATTTGCTGTTTTATATGGGTATGGGCTGGCCAAGGAAGGTGGTGGGAACTGCAGTGCGCACTGCGCACCCCTGTCCTCCAGGAGGGACTGAACTGGGGAGATACCCAGCGGGAGGGAGCTGGGAGGATATCCAGAGGAAGTACATTCCGGGAAGGGCAAAGGCTCCCAAGGCAGGAGCAGAGCTGAGAGTTCCTCCCAGGAACAGAAAGCAAGTCATCTGGGCTGGGGGAAACAACCGGGAGAGGAGCCCCTGTGAGTCACAGCCAGGACTTGGCATTTCCTTCTGAGTGGGGTGGAAAGAAAGCCACGGGAGGCTTTGGAGAGCACTTTCAGAATGGGCTACAGGGTCGAAGCAAAGAGAACAGTTAAGACAAGTGGTCGGATTCTGCATATTTGACAGGCTGTGCTCATCGACTTAATATAGAGTTTGAGAGAAAGAGCATAGTTAACTTTAACTGCAGGATTTTGGGTCTAAGCAACTGGAAAAAAAATCTGAGATTCGCTGGAACACTTGAGATTGTTAAAAAAGAAAAAAGCCGTTTTACAAACGTGGGGGAGTGCAGTTGTGGACCTATTACTTCTAAGATGGCTAGTAGAAATCCAAATGGACATGTTGAGTGCAGAGTAGGGTATCTGAGTCTGGAGACCGGGAGAGAACCCCAGGTTGGTCATGCAGTCTTTCAGAAGCAGGCTCTCTCCCCTGCACCACAGAGCACAGAAAATGATTTAAGAGGCTGTTTTCCCAGTTCTCCCAATGACTATTCATGAATACAATGCCAAATGCACAGGAAGAGATTGATTCATTATATGCGACGTATGCTTTCCAGCGGTTTCCAGCGGTGGTCCTCAAAATGTCACCCCCCACACAACAGCATTGTATCACCTGCGAACTTGATAAAAATGCTGGTTGTCAGAACCCCATCCCAGACTGACTGCATTAGAAACTAGGGGTAAGGAGCGCACCATCAAGCCCTCCAGTTGTGATGAAGCCCTGGCTTAATGCCTTGGGACGTTGGAGTGTAATTTCTTTTGGACCCTGAACGAGGGAGCCGTGAAACTCTAAAATGAGGGGATTGTAGTTCACGATATTTTGTAGAAGTAAAGCCTTTCTTCTCCTGTACCTTCTATCAGGGTAAAAGACTAAGCCATTGGCTTCCATGTATCCATGTGTTTTTAATTGGCTCCTGTGTCCAAATTGTCACGCTGCCATCGCTTTGCCCAGCTGAGTAGGTGATGGTGAGGATGTGCTTACGGTGTCTGAGGTTAGCACTAGGGGAGGTGCCTCGAAACACAGTCAGAAGGATGAGAGTAGAAATAACCCAGAGACTCAAAGTTCTTTCAAGAGCTGACTTATCTCCGGAATCTGTCTGTGGGAGAGTGCTTCCTTAGAGAACTATGAAATCCAGCTATAATCCATGAGTCTTCAATATTTTAAGCTAATCTACAGATCATTTCCATTCCTAAAGGGGTAATGGGAACCATATCAGAGTGTGATGTCCATTCATTCAATGGGTAGATATGCCATGTGTTACATGCTAGATACTTTCTTTTTAATTAAAAAAAAAATGTAGAAAGAAGGGCAGAAGAGAGTTCCCTAACTGCGTGGGCACCGTTAGGTTTAGCTGGAAGGTGTTCTCAAAACTCCCTGCCTTGTTCCAGGCGCAGCTTCCCCATGTTCTAGCTGTTTGAACCTCAAGCGAGTTGCCTTCCGTGGATTTTAGTTGTCTTCATCTGTCACATGGGAATAATAATGGCGATATCTGCCTCCAAAGGGCTAGTCCTTATCACAAGGGACATGCTGTGTGTGTGTGTGTGTGTGTGTGTGTGCTTAAAAAATGATTGTATCGCTCCCTTGGGATAAAGAGAACAACTCTAGAGTTTATAATTGTATGAGCCACATCTGGAACAATATCTGTACTTCGTATGCGTTCAGTAAATAAGTCTCTCTATATTTACCTAATCTATACATTTCACATAAACAGAATCCTACAATACGTAGTCCTTTGTGACTAACTCCTTTCACTTACCATACTGTTTCATGGCCCATCCATATTGTAGCATGGAGCTCTATTCCAGTTCTTTTTATTTCTGAATAATATCCCATTGTAGAAATATCTACATGTTAGCATCCACTCAGCCATTGATGGGCATTTGGTTGCTTCCAATTTTTGGCTATTGCAAGTACATCACTACGGATAAAGTGAACATTCATGCACAAGTCTTAATACAGACATATGCTTTCATTTTTCTTGGGGAAACGCCTAGAAGTGAAATTGCCGATTACATGATGCTGTGTTTAACCATTTAAGGAACCACCAAACTGTTTTCCAAAATGACTGTACCATTTTACATTCCCACTAGCGATATAGAAGGGCTCCACTTCCTCCATATCCTCACTAATATTTGTAATTACCTAAATTCTTGGTATTTATGTTCAACACCCTAATTTTCAGCACATCTTTTCCAATACATACAGTTAAGGAGATAAGTTTTCCCTCTAATTGGCTGCATTGTCACATTTTCTTTTTTCATGTTGTATTCTATGTCTGCTTAATTAAAAATATTCTTGAAAAAAAAATAAAAAAAATAAAAAAATAAAAATATTCTTGAAATGTCCTTATGATTTTCTTCTGACTCAGTGCTATCTAGATGTGTATTTCTTTTCTTTTTTAAAAAGATTTCATTTATTCATTTGAGAAAGAGAGAGAGACAGAGACTATGAGCAGGGGGAGGGGCAGAGGAACAAGCCTACTCCCCACTGAGCAGGGAGCCCTACACAGGGCTCAATCCCAGGACCCTGAGATCATGACCTGAGCTGAAGGCCGACATTTAACCAACTGAGCCACCCAGGTGCCCCTAGATGTATATTTCTTAATTTCCAAATTTATTGTGAAAAGGGAACGTACTTTGTGTGATTTAATATTGAATTTCATTGAGGCATATTTTACTGCCCATTATTAACAGTTATGCTCCAAAAGAATGTCCGATAAGCAATTATTAAATATAATGTTTGATATTGGGGCATCAGGACACATTTTTCAGTCATGTTCTTCAAACATTGTATAAATACGCTGTATAATTACTGATTTTTGCCTTCTTTTTCTGCCGGTTACAGGGATAGGAATGTTACAATCTCCCAGTGTCATGACTGGTTTGTGTATTTCACGTGAGATTATACCAGCTTCATTTCACATATTTTGAGGTGATATTTTAGGTGCGTTTTAAATTAAAAGTGACTAGATTTTTTAAAAAAACATTTTATCATTGTGAAGTGACCATGACAACTAGTAAGGTTTCTTTTTGCCTGAAAAACTTTTGAATGTAACATAAATACACTAACTTTCTTTCCAGGACTATTTACATAACATTTTTCTGTCCTTTCTGTGTACCTTTATAGATGTCAAAAACACTTGCAAAGTACATATATTCTTATACTCTTCCTCTCTTAGTGTTTAATCCATTTATACTTGGACTTAAATTTAATATATTTATTGTAATTTTTAAAATTTTGTTCACTAGCCTGTTTTCTTTTTCTCTTTTCTTACCTACCCCAGGATCTTTTTAATTATTATGTTTCCCTCTATTATAAAGTTTGTGTTAGTGAACAGTTTTACCAGCTGACACAATTCAAGTTAGCTTCATGTGATGTGAGTTTACTTTTAAAGGAACTATTTAAAAAGCAGTGGGAAGGATTAAGGAAAACCAAAAAGCTTGTAAGGAAGGGGCTCAGTTTCAACCCCTACCCCTAAAGGAATAAGAGAATCCACAGACAGAAAAGTCTGAGACAGAGGGTTGCCTGATGGAAGGGGAGATCCTGAGTGAGGGAAACAGCCAGCCCACTGCAACCAGACTGCTAGGCAGTGGAGGAAATAAAAATCCCAGCCTCACACCCAACTTCACCCTCTCATTCTCCTTCCCCCTCTGCCCTCCCACTGGTTCTCCCCTTTGGCGAATCCCATCAGAAGCCAGAAGGTAAAGGGTGCCAGTCAATGCAGCCCAAACCGATCACAGCTCCCAGTTACCATGCAGGGCAAAAAGGGTCAAGAATGGACTTGGGGGGCGCCTGGGTGGCACAGCGGTTAAGCATCTGCCTTCGGCTCAGGGCGTGATCCCGGCGTTATGGGATCCAGCCCCACATCAGGCTCCTCCGCTATGAGCCTGCTTCTTCCTCTCCCACTCCCCCTGCTTGTGTTCCCTCTCTCGCTGGCCGTCTCTATCTCTGTCAAATAAATAAATAAAATCTTAAAAAAAAAAAAAAAAGAATGGACCTGGGGTAGCAAAGAGAAGCTATCTAAGGAGAGTTTGGCACTGTTCCCATTCTTGATTGGAAGTGCCTTTGAAGTTACAACAGGTGTACCTTCATCTAAAATTAAACAGTATCTGCTGACCTGGATAATGCAAGCTTCTTAAAACATGTCAACTACGTTTACTTCTCTTACACCTTGTAAATTATTGGGGGCACCTGTGTGGCTCGGTCGGTTAAGCGTCTGACTTCAGCTCTGGTCATGATCTTAGGATCCTGGGATTAAGCCCTGCATTGGGGTCCCTGCTCAGCAGGGAGTCGGCTTCTCCCTCTCCCTTTGCCCCTCCCCCTGCTCATGCTCTTTCTCTCTTGCTCGCTCACTCTCTCTCTCAGATAAATGAATAAAATCTTTGGGAAAAAATCTTGTAAATTATTATACGTTTTGTATTTCTATCTTTCTTACCTAAGCAAGCATAGCATGAGTGTTACGTGCAATGTTCATTTAGGTTCAAAATTTTCCTTGTCCTTCCTTCTTGCAGCTCAGATCATCCATTTAGTAACAAGTTACTGGAAATAAATCCTTCAGAATTTCTATTACTGAGGAACTGATTGGGAACTTTCAAAATATTCCTTTCTCTGAAAACATTGTTTTCACCTTTATTCTTGAACTCTGTTTTCACAGGGTATAGTCCTCTCTGATGACATTTGGTTGTTGTTTGGTTTTTTTCTGTCCATATGCTTTGAGGTCAATCCATCTTTTCCTGATTTAAGATTTTATTTTGGTTTCATGTTTGTTTTTGTGTTTCACCGCGATGTGTCTAGGTACGGATTTCTTTTTCTTTTATTTAAGACCTAGTTGGCTTCTGTCTGTGTGTTGATGCTTCTCATTGATTCTGGAAAATGCTCGATTTCTCTTCCAATAGTGGTTCTTCTCCATTCTCTCTCCTGTGGAATTCTAATCAAGCATATATTAAGCTTCCTAATCTATGTTTCTTTTCTTTCCTCCTTATATTGCATATTGTTTTATCCTTATGTTTCATGCTGTAAAACTTCTGATTTTTCAATTCATTTTTTCTTGCTATATTGAACCTGCATTTGATTTTTAAATTATGCTGATTGTATTGTTCATGTCAAGGTATCTAGTTGACTCTCTCACAAAGCTGCAATGTTACTTTTGTAGCTTCCTCTTTCCTCTTGGTATTTCCAGGCTTATCTGTTACCTTTTTAAATAATTATTGTTGCTACGGTTTCCTGTCTGATAAGTCTAATATTTGAAGTCTTTGCCGCTATTTTTCTGTTGTGTACAAGATACAACACACCCACACCGTTTTGCCTTCCAAACAAGTACCTTTCATTGATTCCTAATTATCAGCAACAACGGGTAAGGGGGGGCGGGGGGGAATTGGCTTCCACAAAATCTTCTGCCTACCTCTGATCCGGGGGATTTATCCAGCAAAGTAGCTCCTTGAAGGTAACCAAAAATTATACTGGCTGAATGTCAAGAAAGACAAAAGTTGGTACGAATGGATACACACACATGAGAATCAGAGACAAAAGCCATCTTCAAGGAAATAAACACAGTGATTCCTAAACTGAAAACTCTTTTTAGTAGCAAGTAAGAATTCTTTTTAAAGTAGGTTAACATTCACCAAGCATCCAACATGGATTAATCCCTTTGGAAACCAAATAAAGTGATTTATCATCTCTCCTAAGGTAGGGAATCTCTCCAGTGTATGAATAACAAAAGTAAGGTTCAAATGATTGAGATGATTTGCTCCGGGTTACAAAGTGGCAGATCTGAGTTTAGGACCCAGATCCAAAAGCCAAGTTTACTGTGTACTTTTCCAAAGTGAGAGCTATCAGCCCAGAAAGAGAGGTAGGATAAGGTGAAGCTAAAATTATGAATCACTTAAACCAGAATGGAGAGATTGGACAAGAAAAGTATGTTGCATAATTTAGCGATTTCCTTGTTTGGGAAACTCTTCACTCTGTTTCCAAGGACAGTGTCGTTCCTTTGCCTCTGGCTGACTGCAGCAGGCCTCGGCAAGCTCCCGTGGCCTTCCACTCTCCCCTCACATTGGGACTGGAAGAAAGCTCTAACACGAAGAAGCTCTAAGAATGTGAAGACGTAAAACATTCTGACATATTGCTCACTTGCTCCCTCCTAAAGATTCATATTTCAAAATGAACCATATAGCTTTCTGACCCTTTGAGCCACTTCATACTAAATTTTATAAACATGCAGTTTCAGAATTATAAAATACTAGGCATGATGCTTCCTATTTTATTGAACTAGAAGCAGACCCCAGGAGATTTAATCACTTACATAAGGTCACCCAGATGGTTAGCAGTATATTGGGACTCCCTCCTTTGCTTGTTTGTCTCCCCAAACATGTGTTTCTTTGTTGAGACTCATGCATATTCAGCACAAAAGCAAAACATTTCTTGCTTCTATATTTTTGAATCCTTCACTTTATTTTTGAATCTTTTGGAAATTATACAGATCTTCAGCTGACCCTCCAGGCAAAGGGAATTTCGTACCTGGGGCCAGGTGATGCCTACTGTCTGTTTCCCCTGAACGCCAGGACTCAGTCCTAAAAACAAAGTGTGTTATTCTCTGCCTTCATTTCTTCCTCTAAATCATCATGAAAACTTGGCTTCTGTTTCCTTGTTTGTAAAATGGATGTGGTATAAGTTATTTGATCTCCGAGGTTCCTTACTCTCTATGATTACATGAGTTTGATTTTCATTTCAAATAATACAGATGGGACATTATATTTTGTACCAGGCTTTGTGATAAGCAAAGATAATACAGAAACTCATTAAGTTCCTTCCTGCCCTCGAGGAACTTGAATTCAAGAGAGGAAGGCAGACCCGAAAACATAATTTTCACATAGTAAATGCAATGTAATAAAAAGATACAATTTGTTTATATTGTCTCCTTTGAGTATGCTATCTGTGATTAAAAACAAAAAACAAAAAAACTACAGACTACTCCCTTAGAAAGCTCATCGGAGGGCAGAGCATCCTGTTTCAACATATACCAGTCATAAAATGAAAAGTCTATCTTTATACTCACTTCTTTCAATGGGCTAAGGCTTGCCAGCTGGGTGCTGGGCGTGGATTTCAGATTGTAACAGGATGTTGCAAGTACTTTGTACACAATGCCTTTAAGATCTCAGTGGAATGATGGCTCCCCATTGAGAAACTTCTGTCAACCTTGCAGCTGCTCGGTGACCAACCCCTCCACCGGCATCTCACAGTTAATCCACACTAAATGCTTACAGAAATTGCTTGTCTGGAAAGGGTGAGCTCATGCCCCAATGACTGAAATGACTTCCAGGCAGTTCCCAACCCCCACAAACAAGAGCACTGTTTTGGAGGTGATTGTGCAAGACCTATCATCACACCTTGGCTCAAGCTGGCACTGGGAACCTGCCTTAGTCTTGTCTGTTTATAATTCAGCTCCAAGTGAGAGCCAATAAAGAAACATTCCAGAAGTAGAAATAAATCCTTGCTATCAGTTGACCCATCCTCTTCTATTTACAATGGGGAAACCGAGGCCTGGAAAGAGTTGTGACTTCTAAATGGACACAGCATGGCAGGACAAGCCAGAGCTAGCGCTCTTGGTGTCCGGTTCAAATTTCAGTGCTCTTTCCAGAACTCTATAGCTTGACCTTCATCCTTGGATTTCCCTGGAATATGCCATCGTCTGTCTATCTATCTATCTATCTATCTATCTATCTATCTATCTATCTATTTTTTTTAGGCAGCTATTAGCTGAAGCGCTTCTCACCTCTTCCTTTTCCTGCTTCTCAGCTTTGAACTCAGACTCTAATATTGTTCTGCAGAACTGTCACTGATCCTGTCTTCTGTTTATTATGGACTTTTGCATATATTGTATTTTTAAAAATATTGCATCCAAATATTACTGATGATCATTGAGGTTGTTTGGAGCCCTCTTAAACGATGTGTCCGAGATGTGTCCCAGCTCCCTTTCTAGGTTCCAGGGGGCATTTTGGAGTCTTCTCAGCTGGGGCACAGGGTCTGAGATGGACGGTTCATGGGAAAGGCTCAGAAACTTTTGAAGGAGAGACACGAGGTGCTCAGGAGGCTGGTCTCCTCGAGGACCACAAATACAGAGGAAGAGTCCGTGAGGATGAGCCGTTCCAGAAGCAAAGCCAGCTCTCAGGAAATCACCAACAGTGGCTCTCAAACCAGCTTCTGCAGAATTCCTCGGATGGGGGCAGCCCCAAAAAGCTTCACCCAATTTCGGTTGGAGGGAGCTCACATCTGTAAGGAAATGGGGGTGACCTTTACCAGCTGTACTCTCTAAACAATGGCTCTGAAGCGTATCAGGTAGCTCGGGCGATCTTTGGCCTTGATGATCATGTTAAGCCAGTATCTGAAGTTCAGTGCCCTAGGGACTAGCCCGCCACGGTTGGGTACCGGAGCAGGGGTGGCCGGCAGGTGGGCTGCCATGGTGGTCATTAAATTGATCTCCTGTTGCCTGAGCTGAGGGCAGGCGCAGACTCACTCCAGCCTTCACCTCTTCCCAGCCTGGGTGGGGTCTTCTGACCAACTGGCTAGTTGTCTATTTCTACGAATGGATGCGTACTTCCCGAAGGCTTTTTCCAGTCACTGTTTCCAGCCGGGAGCTGGGTAGATGCTCAATGTGTGGGACTGAATAAAGGAAAGAAATGAGTGTAAACAGATGGGCCAGCTTTTGCTGGAAGAGAACAGAAAGTCGATAGTTGAGTTCTGAAGGCCACGGGGTATCTCTCGCAGCTGCCAGGCTTTGCCCCTGCAGCCCGCAGAGACACTGGTGAGCGAGCGGGTGTGGCTGGGTTACGACAGTTTATTTATGGTCACTGAAATGTGAGCTGCATAAAATGTTCATGTTTCATAAAATATTATTATTTTTAGACTGTTTCAACTATTTGAAAATGTAAAAAAAAAAAAAAAACCTCTCAGTGCTTGGGCCGCTTTGCCAATCCCAACAACCCTTGTGCGTTCCCCTCCCACCCAAAGCTATTGTATTTCAGTCTCAGTTCAAGCCAAATGCCAGCCTTCCCAGAAAAAAAAAAAAAAAGGCAGTTTAATAAAACAAGTATCCCCAGAAAAGGTAAATAACGATGACGTAAAGGGTGTTCATCTTAGTAAAGAAATGATAAACCTCAGGATCCGAAGACTAGGAAGAGAGGGATCCAGGTAGTTCTGTTGGGTGATTTGGTTGGGGCTCTTTGGTTGGGGCATTTTCTGTTTTGTGGAGTTGATTTATTCTGGCTTGTGTCTTTTTTTTTTTTAAGATTTATTTATTTATTTGAGAGAGAGAGGGAGAGAACGCGCGGGAGGGGCAGAGAGAAAGGGAGAGAGAAACTCAAGCCGACTCCGTGCTGAGCTGTGAGCCCGATGCGAGGCTCAACCTCACATCCCTGAGATCACGACCCGAGATGAAACCAAGAGTCAGACCCTTCACTGAGGGAGCCACCCAGGCACCCCGTGTTTGTTTTTATTATTGCTGTTGTTGTTTTTGTGTGTTTGGTTTTGTGTTTTGCAAGGCAGACTTGTCAGAGCTAAGGGGTTTCATTAATTCGATGTGTTTCTCTAGTGATTAATAGAATAATTCATCCCACATGGCTTCGTCGTTTGTTCAGTGAATTATTTCCCATATAACCCTTTCCACAATTCCGTGGAGTAGGCAGAACCGAGGTTATTAGCAGCGTAGCTCAGTGATGGATGAAGATGGGAGATGCTTCGGTGCTGGACCGAACTCTCGCAGCCAGTACGTACGAGGTGGGGTTGGAGCCGTAGTTCGGCAGTTCGCTTGGCGCCACTGCCTCTCTAGCTTGCCCCTCATTCTGTGGGAACCACCTAGAATAAGCACCAAGAGAGATCCAGAGGTGAGGAGGTTTTGAGGCAGGAGAGAGGAAAACAAACAATTACTGAGCCTGTGAGAGTGCTGACCTCAGGGATTGGAGGGGGGCTGTGCCTGTGGGAAGGGACGCTGATCCCCAGTCCACAGGCGTCGGCAGTGCTCCGGTGGTCCACACCGCACTGTGGACTGTCAGGTGGACAGAGTGCCCGGAACTTTCCAGGCTCCTTCGTATCCCCACGAACCGAACAGACCAGAAAGGAAGAGGTGATGCTTACCTCTCACGAGCAATACCTCATTCCGTACTAACACAGTCAAAGGGAAACGTTCTCTGAAAAGCAGCCAGACGTGGGTGTGTCCTGTCCTTCAGGGGTGTGTCTGTGTGTGTGTGTGTGTGTGTGTGTATCTGTGTGTCTGTGTGTCTGTGTGTCTGTGTTCGCCCAACAGAGCTAGTGAATATTCGGTGCAGAGCTACCATGATAAAAGCTGTGTTTATTTTTTCTTCTCCAGAGGTCCCCTAACCCTATGAAGTGAGAAAGCTGAAGACGTAACTGTCTCGACACATGGCCTAGAGGAGGGCTATTCACTTACTCCTTCTATTGGACTCCACAGCTCCTAATTGGCATGCACTAACATTGTGTCACATTAAATATTTACTCTGCCAGCTCATCTGTGTCTCTGAAAAGTAAGCAAGGGAACCCAAAGTTAGAATTCTTGTCGTGCCACGCAGAGGCTGTAATACAGCTCTGGCTTTAGAGCCCTGTTCTGTCAGGTCTGGAGCCTGACTTGAAGGGGGAGAAGTAAATCTTTAATCCAAAGTTGCCTTGACTAGAGGATTCGCTGAAGCAAGCCAGGGCATCAGCTGTCCGGACTCGGCTGGGAATTCCACCACGTACTGGAATACCACATGTTCAATGAAGAGCCATCTTAAATTTGACCGGTAACGGATGTACCAATAATAATAAAAGTTACATCTTTGAGGCCCTACTGTGTGTCAGGCACAACACTGAGTGCGTGATACACCCTAGGTCTTTTTTTTTTAAAGATTTTATTTATTTATTTGATGGAAGGAGAGCATGACCAGTGGGAAGGGGCAAAGGGAGAGGGAGAAGCAGGCTTCCCGCTCAGTGGAGAGCCCGATGCGGGGCTCGCTCCCAGGACCCTGAGATCATGGCCTGAGCTGAAGACAGATGCTTCACGGACTGAGCCCCCCAGGCGCCCCTATACACACTAGGTCTCACCCACACGGTGAGCCTGTAAAATAGCCAACATGATAAAGAGCTGAACTGTAAGGGCTCTAAAACCAGACGACCTGTTTGAATCTTGGCTGCATGATTGTAGAAAAAGAGCACGAGTAATAATAATAATAGTTGACTCATTGTGGCAGGTTGAATTGTGCCCCCACGACCCTCCCCCCCATAAGAAATATGTCCATGTATAATCACTGGAACCTGTGAATGTGACCTTATTTGGGAAAGAAAGTATCTTTGCCAATGTAATTCAATTAAGGATCTTGAGATGAAATCATCCTGAATTATCCAACTCATCCCTAAATCCAATGACCAGTGTCCTTCTAAGTAAAAGGCAGAGAGATACTTGAGACAGACACACGGGGAGCACAGAGGAAGCAGTGTGACCACAGAGACAGAGATGGGGGTGAGGCAACCTTGGGCCACAGGTCGAGGTGAGCTGACAGCCACCAGCAGCTGGAAGAGGCAAAGAATAGATTCTCCACTCGAGCTTCAGGAGGGGGCCGGCCCTGCTGACTTCTTGGTGTTTTAAGCCAAGTTTGACTACCAGGAGGCAGGGGTCAGTGGGCGCTGGGGGAGGCTGCCCATCGCCCAGTCCATTCCCCACTGAGAGGACAGAGTAAACTTTGAGATGATGTCAGTCATGTAACTCTCCAGTTGAAAGATCTCATGATCACATGAGACCCAACCTTCTCTCCGTGGCTTTAAGGTACTTCATGCTCAGAGGTCTGCTTACCTCTTTTGCTTACTTTCTCTGACTCAGATCATCTCCTTTATTTTTATTCCTCAAACACATGAAATTCTTTTGTAACTCAGGGAATTTGCTTTTGCTTCTGTTTCTGCTTGGAGGGGCCATCCCCAGATGTTCCTCCCATTAGTTAGGCCTCGTATCACCCCTGGGAGTGAGCTTCCCAGCATTCTCAAGGTTATTACCTTCTCTTCCCTCCCTCCAAAGTGCTCCTTACCCTATTGCCTAGTTTTATTTTCCTCATTGAACATCTTTAATTGTTTATCGTTAGGCACTCTTGCTGGAATATACGCCAGACATAGTCAGCTTGGTCACCTGGTGCCCGGACAGTACGCAAACCCAAGCTGGTCTTGCATCCAATACACTTCAACATTGTATAAAGAAAGCTGGGCTGATTTAGAAGGGCCCAAGGATGGGGAGCCAGGCTCGGGAGCCAGGACATTGTCTTAGAAGGCAATTTCTGAACAGGACAATGATGTCTTCCAAAGAAAGATCGAAAATCTAAAAGCGGGTGGAAGAGTGATCAGTGGGGAGAGCCTGAATGCAGAGACAAGACAGAGGTAATGTGGGGCTGTGGCACGGGGAAGGACGGGGCCTATACATTTTTTCACAGAAACTGTATTATGGAAACATTCCTACGTGTTTATGCCTGAGTATATCTGGCAGGAATCCAAATAAATCTCTAATTTCCATTCTGAACATCACAGGGTTCATGCAATTCTATTTCTGGCCAATTCTGACTTTTTCAAAGGAGAGTGTCTATGCAGATATTGTCATAAAAATAGAAAGGACTTTTGCCACCAAGCGTAAGTCACCTTTATCCCATAAAATCCTTCCATGTCCCCGTGATCCCCAGGCATTTGATACATAGTCTGTCGGTGCATTTTGAATTCCCAGCAAAATTTATGACATCCCTTCACTATGCGGTGAGTCATCTATAGTGTCCTTCTCTAAACACATCAGCACAACAGGGAAAAAAACATGGCTCAGTGTTCCAGTACCCTGGCCCCGCTCTCATTTCTCTTTGTGTTTTGTTTTTCCAAGGAGAAAGGGGAGAGGGAACCGAGAGTGACAGAGACAGAGAGATTGATTTTGATTCTCTCTCTGGGGCGGTGATTGGCACTGAATACAAGAGCCTTGTCCTGGCATGGCGTTTAGAACAGGAAGTTTAAGCTACATAGCTGTGGTTTCTCAGCCTAGAATTGGGCCAATCTTTCCTTCCTTTTGGTGGCTCAGATCATATATTGTTAGAGCTAGAGAGAAACCCACTTCACCCTCAGTTTCCTGATCTGAATAAGGAAGTGGTTGAACTAGATAAGCTTGAAGAAACCAAGATCTGAAAAGCCTATGATTCTAAACATCCCCACACACAAAAAAAATGAAGCACGATTTTGCTTGGGGGACCTAGGGCATTGTATACACTCAATAAACATTTGTTGATTTGATGGTGTTTGATCTTATCTAATCCAACATCATCTGCTTTCCATTTGCAAAAGGATGTGGCTTGTTCAGCTTCTTATCCTTGCTAATGAATTCAATTCCTGATTTATTGCACAAAATGCTGTGAGTGTGGAGAAGAGGGTGGTACTAGCTTGGTAGGGGCAGCAGAAAAGGAAGCTTCACAGAAGAGGTGAGATTTGGGTCCTGAGGAATACATAGAAGCCTGCAAAACAAAAACCGATGAGAAAAGGCATCTGGGGACAAGAGAATTCTGTGTGTAAAAGGGGAGAGACAGAAGAGTCGGCTGCATGAGAAAATCCTGGAATGTAGGATAATAATTAGACCAGGCAATGTGACATAAAGGGGACAGGTGTTGGTTTTGTCTGCCCACCACCCTGTCCCCTTAGGCAGTATCACTTCAGTAGTTCTTTGAGGACTCCCGCTCTCCCTCTCAGTGCCTATGGGCTGGGTAAGGCTAAGCCCAAGCCCCAGCTGGAGAGGGAGATACTTTCCCAAGCCTGGCCAGTTGGGCACACTGCACACCCTCCCCTCTCCAGGGTTTTCAAATCGAAGATGAGCAAGTAACTCAAGTTGGGCCAATCCTACCCAATGGAATCAGGATTTCTGCTAAAGCCAAGGGGAGGGAGACTTCTGTTTTGCTGGCATTGCTAAGCTGTTAGCCCGAGGCTCTTGTGCCAACAGCTGCCATGAGCTCCGTGGGAAGGAAGCCATGGTATAAGCCAGGCAGAGCAAAGACATTGAGAGTCTTGGTGTCATGCTTTGTTCATCTGGTCAGGCTTTCTCAAAGGGAAAGCTGCTGGCATTCTGGGTGAGACAATTGCCGTCTGGGCGAAATGTTCTGCTCATTGCTGGAATCCCCATCATCTACTTGAGGCCCCCTACATGTCAGTAATCCCTCTCCCCCAAATGTGATAAGCAAAACTCCCCCCTATATTTCCAAGTAGCCCCTATGGAAGTGGTACTGCCTCAGATAGGAGTCTGATCTCGATGCAGCAAGCCTACCTTGGGGGTTCGAAGGTCCGTTTTTGCTTTTGCTGTGTTTTGTTTCTGGTTTAGCAGCTTGAATGGAGTTTGTAACCCTTGCAAATAAAATGGTCCTAAGTACTTCAAAGAGGCAGGGGTTAAATGGTGAAGGTATTCTCTACTTCCACCTCTTAGTATCTGATTTGTGGTTGTGCGCATGTGTGCGTGCGTGTGTGTGTGTGTGTGTGTCTGTCTGTCTGTCTGTCTGTCTGTCTATTTGGAGAGATAAAAACACCAGAGGCAATCACCTCTACCTCTAGTGAAATGAGACAAGCCTTATCTGAGGACTGCTAGCTGTCACTTCAATGTCAAAATCCTTGGGCTGAAAGAGATGTAGATATAAAGAAAAGTAGAAAGGACCAGGGAACTTAAGTACCTTCACATAAACTAAGCTTTCAAACCTAGACACCCAGGCAGAATGATATTTAAAATACTTAGCAATTGATATAGGAAGGACCTGGACCTTTTCAAATGAACCTGCATCATCAAGGTTCTCCAGAAAAACAAAACCAATAGGATAGGTATATCTATATATATAAGAGGAGATTTAATATAGGAATTGGCTCGTGTGGTTGTGGAGGCCGAGAAGTCCCACAGTCTTCTGCCTGCAAGCTGGAGATGCCAGAAAGCCAGTCATATAATTCAGTCCAAGTCCTAACTTCTGAGAACCTGGGGATTGCTAGTGTTCAATCCTGGAGACCCAGAACCTGAGCACCACGGGCTCAATGTCCAAGGGCTGGAAGAGATGGACATCATACCTCAAGAAGAAAGGGAAGGAATTTTCTCTTTGTTCATTTGTTTTTGTTGTTGTTCTATTCAGGCCCCTAACAGACTGGATGATACCCACCCACACTGTGAGGGCAGATCTCTTCACTCAGCCTACGGAATCTCTTCCGGAAACACCCTCACAGACATACCCAGAAATAATGTCTTATCGGCCATCTGGGCATCCCTTAACCCAGTCAAGCTGACACAGAAAATTAACCACGACAGAACGCCATCAATAAGAATGGATGCCAGTGGGTACGGAACAGCTGGCCATGAGCTGGTCTCCATATTCTCACTGAGGTTTAATCATCCTATCGTGCTATCTTTACATTATTCTGATTTTAACAACAATCTCTACTAGGACTTTATTTTTTTCTTAAGCAGCTAAATCCTTTATAATCAGTACCTTTGGAGTGGATCCTGGATTCCAGGGCATTGTGATGGTAAATGTGCTTTCTCACTGTGTGTGTAGATTTTTCTTTTCCTCTGCAATGTACTAGCACAGATCGCTTGATAAAGCACTTGGGGAGAATAAGTTTGATATGATTAAATATGTATTTATATAATGCATAAAATTTCTGCCTCTTGTTTTGTCTTCTGTTTTTCTCTTTTTTATTCCTTCCTCCTTATAAAGACGAGCACAAAGACTTTTCTTTGCTCAGAAGGCACTAAACCCTGTAATCTCTTGTTTCCCCTCATTTAAAAATGTGTCTTACTACTTTCTCAAAGGGGAGAAAAATAACTATGTTTCCAGTTTCCTTCAGTGAGTTGCTTTCCCCTAAAATAATCCATTCACACAAAAGCACTCATGAGCAATATATAATTTACTGAAGATTGCATAGAACCGACAGAGGGTTTATGTTGGCCCAGCCAACAACAAATTGAAATCTCCCTTAGCCATCTCCGTGGTGCCGGAAATTTCCATGGTGGAGGTCAGGTGGTGATTCGCTGCTTTCTTTTACTTCTCTCTCTGCCTCTCTAGCTGTTTTTATTCTATCTTTAGTTCGCGTTGCTCTATCTTTATCTTGAACCTTGCCTATCTACCCACCATCTTAACTGCAAAAACAAAACAAAACAAAAAAACCTCTCCGCAGACTAGCACCTATGCTGGTTAGAAACAGGGAACTGTAAGGAACAAAACACATGGTCTTGTCTCATGCTGTATCTTCGAGAATGTCTGTGTATTACGTCCAGACATACATTGTACAGTGACGCTAAGCACAGATGCTAAGTTGGTATTATAATCCACTTCTTAGGACAATCCTTTGTTGCAAGATAAGTAACACCATCGCCATGTCCTTTCCCCTCCGTGTAGTGTTTGTGACATGATACTTTCCCTCCTGGCCTTGTTTCCATTTCTGGGGAACGGTGCTGCTGACATTTTATCCTGGTTTTGAAGCCAATCCCTCTGTCCCTCCTAACTACAGTCGCCCACCAAACTCAGCTGCTTTTCCGTGCATGAAGAGAAATGAGGAATTCCATTTTAAAGTGGAAATGCAGTGGGATTTCCTGTTTGTTTCCCACAGGCAGTGGCCTTTTGCAAACAGGAGGCATATGTCTACTTTCCTGGTAATAAATTGTAGGTTATATAATAAAACAAAATATTTGGGTTAAAGGAGCATAACTGGTTCCCTGCTTTCTTTCCTAAGTATATTGTCTGGCCCACTCACTTTACAGAGAGTTTCATCTTACTGGTATTCATTTTTCTCATTCAATCAAAAATATCGACCGAGTATCTGTGCTGATCTAGACAGCATTGTTAAGTGTCCGAGATACCAAAACGAATGTCCTGACATCTGTCCAGAGGAATGCTCGATCTAGCCATGTATGACAAAAGACAAGTGAAGATTCCTTATAAAAATTACAGATAATAATGATTATATGGTGATGGTGGTGAGGACAATGATGGTTTCCGTTCGTTGAGAGCGTACGTTCGTCATCCCGGGTACCGAGCTACACAACTGGCCTATGTTATCTCATGTTATCCTCATGACAATCCCATGAGATACACACTATTAATATCCCTGTTCTATCAGTGAGGGAATGGAAGTTAACCACCCTTGGAAAGCTGCTCTTAGGGAAAGCCAGGAATGACTCCAGGTCTGTCTGAGACCAAGTCCGTGTTGCTAGCCCTTCTGTTCCACACACAGATCGATGCGGTCAAAGGGGACACAGGGCTGGATTGGAACGGAGACAGTCAGAACTAAGTGCCCCTGCCTATGGTAGTCAGGGAAGACTGCACAGAGGAGGGGATTTCTGCTGGCTCAGAGCAGTTTGTGGCAGAGCCCTGTAAGCCTGGGGAAGGAGAGCATGCCCCAAGGCCATGCTAAAGAAATGTGCAAGAACAGATGTAGTTTTGGTAAAAGGGAATCTGTGGATGTGGCAAGGGCTTGGGGTAGTTGATAGGAGTTGTTGGGAGGACCGGCCTGAAGATTATTTGGAATCAGGTCATAGATGACTCCAGACCAGCATGTCCGACCGTCCTCAACTTTATCTCTTCGCGAGTTTCACAAAACCACCGCCTCCCGCGGCTGTGATGTTGGGAGAGTGTTGACAGTGCTGACACTTCCGAAATATCCTGCCTCTGTCATTCCCCACTCACACTCATCCCCAAGTCTGATGTTTCTAGCTCCAACCTACATCTCACATACATCCAGTTTCCCTCAACTCCGTTCTGTGTCCCCCGGTCCGAGCCCCTCCCATCTCTTACTGAGCCCACCGTACCAGCTTCCTAAATGGTGGCCTGCTCCCCACCTCGTCCTCCTCAGCTGTCACCTCCACCCACACCACAATCGGGGAAAACCTTCTTTTTTCCCCTTCTTTTATTTAATTTGATTTTATTTTCATCATGATAAGTGTACTATTTAATCCCCAACCCCTATTTCCCACATCGCCCCCCACCTCCCATGTGGTAACCATCAGTTTGTTCTCTATAGTTAGGAGGGAAATAATTCTTCTTCTTCTTCTTCTTCTTCTTCTTCTTCTTCTTCTTCTTCTTCTTCTTCTTCTTCTTCTTCTTCTTCTTCTCCTTCTTCTCCTTCTTCTCCTTCTTCTTCTTCTTCTTCTTCTTCTTCTTCTTCTTCTTCTTCTTCTTCTTCTCCTTCTTCTCCTTCTTCTCCTTCTTCTTCTTAAAAAGATTTTATTTGTTTATTTGAGAGAGAGAGAGCACAAGCGGGGGGACAGACAGAGGGAGAGGGAGAGGGAGAAGCAGGGCTTGATCCCAGGACCTGAGATCACAACCTGAGCTGAAAGCAGATGTTAACTCACTGAGATATCCAGGTGAAGAGGGAGAACTTTCCTGAAACACTAACATGTGCCCCTCCTCTGATTAAAACCTTTGCATTTAAGATAAACTCCAAAAACATTGACAGGATACGAAGCCCCATGTGGTCAGAGATGGCCTCACTCTGCTGCCCCCTCCAGACACAATCTTCCTCTGCCACTACTGCTCAGTTTATGCCCCCTTCCCACAGTGCGCTATCACAAGCCCCTAGCCCTTCCCATCCCGGGCCTTCACCCACACTCTTCCCTCGATGCCATGCTGCCCTCAGACGCTTCCTTTGCAAGTCCTATTTAACTTTCTCTGGTCACCGCCTCTTCCTGGGAGCAGCCCCCTTCCCTCTCCTATTAGATTCTGGTTTCCCTCTTCGTCTGCCTCCTCTTCTTACCACTTACGGTTTGAGCTTACGTGGTTTTTTTTGAGGAATTATTTGAATGTAATGTAATGAGGAGAGAGACGTGTCTAGTTTGGGTTGCCTCTGTCCCTCAGCACCCCGGAGTCGCCTGGCATAGCACCTGCTACGTGAATGATGAATATATTTGAATGCATGTTTCATGGACGGCACGGGCAAATGATGGATAAACACGCACTGCAATTCCTGTTTGGGGAAACACACAGAGAACCCCGAAACCGTCTTGCTCCTCCCTACAAGAGAGATTGACAGTACTCCTGGTCTCCTGAAGTGGATTTGGCTTCTGGAAAAAGCTAAGAGCCACCAGGAGGCAAGACTGTCAGGAAAGGCAGTTTACCCGACCCCAGGAGACCACGGGCTCTACCAGCCAGGACCCCCTAAACTCAGGAAATGGTCCCAACAGGGTTGTGACTGAATACACGCAGAAGAGGCGTGCTACCCCTCTCCTCGCGGCGGTTTCCCTAGAAAATCATTCCGAAGGCAAACCCTCCATCTGTAAGCGTGGCGATGGGGCGCATTTCATAAGCACCATGCTTGTGGTTTTTATCCAGGAGTTGCCTTTCACATAAACTGCAATCCTGTGTCTCTCGAACCCGGATTGTATCAACTGCTAGAGGGTGCCCTGCCCTGTCTGCCCCTCACCCCCAGATAAACGGGTGCTGTGCAGTGCTCATTTCTACAAAATGTCTAAAAGCCTGCATCTGGTTATAAAGTGAAGAGCTATAAAGAGCAATTTGCAGTGGTTTCTGGGGCTGTCTGTGCGGGGCCTTTCTCATGGGACATGAATCAGTAATTTCCCTACATGTCATTCCTGATGTTTTTGCTATAGGCAGCTGTCGGGGCTGCCAGCTGGTGGCTACGGAAGCCTTGCTCTCACCCGGAGACAGAACAATCCCTGTCACATGCAGCCGGCGATGGGCACACCAGCTCTGTCTGTTGCTGGATCACAGCAGCTGAAGCAAACTGTCCTCCGTCAGAAGGCGTGTCTGCAGTATTAAAAGATACTCCTTCCTTTGATTTTCTCTATGTGCTCCAGAAAGGCACTCAAATTCCAGAAAGCAGAGCACCGCAACCAAGGAAAAGCAGCACCCATTTTAGGATGGAAATAGCTCTGTTCATCCGTTTTCATCATGGAAGGCTGGGAAGGAACCTCAAAGAATATGGAATCTGGTTTTAGGAGCCCTGGGTCCCCCAAGTAAGCTCAATGACCGATATTGTTTGGGCAAGCCTCTCGGCCTGAGTCTCCTCACAGCTCAAATTGGGGGTAGGAGGGATATGGCTACGACGCCTCTCATTTGCAGAATCCAACACATCAGGAGACCGACAGTCCAGTCATTTCGATTTTAAACTGTGCTTATGGAAATCACAAGTTGGGTCATTTGTTCGAACCCTGAATTTCCAAAACTAGGGACTCAGTGTAGCAAAAACAGAAGAGAAATAGAATGCGAAGCCACACAAAAAACATGGGAACAGATGTTAACACATGTAGTCTGTCGCAGCCCTTGGGCTTCTAGAAAGTTCTCCTCACAGCCCCGAATGGATCCCATCGCTCACTGACTCTGCACTCTGTGTTTTCGGGGCCGGGCCTGTGCTCAGTGCTCACTCTGTGGATGCTGCTGTTCTCACTCCTCTGCTTCCAAGGGGACCTTGCTCTCTTTCACATAAGCCTCCTGCATGAGCCTTTGCGGTTTTGTTTCTTTGCTCAAATTGCTGCTGCTTCTTGGGATGCCCCTCCCCACACTCTGGCCTCCATGTACCTCACACCTGGTCAAGCAGCTTCACTTCCGAAGCTCGCCTTCCTCCACACTCACCTCTCTCCTCTGTCCAGGGGGTTTTGTCATTGGTTGGGTCTCAGATCTCTCCGTCCACACCTCTGTTGAAGCATTGTGTTTCGGGGCATGGGATCAGAAGAATTCCCCTCCAACCCAACTCTTGTGGCTCCTACTCTGTGACTTTGGACAAGTTGCTTTGCCGCTTTGAACCTCATTTTCCTCTCTGTAAAGTGAGGATAACAATGTGAAATAATGGACGCTCTGACATTTAAACGGAACAACCTATCTAAAGTCTCTGATCTGTAAAAGCTCTCAAAATCTGATGGTTTCCTTTCCTTCTTCCTTTTTTGGCATGTCCTTATTTTGTTGTACATCAGAATTCTTTGTGCCTGTTGCCTTTTTCTCTGCTTCTGGACCGCAAGCTCCCTGAGGACAGGAAAGATGCCTTCCCTAACTTAATAACCCCACAGTCCTGTGTAACTCCAAAGAGGTTAATAGCGTGGGATGCATTGAGTGCAACAAAGGTAATGCACGTAGCCGTTGTCAGATAGAGACATTGAGATGAAAAGAGAATGAAAATCTGAATTTCGCAGGCGAGCCAGCCGCCGCCTGGGGACGGTGGGAAAGTGGTGAGTTAGAGGAAAAGGCCCATGCTTCCCTCCCCCACATGAGAACAACATTCCACCCATTTTAATCAGGGCCTTAGCTCACATATTATGCGCATTTCTTTCATTCCCAGCCCCCTTCTGCAGCCCACTATACAGCATCATTCACCCGTTCCCACTCATCCCCTCCCCCTCACATTGGGCAAACGCACGGAACCCCAAATGCCCACCCCAGCAGGATTTCACAGCGTGACCTTTCGTCTTCTGTGGCAGGGTTTCTTCACACACCCTCAAAAGTCTTTGACCAAGCCTCTGCCGAGTCCTCTGGCCCGAGCTATGGGACTCTCAAACACGTCCAGTGTCCGTCCTCTGAACCCCTAGTCCTGGGAGGACTTGCCCCTGCTGCCTTGCAGAGAGGAAGACGAACATAGCCCAGCAAGAAGCCCCATCGTTTTGTATGTCTGGGGGCGTTTATGCATTTGGCCCCGGGCTAGCGGTCTGGCCAGGGTGAAGAGGGCAATAATGCTAACAGCAATCCCTGTGCTCATTTCCCTTCATTTCTTTGAAACTTGTTTTTTAACACCTATTCCCTAGATGCTTGGGAGAAAAAATAGTGAGGTTAAGTCAATGTCGCCAGGGAAGGAGGAACAGGGTAGGTAAATAATTAGACTCAGGATGCTCCTCCGTGGCCTCAATTTTTGCTAGCATTTTTTTACACCTTTTAGGATGAAATCTTGTGATGACTTTAGGAAATAAAAAAAACAAAAAACCAATATTCAATTTCTGATGAGGTAAATCGACGGGAGTTATAAAAATAGCACAGAACTGAGGGCAGATGAAACAGAAATTGACTAGTTTCTCACTTAAGAGCTGTTTGACCTTGGAGAAGTGACTTAATGTCTCTGAGTCATTATATATCTAAATCCTACATGGCTGGGTTGTTACAAGGGTTTGAGAGAATGAATACAAAATAGCTGGCAGGCACTTGGCATAGGCCCTTGGGTAGTGGTGGTGGCTCCCACCTATTTTAAATTGATTTTTTTCAAAGTTTCTAAATTTAATTCCAGTATGGTGTTATATTAGTCTCAGGTGCACAACATAGTGAGTCAACGACTCGATACATCACTACTCAGCGCTTATCGTGCTAAGTGTGCTCTTCTTCCCATTCACCTACGTCACCCATTCCCCCAACCCACCTCCCCTCTGGTATATTTTATTTTAAACGAGTATACCCAGGTAAAGTTGCTATTGTGTTTTCAACAAGAACATTTTTTACTTGAAGCATACTTCAGAATCCATGGTTCTAAAAGATATATATAAAACGTTCCATCCAAGAAAAATATGCATTTTCTTCAAGTATACACAGAAGAATCCCCTGGTTAAATCACATTAAAAAAAGACATAACAAATATTACGAATTTAAGAAGACTGAAATCATAGGACTTAAATTTTCCAACCACAATGGTGCAAAACCAAAGATCAATAATAAAACAAAGCTGGAAAATCTACAAGATAAATATTTAATAGTAAATATGTAAATATCAAACAGCACACTGCTGCACAAGCGATGGGCCAAATAAGAAATCAAATGGCAAATCAAACTATGTCTCAGAACAAAAGAAAAAAGAAAACACAATATTCTTTTGATCTGAATCTGAAAGAGAGAAGACCAGCAGATATACAAGGGGAGGGGCCTTTGCAATCTTTCCCTAAATTACCGGCCAGCTACTTGCTTGTAGACTGGCTGGCTGGCTCCCATGCTCTCTTCTGCCTGCAGAGGCCTGGAAATCTGCTCAGCCCCAGCCCGGCCCCCATCCCAGCTGGCTCTCGGTCAGCTATCGCCAGTGGGGGACGCTGCAGGCAGATCAGAGGGCAGGGGGAAGGTAGCGCTATTTTTACATGTGTTCTTGTGGTGGTGGAAGCCTGGCTTCATGCCCCCAGGTAGGGTCCTGAGAGCCTGGAGGGAGCCCCCAGACCTGGGTGCTAGTGGGGCCGGTGGTCTTGGCAGCTGTGGTGACAACACGGGTTCCTGCAGAGTGTGTTGGCCGTGGTGGTCCCCACAGCAGCCCTAGCGGTAGTGTTTGAGATTTGGGGTAACATTAGTTTACCCCCCCCACCCACCCACACACACTTTCCCTTACTACCTCAGGGATGGTAGCATCTGACTGGAGTTACTAATTTAGGATAAACTCCCCCCCTTTTTTATTAAAAAGAGTTTTTAAGAACACTTTTAGGTTCACAGCAGAGGTGAGCAGAAGGTATAGAGATACCCCCTTGATGTCTCTCTCTCTCACACACACACATCACCATCCCTCACCAGAAGGTACATTTGTTAAAATCGATGACCTAGACTCAAGTCCGTAGTTCATATCAGGGTTCCCTCTTAGAGTGTACATTCCACAGAGTTTCACGAATGTATGATGATGTCTATCCACTATTATAGATAGTATCGTACAGAAGAATTTCACTGCCCTAAAAATCCTCTGTGCTCTGCTCCTTCCCCCACCCAGTCCCTGGCAACCACGGATCTTTTTACTGCCTCCATGGTGTTTCCTTGTCCTCCATGTCATATAGTTAGAATCCTACAGGATGTAGACTTCTCATACTGGCTTCCTTCACTTAGGAATAGCATTTAAGTTTCCTCTGTGTCTTTCCATGGCTTGATGGCTCAGTTGTTTTTAGCACTGAATAATCTTCCATTGTCTGGATGGACCACAGTTTATCCATTCACGTACTGAAGGACATCTTTGTTGTTTCTACGTTTTGGCAATTATGAATAAAGCTGCTGTAAGCACCCTTGTGAAGGTTTTTCTGTGGACATAAGTTTTCAGCTCCTTTGGGTAAATACCAAGCAGTGGGACCGCTGGATCTTAAGAGGAAAGTATGTTTAGTTTTGTGAGAAACTGCCAAAGTGTCCTCCGAAGTGGCTGTGCCATTTGCATTCCCAGCGGCAGTGAGCAAGAGCTCCTGTTTCTTCACATCCTTGCAAGTTTGGATGTTGTTGGTGTTCCTGGTTTTGGCCATTCTCCTAAGTGTGTACTCGTATCTCATCTCGTAGTTCTCATTTGCATTTCCCTGGTGACCTCTGATCTTGAGTGTCGTTTCATGTGCTTGTTTGCCATTGGCATATCTTCCTTGGTGAGGTATCTGTTCGATCTTTCACCAATTTTTTGCCTTTTTTTTCCAGCTTAATTAAAACATAATTGAGATATGACATTGTGCAAGTTTAAGATTTATAGCATGTTGATTGGATGCACTTCTGTATTGCAAAATAATTACCACTGTGTTAGCTAACACCTCCATTATGTCACATAATTACCGTTTACTTTTTGTGGTGAGAACATTTAAGACTTCTAGCAACTTCAAGTACATGACACAATATTAACTATAATCATCACGCTGTGCATTAGGTCCTCAGAAGTTATTTTTCTTATAACTGGACATTTGTAACCTTTGACCACCATCTCTCCAATTCCCCTGCTCCCCCAATCCCTCATAACCACTACTCTACTCTTAGGACTTTTTTGGGGAATGCGTGATTTTCCTGAGTAATTTTCCGTGATCATTGGTACCTTGGAATTCACTTATTTACTCATTCATTCAGGTATTCATTTGAAGTGGGATTGAATGGGGTGGGGGGTGGGGCGCCTGGATGGCTCAGGTGGTTAAGTGTCTGCCTTCAGCTCAGGTCATGATCTTCTCGGGGTCCTGGGATCAACCCCTGCGTCTGGCTCCTTGCTCAGCAGGGAGTTTGCTTCTCCCTCTCCCTCTGCTGCTCCCCCTGGCTTGTGGTCTCTCTCACAAGTGTGCTCTCTCTCTCTCTCTCAAATGAATAAAAAGAATCTAAAAAAAAAGAGAAAGAAAGAGAAAGAAGAAAGAAAGAAAGAAAGAAAGAAAGAAAGAAAGAAAGAAAGAAAGAGAAAGAAAGAAAAAAGGAAGAAAGAAATGGGATTGAAGTCGTTTCCCTCCTTCCCGGGGGGGAGTGATAGTTTTATTGACATAAACATTTTTTTAGAGGCTAAACTGGTACATTATGAAATGTACTAGCCGAATAGGGTTTTCTGAGAAAGTAGGCCACGGTTCTTGAGGCTGTGTCGTAGTCACTAGTACAGATCATTTGTTACGGAGCAGTGAAGTCCCAGAAAGCCTGGTGCCCTACCCACCTCCGTGGAAGCCTGCAAAGTCACGTCCACACACATGGGTCTGGCTCCACCTGACCTGCTCTGCCTTAACTTTTCCTGTTTTTAATCTGTCCTTTGGTTGCTTTCTTCAGAGAGCCCCTCTTGGTTCTCATCTGGGCTGCAGAAAAACCCATAAAGAGATCACGTTCACGCACAATGAGTTTCTAGCCAAAGTCCCCTTCTCTCTGACCACCAGAGCCACTTACGTTGGCGCTCTGAGCTAATGTTCAGTCAGTGCCATTTTCTCTGGTCCCCGAGCGTGTCCAGCTAATGCATCCATTCCTTGGCACCGAGACGCTCAGGTGAGACAGCAGTGCCTTCTTTGTCTGTTTGTTTTTACAGGAGGGAGACAGGATTTGCTTCTTTCAATCATGCAGCATTTTCAATTAAGCTGAGCTGAATTCAGCACACGCTGTTCCACCTGGCATCTTTATTTCGTGTCACCAAACAACATGCTTAATTATGCTTTTCCATTGAAAGTGTAATCGTTTGCTGGTGATTCTAAACTCTGTGTCTAGATTTTGTCATACCGCATCTCTTTTAAAGGCAACAACTTCTTTTCTGCCTTGCAGTCACCATTCTGCATTCAGTGTCTACTCTGCCCTTCGCCTCTGGCAGCAGCCACCCGGTGTCTCTCACCCCCTCCCCGCCCCACCCCAGCTTCCCTTAAATCCTTGTTGCACGGCCAGCCAGTTCTGGCCATCGGAATACTGCCTGGTGGATATGGCTCTATCACTCCCTTGCCCTTGTCCTGAGCACAAAGTCCCATGGCATCCAAGCCATTCATCACCTGTTGTTTTTCTCCTTCTCCAACCCTGTCTTCTACCACTTCCCCATTGCACCCACGCTACTTGCAGAGCATGTCCTTTTCTCTTTCCTGACTACCAACTCTTCTTCCTTTCAGAGTATGCTTGAACTTTTGTTCCTGCCACAAATACTTCAATGACAGTTTCCCCTTCCCCCCAAAAGTCCCAGGTCTAAAGGCTCCCGGGTGGTTCAGCTGGTTAAGCAACTGTCTCTTGATTTTGGGATTTCGGCTCAGGTCCTGATCTCAGAGTTGTGAGATCAAGTCCTGCATTGGGTTCTGCAGTGGGCATAGAGTCTGCTTATGATTCTCTCTCTCCCTCTCCCTCTGCCCTTCCCCCATCGGCGTATGTTCACTCTTTCTCAAAAAAAATTAATAAATAAAAGTCCCAGATCTTTCTCTTGGCATTCTTAACACTCTGCATATTCATCAGGTGTAATACTTGGCACATTTTGTCATAAACTTCATTTGCGCCTACTGACCGAGAGCACCCTGAGAGCAGAAAAAACCTGTATCTGGTTCACTAATGCATTCCTAGAGATGAGCGAAGTCTCAGGCAGATAGAAGAACTGGGAGGTGAGCTTGCAAAGCCTTCCATTTTTTTATATACATCGTCTTGAGTTTACTGAAAGCAGATTCCAGGCTCTTGCAGGAATATAAATATGTGGGAGATACACTTTCTGCTACCAGGCAACATCGGATGTAGGAGAAGGGAAGTGCTCCATCGCTACCACAAAATACCTTCCTTAGGGCCCTGCACGGGAGAAGGAGCCAGAGAGGAGGGCAGCTGCTCTAATGTGGCCGGAGCTGTTAGTCAATGAGGCCAAGGGCATCGTGCGATCCAGCAATGGATAGTTGTTTTTTCCAGAACGACAACATGTCTTGGGTTCCTCGTATCCCGTTGCAGGTGAGGCAGTGCTGAACTTTTCATTGAGAAATGATAATACAGCCCTCGCATAATTGATTGTACTAGCTGCAGATCCCCAAACTGCAAATTGCTCTGAGCTGAAAGGTGCTAGAAAATGAAATTTCTTGGGAAATTCACTGGGGATTCTCCATGAAAATTAACATGTCCAATTCTCTTCAGGTGGCAAACGTTAGGTATCTTATTATCCCTCCTCAGTAATTGCAGCCTTTGGGCTTTTTTGAGCTGAAATTACATAAAGGTAAAATGGAATCTTAGCATTGTATTACTAGGAGGAAATTAGAAAAGACTCCATGAGTGTTTCATTGGCTGCTTTTAGATGTACAAAGGTAGTGGATAGACGTGTCTGCGGCTCAACTCAAATCTCAAACTGTACACACTGGTTTTCTACCGCTGCCCTAACAAATCACTACACATTTAGTAGCTTAAAACAACCCACCTATGAACTCACAGTTCCGTGGGTCGGAAGACTAGGATGGTTTTGCTGGTTCTCCGCTTAGAGTCTCCCAAGGCCAAAATCAAGGTGCTGGCAAGGCTGAGCTTCTTCTCCAGAGCTCTGGGGAAGACCCTGCTTCTGGGATCATTCAGATTGTGAGCTGAAAGGAGTACTTGCAATTGTAGGACTGGGGTTCCTGTTCTCTTGCTCCTGGAGGTCCCTCACTTTTCTTCCCATGCTTTCCAGGTGGTCCCCCTCCGACAACAGGGGCCAAGTGCCCTCTCACGCTTTGAGTCTCCCCAACTTCTGCCACATCTCTCTGAGCATGACCTGAGAAAGTTCTCTGCTTTTAGGGTCTTGTGTGATTAGGTGGGTCCACCTGGATAATCCAGGGTCCTCTCCGTCTTAAAGTCAATAACCTTGATCGCTTCTGAAAGTCTCTTTTGCCATGAAACACAACAGAGTCACAGATTCCAACTGTTCGATTGGGGACATCTTTGGGGAGCCATTATTCTACCTAAGATACTATATGCATGTAGTTTGCCATAGTGTCAACATGGGGAGCTTAATCAGTTAATTTTTTTATTTCTGTATGGAGGTCAATTTGGTGTTAAAATGAAGACCACTTGAAAAATCCCTGAAACAGATGAAAACAGTGAAGCCATGCAAGGGAAACTTACTTAATCTAGCTTATTTCATGAACATAAGTAAAATTTAACTGAGGTCATGTCTTATAAATGCCTCTGATAATTGGAAATAAATTTAAGTTGTCTTCCTGAAATGGTATAAGATAATCACTTTCAGCCAATTCCCTGCCATCCGGAAACACCCATTTGGAATAACTGATCGTGTAAAGTTTAAACAACGTTCTCCTTCTCACTTTGTAATCTGTCCTGTAACAACGTGCCTCCGAGCCACGTGCCAACTTTGGGTTTGAAGTCTCCCTGTTTGCAAACACTTTGTTTTCCACGTGATAAAATGTCCATAACGAGTAAATGTCTGAATTGTCTTTTGACACAGGTCTGTGAATGGATATAGTAGATTCTGGCTCATAATTGATGTTTGATAAATGTGATTCTTAAACTGATGTGTTTAATCGTGTAACTCCATAGCTAGCCAGTAAAGCTAGTTGAACCCGTGTAAAGACACCAGAACAGACATAATGATTGTCTCCATACTCACTATCCATAATCACTCAATATTCCTTGGTGCTTCCCAAGGAATATTGCCATAAAGATTCCAGGTCGAAGGATGAAAGTTCTATTTTCTCATGCTAAGACAGAGGGCAAAGGAAGCCACATCACAAAACGGGGATATTATTGGCTCTGAGTCTTAGATCCTCAACACTTCCTTCGTCTCTGGATGACTCAGTCCACTTCCGATATCTATAAATACAGATCATGTGTGGGAACCCTGCAGCCCATTGATTTTCACCTTGTCTTTCTGTGATGGCCACAGACTGTCTCCAATGAACCTAAATACTTGAAGAGAAAAGACTGTAATTACGAAATCAGTTTAACGTGGTCAGTAAGGAGTACCTCACAGAACAATTCTTGAGACAAAATAAAATAACAGTTGAGTACGTGAAGTTTAAGGAGAATGTCTCAAACACCCAAATGGAGTTAGATTTCTTCTTTTTCTCCCATTTACTCCTCATGAAACTATCTAATCTGAAGATGCTACCAGCAATTTTGAAAAAAAAAATATTGTTTTTAAAGTATCTTGCAAATATTTATTATCAGGTGATTTTTCTTTACCCTCAGTGATATGTGTTTTTAAGCACTCTGATATCTAAATTCACTGCAGGGATGCTAGGGAGCAAACACTATCTGGCAAGTCAGAAACAATACGATGAAACATCACCATTGATATCACTGGAGCTGTTAGAAATTAAGTTTTTCACAGAATGACTACAAAGTTTGCAACGGGTGACTTCTCTGTGCCTAGCACCATATAACAATAACCAAACGTGATTGACTTTTGTATCTCTCAACAATAATTGACTTTGTTACATTTTCCTTGGATTATTACAAATGCAAGATTTCAAGTCCCACAACTTGCTAAAAAGCAACTCTATTTGCCTGCACGGCTTTCTCTCCCTGAACCAAGAACAGAGTTGCCGCCCACATGTATGGTAGTGACTAGCTCACACTTATTTAGAGGCTGGGTGGGAGGAAGCATGGAAGGAAAGTGGGTCATCCCTTCTCTGCTGTTATATACAAAACCAAAAACTAGTTTCAAAGGCCACTGTTTAAAATAAATGGGAAAAAAATTGATGGTTCCCCCCCCATAGTTCAGAAATATAATAAAAAGTTATACATACACAAATTTGCCTAGTTTTACCCAAACAATACAAAGTAATCAACACAAATCCCACATTTTTAGTCTCCCAATTGGACTGGCTCAGGAATTTGGTGAATCACGTTGCATGAGAATAAGCCCACTCCATTCATACAAACAAATTGTTTTTGTTTCTACTTCATCACTTGTCTGGACAATAGAGTCATACGAGCTGGTTGACTGTTCAGCTTTCTTTGATTCACTCTGAATTTTTAAAGCTGATTCCTTGATAGATGCTCTTGGTAGGGTTTTGAAAGATTGGGTTGGAAGGATGGATTAAACCCCTATCATTAGCTATTTATTTAATTCTATGCTGTGGGAGATACTGATTCATTACAAGAGTTCACAGCCTAAGCAGGACTCTACTCTGCATATCAGTGCTAATTGAGATATTCCTTCTGAACATTTTAAAGTGCCAGAACTTGCTGTGGCAGGTGTACTGAGAACCATTTGTGTATAGCCCTTTATAATTCATAAAGCACTTGCACATATATGTATTAGCACAAAACACCATGAAATGTATGTTTCATTACACCAACTTGACTGTTGAGAAAACCAGGGCCCAGAACTTTTAGACGACTTGGCTTTTGCCAGGCAAGAAGCAAACCAAGCTTTGTTTGATACAAAGGTGGAAATCTCAATCACTGTGCTGTCCCACCTTACAAAGGGACTTTTTTCTTCTTTCGCCTCCACCTCCTTGCTTACTCCCTTCCTTCCCACTTTCCTGAAGAGGAAGAAGCATCCCTTTTCATTGCAAAATGGCCAGTGACTTCCAACCTTCTCTACGCGCATGCTTAGAGGTCCCTTTCTCATAGTCTTTGCCTCAAACTACCGGTTTTCAAACCCAGTCTTTAACAATGGGCCTAACACATGCCTGTCTCTGCACTCAGGAATGAGGGAAGAGAGAAGATGTGACCCGTGACTCCCTTTGGAGCTTTACAGATCTCCTGGAGAACACGGACGTACGCATTCACTCTGTATGCACTTACTGAGTGTCTGATGTGCACCAGGTGCTGCTGTCCTGGGCCCTGAATGCTCCACGGGGGACACAACAGACACAGCCCTTGAACTCAGAGAACTGACAGCTATCAGTAAAATGGAGCTGACAACAGATGAAGTTAAGGTGAAGATTGAGCGAGACACCATGTTATGCAGTGGTGCTCAGTAACAGCCCAGCCCAGCCCTGTACTATCATTGCTAATGGGCTGCGAACTTCAGAGCTGGCCAGGTGCAGCCCAACCTAAATATACCAATTTCAGGTCAGACAACATATTTACGTGTTTCCTTCTGAGAGGCAGAATTAAACCATAGAACGGGTTGCTAGTGTTGCAGATATTTTAAAGTGCTAATGATAGGGGCTCCTGGGTGGTGCAGTCAGTTGAACGTCCAATTCTTGGTTTCGGCTCAGGTCATGATCTCAGGGTCCTGGGATTGAGCCCTGCATCAGGCTCCGCGCTCAATGGGGCGTCTGCTTGAGATTCTTTCTCCGTCCTGCTCTGCCCCCCACATTTGTGCTGTCCCTCCCCCTCTCTCTCTCTCTCAAATAAATACATAAATCTTTAGAAAAAATGAAGTGCTAACAATAGAAATTAAAATACTACTAGTTTTTTAGTATCTCCGTTGTGTCTATGGCACTAGATGATTTATCATGCATTTTCCCACCTGATAATCTTGTGAGGGAAGTGTGTTTATCTCTCTGCTGTAGAAGGAGAGATTGAGGGTCAGGAGATTAAATAAATGGTTCAAGGATACACAATTTCATGTGCTCCAGTTATGAAATATGCACCCACTCACACTGATTCTCAGCATGGCTTCGTCCCAGGCACACTCGGAGATGCCCTCAAAGTCATAAAGACTTCAAGTGGAATTTTCATGCATAATAAGATAAAGGGGGTGGGAGAAAGGAAACCAACAATCCAGAAAGTTCAGGAAAGAGTAGAAACTACAGATGAATCACTATTAGGATTTTCCCTCTTCTTTACAGGAAACTCAATTTGTCAGACAAGAAGAGGTAGAGAAGCATTTAGCTGTCTCTCTGCACCCCAACCAGGTCTGAGGAAATTGCTTCTAGAAGTGCAAATTTGACTTAAAAGCCTGTGGGCTGACAAAAAAGCTATTTAGACTCCACTAGAAGGCTCTGTTGCCTATTGTGTTGGTGTGAAGGTAAAACTAAGAGGAGATACTTGGGATTTATGTATTTATATATATTGACTCTTTCACAGCCCTGAGTATGTACAAGGCAGCTAAAAGACTGAGAAAACCTCAGGTTCGGTTCCCAGCTCCTGCAAGGTAAGGCTCCTGAGTTCACCAGGGGAGCCCCGGCAAAGGTCACGCAGCACCTGCACCAAGAATATTCTGTACGAGTCCCCAGGACGGCCGTGCTATTTCACAGTAACCAGACCTGAGTTCAGCCTTCTCTCTACCAACTAACCAGTGGAATGATCTGGTGCAAACATCACTTCTTAAAGCCTCGAGTTTCTTCTCCATTAAAGGAGCACTGTACTGCTTGCCTGGTGATATTGTTGCTAGAACTGAAAAGTAGTATCTGTGCGCTCCTCACAGGGACACAGTACACGGTCATTAGTATTGTTACTATTATTATTATTACTATCACTATTATTACTATCATCATCATCACCATCATTTTTTTTTTTTATTCTCTTTGCCTGGAATGACTTGACCACCAGATAACCTTTGAGAAAACTTTCCCAAATAGCATCTGTTAGGGACTGTATGCCCCCCTCCATTCCTATATTGAAGCCCCAACCCCAAGGTCACTGCACTGGAGAGAGGGTCTTTATGGAGGTAATTAAAGTCACAAGTTACGTGAGATGATACTGATGGGGCCCTGACCCAATAGGATTAATGTCCTTCTAAAAAGAGAACCAGAGAGCTGGCTCGCACTCTCTCTACCATCTGAAGACCCAGCAAGAAGGCAGATGCCTGCAAGCCAGGAAGAGGTTTCTCACCAGGAACCAGATCGGTTGGCATCTTGATCTTGGACTTCCAGCTTCCAGAACTAGGAGAAATAAATTTCTGTTCTTGAAGTCCCCTGGCCCATGTTGGTTAGTTGTGGGAGCCCTGGCCGACTGATACACCACCTCCTACAACCTCGGAATAGATGAGTCCATGGAAAGGTACTGCTCTGCTTCTGAACTCCGCAGCGCGTGTCACCATTCTTCCGTGATGGCGACGGTTTGTGACCTATATCACAGGCATTTGAATGCATGTCCTCTGTCCTAAGAGATGGTGAACACACCTCAGGACGGCTAGCCCGCAGCACGGACGTGGACATTCCTAGCAGATGCTTAGTGACTACTGAATACATCAGTGGGTTCTCCGAGATATGTTGCTGCCAATGGTCAATATTTGTGTGCTTTGGATAGATAGCACTTTATTTGTGCTGTCCTCTCTAGTTGTGCTTCATGTAACATGTCAGGTCCGTATTACATATGCAAATATCTGTCTCCATCCCTAGGTGTTAAGTGGAGTAACCTATCTGTTGTACCCTGAGAAGCATCTGGAACCCTGTTTGGGTTGATACATGACCGTGGAAAGAACATCATAATAATTTGGTAGGCTTGCCTGGAGGCTGGAGACATTTTATTTGCTGGAATTTCAAGATTGGTGAGAGAGGCATGAGGACCTGGCAAAAAGCAGATACTTCCTGGGGAGCTAGACAGAGCCCGAAAGTCAAATGCTAAAAACACTGGTGTTAGAAAGCTGTTTGGCAGGAGGGGTGGTGCCCAGAAGGGGAGGTCAAAAGCCATGTAGGAGTGACGAGACCCTTCAAATTTTCAGAAACATTGACTAGATCCGTAACACTGGATCTTGAGCTCAAGTGATTTTTATTTATTTATTTTTAATGAGAGTGAGTGAAGGGGTCGAATTTTGGACTCAGTCTGGGGCATTCAGAACTGAGAGAGTAGGTACAATACCACAGGAGAAATAGAGGTAAACAGTAGGAAAAAAAGCCAGAATTCTCAGATTTATCCGCAGGAGTCTGTACTCATTCAAGCCATGAAACTGGGTGTTTGAGCCACGCTTACCTGCACCCCCAGTGATCCCAGATGACCTCTGGACTGCACGTTCTTGAAGCTTAGTAAAGAGTTCTGGGCCCCGCTCTGAACAAGGCCCTTGGCTGAGTGCTGACAATTCAAAGATAAGACACGGTCCCCACCCAGACCGTGAGGACGCTGCACACAGCGATCAGGCAGACAGTGTAATTGCTTAGAGATTCACATTCGTCTGAAAGGGAAATAACCATCTGTATTTGGAAGCACAGCATGGGATGGAAAATGGATCAGAGATGCGGAGAAGAGCGTAGAGGAGGAGGTCGGCACTATCGTCACAGCCTTCCCAAAAACTGGGTGTGTGCTGAGATCAGTGTCCTTAGGTCTGTTATAAAGGTAAGCAAACAAAAAGCCAGCACAGGGAATTGACATAGCCAAGGCCACACCCTGATGGTAGCAATATAGGGACCACACCATATCTCCCACCGATGGGCAGGAGGGTCTGGCTGGGAAGAGATGCAGACACTGGGATGCCACTACCAGGGTCACCATGAAGTCACTCCTTTGCAAATCCCAAGATCATATGAAAACGAAGGGTGAAGGAAGGGACTTTATAGAACTCTCTTAGAGGTCTGAGGGGGTCCATTCATCACACATATCTGGAATGATACCTGCACAAGCACAGACACGTTCATAGTATGTAAATGTAATCCTGTTATCACGCCATGGTTAATGCAACTTTGTTTTGCCTTTTTTCTGTAGCTTTCCCCTTTTGTACCTTCCACCTCGCCTGATCGCTTCCATATTTTCCTCCATTTCATAGGCTTTCATTCACTCACTTCATTCATTCACTCACTCTACAAATATTTTTTAGGCACCTATTCTGTGCCAAGTACTATGCCAGCTGTGGAGGATGAAGCAGATGAGTAACAGCAAACAAACACCGAGATTCCTCCTGGAGGACAACTTACATGTTCTCATGGGAGGGGATCAGCAGTAAGCACAGAAGTAGACGAACAGTCTGTCCAAAGAGAAGTGTGGAGAAAGGAAAGAGGACGGGAGTCAACACTGTTGGGGGGAGTGGGTGAGAGTGGAGACACCTGATGCACAGTAGGGGTGATCTGTGAATAGATACACACACACACACACACACACACACAAACTTACGGTGTTGTTTTGCACAAATGGGATAACACTATACACACGTGCTCTGATGCATTCCGTTGAGTGGCTGTACAGTATTCTAAAGTATGAGTATACCAAATGTTTTTTAGCTGTTCACTACTGATGGGCATCCTTGAATTATTCCATTTAATTCTTGTAACAGTCCAAGGTGATGGATGAGAAATTAGTGGGGCTTGGAGGCAATGTTCACATCTTCTTATAATACCAACCAGTGCTATTGAACACCAGCTTGCAGTGGTGGGGCAAGGGACTCTCTGCTTTTGGTTTCCCTTAATGTGGTCTCACCTCTTCCTTGTCACCCCATAAACTTGAGGCTGGCTTTGACTTTGTTCTCGTGAGGAGCTCCTGGGAAGACTAGAAGCTGTAAAAATCTAGAATCGAGTAACAACATCAGACAAGATCTTAGAAGGCAGCTGGTCTGATTGCCGCGGGTTCTAAGTGGACCAACTGGAGACCTACAAATAAGAAAGGACGCCCTGGGGTGTCTGGGTGGCTTATTTGGTTGAGTGTCTGACTCTTGGTTTCGGCTCAGGTCATGATCTCAGAGTCGTGAGATCGAGCCCCACATCAGGCTCCATGCTCAGCAAGGGGTATGCTTGTCCCTGTCCCTCTGCTCCTCCCCCCTCCATGCTCTCTCTCTCTCTCAAACTAATTAATTAATTAATTAATTAAATCTTAAAAAAAAAAAAAAGAAAGGACTCCCCAAGGTCACACAGGCAGTTTGTGACAAAACCTAAAGGATACACTCACATCTTTTTTTTTTTTTTAAGATTTTATTTATTTATTTATTTATTTATTTATTTGACAGAGAGAGAGCCAGCGAGAGAGGGAACACAAGCAATGGGAGTATGAGAGGGAGAAGCAGGCTTCCCGCCGAGCAGGGAGCTCGATGTGGGGCTTGATCCCAGGACCCTGAGATCATGACCTGAGCCGAAGGCAGACGCTTAACGGCTGAGCCACCCAGGAGTCCCTACGCTCACATCTTTTAATTCCAATTTAGTGTAATTTCAAGTCTCTTTTACTCCAAAATATAGTGTGTGTGTATACAGACACTGCAATATGAGGGCTCTTCCCAGAGGAAAGAGGAAAGCAGAGGACAGAGGCTTACCTGGGAGATGGACTGGGAATCCATGTGTGTGTGTGTATGTGTGTGTGTGTGTGTATTTGTGTGTGTGTGTGTGTGTGTGTGTACGTACGCAGGTGCAGAGCACAGATGGAGGAAACCCAATCTGGTATCATCTGGGAAGACAGAGGGATACAGTAACAATAGCTAACTTTGTTCCTGTTCCTTTCAAGCAGAGGTTCTAAATAATACCAAGAGGCATGAGCACCCCAGATGACTCTCTGGAATGAGGCTTCAGAGGCTGGAGCACACACTTGTGTTTGCTCGTAACCAAATCCCAGACCCATCAGTAAAAAAGAAAGAGAACAGGAACAATTTCCATTTCTTGTCAGCAAAACTGTACTTTATACCTTTGCTCTTGAGGGTTAGCATGGACTAGGAATCGTAAGGATATGTCGAGTAGAAGGCAGTAGAGCGAGATTTCAGAGTAAATCTCGCACACTTCCTGCAGGCAATAAGTTCTTAGTTTTCTGAGATGGGAGACACCCATTATTGGGAAGCAAAAGTGAACATTTTTCTCCTCTTTCAAATGGACTGTCACTTGTCATTCAACAGTAAACATTCCCAGGGAGATTTTTCACCCCAGGGATAAAAATCTGTGTTCTCCCCACATGAAGAGACTTGCATTTTTTTTTTCATCATTTGTGTCCCTTGCAAACCATCACTGCTAATAAGATCACCAGTAAGTCTTACCTTATGAGTTTTGTATCACTGAAACTATCCAGTCAAATTGAGTCTGGGGAGTTATTTTTAGCAAGCTTATACTGAATTATGACTCATATTTTTGAAGCATTCCTTTTGGTCCCCATCTACACTGCAGGCTGAAAAACTATTAGTAGGTAAAAAAAGAGACCAAAACAAAAACAAAACAAAACCAGAAGAGAAGCAGCAAATTTTACAATAGATATTTTATTTGCATTTATTCGTTGACCTACTATGTGCCAGCTAGGTTACGTTTCATCCGAACAACAATCTCTCAAAGAAAATCTTATTCTGGTGTTGGAGATGAAGAATGAACACTAAAAGCATGAACTTGTCACAATAGAATCATCTGGAACTTGAACAAAAAGCTGCGTGTGCACAAGGCTCAGGGGCTCCCCACCACACCACACTGCTGCTGAAAATACAGTGTGTTGGAAGCCGTTTGCTTTCAGGCTGGGTCCCGGGCACCTGACTTAGAACAGCAACTATGGAAAACAATAAAGGAAATGAAATCCCCTTGGGAAGGAGCAGCGGATAAAGCAAGGGAACATGGGCGTTTTCCTGGATGGGCCCCTTGGGCTTCTGGGAAACCATGACCGCAAAGCAGAGGGCCTGCCCGGCATTGTGCAACCTCGTTCAGCAAGGGAAGGCTCTCCTCTCCCTCGCCTGGGCTCCAGCGGGCCTCACATGACAGATCCCTTCTCTGGAGCTGGCTTCTTGAGCTCAAGTTGAAGGGCAGAAATGAACGTGCAGATCCTGGCTGGCTGGCGGGAGGGCCGGCCGGCAAGTTTTGAACAAAGCAATCCCACTTCCTCTCTTCCACTTTGGTCTGAACGAGACAAAAATGCGCGCGTTGCCAGCGATGACTCCGTGGCCTAAGCTGGCTTTTGGAAAAGCCCGCTCAGACAGCAGCTGTAAATCACGAGGCGGCCTCTCTCTGCGAGTCCCACGGCAGCCAACGTGCAAAGAGTGATTTATCAGGCAGCTTCCAACATAGTTTTTGGAGGCAGGCAAAAGATGCCAGAAGGTTTTAAAAGCTGAGCTCGGATCCCCCGAAAGAGGAAAGCTGGAGACACTTCTTTGGGGAGGGGGCCCATGCGACAGCTGGAACATCTGGGGCTGCATGTGGGCCCTCCCAGGAGCAGGGGCGTCAGGCAAGCTACCTCTCCACCCCCCTGCCCGCCGTCCTCCTGTGTCTGCGTTCAGAAATGGGAATCGTGGGGAGGTCCAATCAGGAGACAAAAATGCTTCTTCCTCTCCCCTCCCTGAACACCCCCTTTCCCCACATGCTTCCTTAGACAGGAAACTTTAAATTGCTGGGATGGGCCACCCTAATTGCTACTCTTTTAATAACTCGGTTCACTCCTTGAAGTCTCTGGAAACATCTTGGAAGCAGTGTATAGTACGGCAAGGACAGGAAGCATATGCTCACCTCTCCTGCGGGGACTGGCTTCTGGGAATCAGGAGAGTGAGTCAGTCAGTGCCCCCTCCACCTTAGCCCTCCTCTCTACAGCCCCCAGTACTTACCTACTTCTGTCCACAGATGTCCACTTAATTTCCCCACCCCCTGCATTTAGCAGATTGACTTGCCTTCCCTCCGTCTAGCCACCAGCACGCAGGCAAGCAGAGGGCTGCAGGGCAACCTGACATGCAACATTTTCCTATGCACCTTCATCCTGGGGAGGACATAGAGAAGTCATTTCATTTTGTAAAGAAGAATTCTGAGAGAGGGGTGCCTGGGTGGCTCAGTCGGTTAAGCGTCTGCCCTTGGCTTGGGTCGTGATCTCTGGGTCCTGGGATCGAGCCCTGAGTTGGGCTCCTTGCTCAGCGGGGAGTCTGCTTCTCCTTCTCCCTCTGTCCCCCCCCTCCCCCGCTCATTCTCTCTCTCTCAAAAAAATAAATAACATGTTAAAAATTAAAAAAAAAAATCTGAGAGAACTCAAAAGGTGGAAAGATTTGCCCGGGACAACTCAGCAAGGCAGTGTCAGTGCAAAAAACGCAGCACCAGCCTCTCGTGGGACCAGCCCGCGTTCCCCTGCTGCCCCAGGGCACCCTGGGCTTTCCCAGAGCACCCATCACGCCTGGCATCCGGGGCTCGGGGAGCCAGCCTTTCTCTGAAGCATCACGTGTGGTTTTTATCCCTTTCCTAGCATCTCCATTCGGAGTAAACAATTATTTGAAAACCAATGAAATAAAATGGAATTGGGAAATGCTCATACGTTCCTCTAGACTCATCTGGGTTTTTTGAAACTTGTGTTCTTTTTGGATGATTGTTTTCTTTTACACTGATTTGGGAAGTCAGACACCTATCGTTTGTCTGATTCAGAAGTAGGTGAGAGGGTTTGAGAGGTATTTGCTGGTCGGTGGCGGACACAAGAAAATTTCCGTTTCTTCTGTCATCAAACAACAAACTGTCAGAATCTCCTTGTCTGGGAGGGGACCAGGCTGGGAGGCCATCTCAGCGGGAAAATGACAGGTTTGAGGGCATTGAGTTCTTCGCAGCACCACGATAGGCCCAAAGCAAGAGGGAGAGAGACACAGCCGAGGCTAGCGCCAGGCACGGGAGCAGAGCTTAAAGGGATTAGTAGCAGTTGCAGACCAGACCACAGGACCAGGTGGAATGGAGTTTGGAATAAAGCATGCGAGGGCCCAGAGAAGGGATTGTCTGTCCGTCCTGGGCCCTAGCAGATGTCTGCAGCTGCCCTCAAGGGCTCCTGGGTAAGTCAGTCTTCAGGGAGTGACTGAATGCCAGGGGTGGGGGATCGACGTGAGAAGCTAACTTCTCAGTGAAAGAACTGATACGTTAGGAGGCCAAAGATGACTTCATAAGACACAGCGAACCGTGTTTTAATGTAGAGAAGGTTTCCTGAGAATATCTTAACTCTGAGATGTTTGGGCACAAGGCATTCTGGGGTTTCAACTACAACTGGCTTCTAAGAAGGAGAATGAAGGATTAGAAAATCTACATTGAGTAGGATGGGCAGAGGAGCCAAGTAGTCTCCACCATGAGCCCCAGTGGGGGGGGGGGGCGGGCAAGGGAATTCCAGGGCCCCACCAGCTAAAGAGACGGTCTGGACGTCGGTGCTAGGTGGGTGGTAAGGATGGTGGCGAGGGGGTACCAGTCTGGAAGGTAGAACATGGGGGGGGGGAGCAGCCGGGGTCTGGAGGGTTAAAACTCAGTGTCTAGGCACCGATCAGGGCTTTCCACCTTGCGGGCAGGCAGGCCCGGGTTGGACTTCTGCCCACATCATGTCCTAGGCTGGTGATCTCGGGCAAGTGATCTGAACTCTGAGTCACATTTGTCTCATCTAGAAAATGAAGATCATTATTTCTGTCTCCTAGGGTCGGTTTAAAGATTGGGCGCGGTGATGTTGGGGATGAAGGGATGGATAGGACAGGGTGGAGGAAGGCAGGAGGTGGGAGGAGGAGGAGGCGGGAGGAGGAGGAGGAGGGCCGTGGTGGAGATAAAGTGTGTCTTGGAAGGTGATGACACCAAGACCCACCCTGAATAGACCGTAGCACAGTGCGAGTTAGCAGGTGTCCTTCTGCACCCTCACACCCCAACCTCAGAGTGAGACTTCTAAAATCTGATAGCAATATTGTAATTGGAAATTGGCTCAGGAACTCTGTTCCAGAAAGGATGATTCCAGCTGGAAGAATCTGTGGCAAGGTAGGGGTTGACAGTGTTTACCATGTAGAGATTTTACTGATAAAATAAAGCACAAGGAGGCATGGCCAGCTATCACGTCATACTCAGGATCTCTGTGCATTTAGCTAATGTGATAAGAACACACTGACAGAACATAAGCCTCACGGCAAGGCTTGAACCCTATTTAGGGAGGAGGTTGACACGCTTTGCTCTATGGATCTCATCCTTGAAAATACTATGTCTACCTTTTAAGCATTTGTTTGATAGTTGGCATGGGGGTGATGGACAAGTATGTACTATTTGGGGGGAAACCAGGAATGTGAACACAATACTTTTGATTCCTTGCTAGGAAACCTGGCATCTAGGTTGACAATGTTGTGGTGATGTAAAGTTCCCTCTGCATTTGTTGAAGGCCCACACAGTTTTATAAAGGGCACAGGAGGGAAAGAGTTGTATCACCAAAATGAAGTAAAATATTGCTTTCATCTCCACCTAATGCCCATAATGGAGAGAGAGTATGGGGCAAAGGGGCAAAGTACAGAGCAAGACAGCCCAGAGTTTCAATGCTGGCCGGCCATCTTATCAACTACGTCAGTTTGAGCCTGTCGACTAACCTCTCTGAACCTGATTTTCAGATTTAAAATAAGATAACAAAACTTCATTAAAAAAAATATGTGAATTGATATCTTTCGAATGTCTACCATGGAGCCTGGGCAAATAATAAATATTCAGCAAGTGGTTAATCACTCACTATGAAGTCGTTTGAGTGAACTAGGTGTATTTTCTAGGTGATGAAGGCTAACCTCTTTCAGCTCCCCCCCCAAAAAAAAAAAAAAAGGTTTTCATGAGAATTTTAATCCAATTTTCACCAGTCTCTAAGTGCTAGTGCATATTTTTTCCCTCTCCGCTTAAATAATGTTAATGTTTTCTTCACGGTACGAGATCATCTTAGAAAATAATAAATACTTCCTGAGGGGTTTTCTATAAATATACATGTTCTCAGGTTTTGTACGCTTCTGTTTTCTGACTCCATAATTTCTCAGCTGCCACATTACATGCTTATATCCACACAAAACGTCTTATTTCACAGGAAGAGAGGACGCACAATGTGTTAGTGGGCGACTGGGCCCATAGTTCCAACGGGAGGCCGTGTCACTCGTGACCTTGCCACTCTGGATCTCACTGTTCTCATCTGAAAACAGATACTAAGAAATACCTCCCAGAGGCCTTTCTGTTCTTCCTCTCTGGTTTCTGTTTCAGTGGGCCACTTCTCTCTCAGAAAGCATTTCAGTGGCCCCTCTGAGGAGCTCAGAGTCAGGATTTCAAGGAGATCAAATGAGAGCCATGGTTTTGGTTTTGGTTGTTGCTTTTGAGCAGTGGTAGCACGTGCAGTTGTGGGGATGTGATGTGGTCTTTGTGGAGAAAAAGGAAGTACAGGATAGTTGCTTGTTTGGTTGTCAGAGAGAGAGCGAGAGCGAGCGCGTGCTGCCTGTTAACATGACCCTTCCATCCGTGGGACCCCTCCATGCAGAACCAACACAGGGACTTTTTATCAGCACCTTCTTGCACGGGAAATGCATCGAGGCAGTCTCCTCAGACATGACATCGGTTTTAGTGAAGATCTCAACGAAAAGCAAGGAGGCCAGTGAAAATAAAAGCAAAACAAAAGAAAGGGACACAGAAATTCAGAGAGAAAAGCCAAATGACAGAAAGATAGAAAGAGACAGAAGGGAAGAAAAAAAAAAAACTGGAAGAGATTCAGAGTACAAGCTGAAGGAGACCTCCACTATTTTCACATTAAGCATGTCTTTTTTTCCCATAATCACAGTTACTTCATATCCTCCCAAAGTTGGCATGTTTCTCTTGGGAAGATAAACCCTCTTTGGCAAGCTCCCCACATGCGAGCCGAAGCAGGAAGCCCGAGTCATCACTGCATTATGCAATCCTGCGTCCGGCCAATAATTGCCTATCTGACATGTTAGCCTCCCACATTCCTGAGATTCATCTAGAACAGCCAGAAGATTAGATTAGTGTGTATTTTCAGCTAGCCGCCATCACTCTTAGCTGGTGCGTCTCCTTCTGTCAGCTGAATCAGGGAGAGGGAGCCTCTGTCAGCTGAGGCACTCCTGTTTGTCACTGTCCTGTCAACGATGTCTGCCCCTTGGCCAACGAGTTCTTCCTCTGGAAAGAAGGGGGGACAGAACTTCAGAGAAGATCAACTTTAGCCTCAGCTGCGATTACCAAAACAGGTGGCGGTTGGAACGCTATGACCACAAAGCCACCAAGAATAATCTAAAAAGCCCAGGTGGACAAATCGTTATTCCAGCTTGAGACTCTGAGGACAATAGCATGTAATCCAGAGAACGCAACTGAAGGTTTAGGAACATGTGGATGTGACCCGAGCTCTGCCACCTATTGGCCGTGAGATTGGAGATGTTTCCTTATTTTTTGGAGCCTCAGTGTCTTCATCTGGAAATTAGCCACAATAATAATCGCTTCATCAGGTCGTTGAGATGATTCAATTAGATCATGTGTATAAAGATGGAACATTTTAACGGCACCTTATCTTCAAACTTGGGTGCCAGTGCTGTCCTCGCCTCAGCTCAAGTGTGGGAGAGAGCATCTCGACCATGTCCCTGTGTGCTTGTATCTGGGCTCCTGCTGTGTTGAAGGACCACGAAGTGGGTCGCTTCAGACCATATACTATCTGCTGGCTAACTGAACATAAAAAACAAACAAACAATCACATACATTTATTGTCTTACGGTTATAGAGGCCAAAAGTCTGAAATCATGGTGTTGATGGCGTCATGCTCTCTCTGAAACCTATACGGAGATCCTTCCTTGCCTTTCCGTAGATTCTCATGCCTCTTAGAATATTGTTGGCATCCCTTGGCTTGTAGGCACATCACTCCAATCTCCTGTCTTTGTGAGGCTTCTCCCTGGGTGTCTCTGTATCTTCACAGTAACATTTTCTCAGCAGGACACCGGTCCTATTACATGAGGCGTCCCTCCCCCAGTGTGGCTTCAGGGTAACTCTTTACATCTCCAGCAATGCTCCTTCCAAATAAGGTCATATTCTGAGGCACTAGGAGTTAGCACTCCAACATATCTTCCTTAGGGGGACACAGCTCACCCTATAACATGGTGCATTGTACAGCAAAGCCCAGAAATAGGGAAATAAACATCAGAGCAAGGAGAGAGGACTAGGGGGAGATTGACGTCACTGAGACCGAGACATTACTGTGAATGGTTTTCAGGACTCCTTTTATTGCCTTCCAGCTGAGGGATGAGGCCTCACTCAAAGGCACAGAGGGAGGGTATGCGTGAAGCATCTTATGACAAGCGAGTGCCGGTTGAGGGCCCTCTCTGAGCGACACCCTCCGACCATGGCAACCTGGCAGTCTAAGGTGTGTATGACAGCACCCACAAGCCCCCACAAAGGGTGGCGGAGGACAGGGGGAGGAGAGCTGACAATGAACTCTCTGGAGCCCTGAGGGACGGGAATTAAAAAGATTGTCTCGTGTGCAATAAATTTGGAAAATTGAATAGACCCAACCTCTCTTTTAAAAATAATTTATTAATTACCTTGCCTGTAGAGTCTCACCTTACTAAGTCCTGCAATTTGCAAATTAACTATTGGCCCAACTCAGTCTATTGAAGGGATAATGAGTATCAGAGCGAACCTGGTCTCTGAAGTTGGCTTATGAATCACGATGATTATGAATGACTCACACACACCCTTTGCATCTTCAAAGGGCTTTCCCCTGACGTGCCTGTGGAGAGCTCAATCGCGAGCTTTCTCCAGCAGAGCGTGGCGGTGAAGGCCATGGGGCCAGCAGGACCACCGGGAGAGAGGGTCTAGAGGAACACAGGAGGAAGGGGGCAGCAGTGGGCAAGTTCAGCTCGCTACATGTGAAGTTTATTCAGCACAGCCTGATGGAAGGAAGGAACCCTTGCCATGCCCCCTTAGCACCAACAAGTGGCCCAATCTGAGGCCTTTCAAGTGTGTGCCTTGAACCGCCTTGTCTGAGGCCAAGAGGCTGTGCCAGGGTAGCCCAGTACTTTGATCGCACTTCTGTGTTCAGAGCACTTGGGGACATCAGGTTTCTTCCAAAAGTGAGATATTCCACGGACTAACTAGGTCATTAACAATGCGCTATTGAGGGCCGTGAGAGCTGTGGCAAGCAGAAGAAAACATTAAACAGAATGGCTTTTTCCTTCCTCTAATAAAGACCACTGAGGTGGGGGGTGGGGTGGGTAGAGGGAGGCGGAGCCCCAGAGGCAAAGGGGAGATTGTCCTCAAAAAAAAAAAAAAAAAAAAAAGGCGTAACTAGCCAATGCCAAATAAAATCCACATCAATGGATAGAAACACAAAAGTACTGTTTTTCTAGTATCATGGGAATAGTTTGGTAACAAAATAGTAAGAGTTACTATTTCCTGAGCACTCAAGATGTGTTGGCTTCTTACTAGATGTTTTAGACACAACTGTGAAAGGCTGATATGCTTACCTTCAATTTTGATTGTTTTAAGCATAAGGGTCCTGGGATTTACGTGGTGGCACAGCCTTTCTAAAGTTCCACCCAGTAAAATGACCAGAGCTGGGTTCAGACCCAGCACTATATGACCCCCAGGCCCTGTGGCCCAAGGACAGGGGAGGACTTTGAATTTACTACATATGGATGTGAATTGGGCTTCCCATACAGCAAGTTCACCAGCATATGGTCACTGAAAATTGAATGACCCAACTTGCAGACAGATGGCATGACTGGGCCATGTCTAGCAGGAGGGCTTTAGAGGGACAGGGCCTACGTGCTTCCTGGAGCACCCTTTATGCCCCAGAACACTTGGGGCCAAGAAACTCTTGACACCTTTCACAAGGGCTTTCTGGATTCCAGACCCTGCCCTGACGTGAATCAGCAACTTCCAATTACGATTGCTGAATTTGGAGCTCAAATTTATATAATGACGATCATTAATGGGCTTTGCACTCCCACAGCATTTTCCATCTTCAAAGTGCTCTGTGAACATTAACTAATTAATCTGGGCTACAAATTGTGCCAAGGCCCAGAGGGCTTACACTGCTCAGATCTGGGATGGTCTCTGTTGATGGCAGTGATTACAGAAAGCACTGAGCTCCCTTTGACCTGATGCCCAGCGGTGGAACGCGTCACCACCGGGCCACCAGATCCACCAAAGACACTGTCTAGTCCTGTTCCTCTGGGCTGGGCCTGCACTTGGGGCTACAAAAAAAAGGAAGCCAGAGGCCTTGCAGCAGCAGGTGGCTCACTGGTAGCCGACAAAGACAGTGCTTACAATAAAAATGACAGCTTCACGTGAATTTATTTGTTCAAATGGGTCCCATTCAAACATCTGTCTCACAAATGAAGACATAGGCTGGGAGGGGTACGGTGACTAACTCAAGTGCAGTCATGCTTTGGGGCAGAGACTAAGTTCCTAAATCTCCAGCAATGCATTTTGCCAAGTAAAATAACAGATTATTTATGTAACCCACAACTTGACATACAAGTGAGGAGTGAGAAGTAGAAATAACTGACGCTGGAGAAATTCAGGAGCAGGAGGTAAAATTTATTTTCTGTAAGTGAAGAAGACTTGCTTGGAGGGCGAATTTGCATAAGGCCTTATTTACTTATTTATTTTGACAAATTTATTGTTTTGCTCAGGAATGGATGTTGGGTTTTGTCAAACACTTCTGCATCTATTGACATATGACTTTTTTTTAGTCCATTAATAAGTGAATGCCCCAAAGTCCGTATGTTGAAATCTTACTGCCCAATGCGATGCTGTTGGGTGGGGCCTTTGGAGGTGATGAGGTCGTGAGGGTGGGCCCACCCCACGTGGCATTAGCACCCTTCTAGAAGAAACCTCAGAGAGCTTGCTTCCTCTCTCTGTACTTTCCACTATGTGAGGATATAGCCAGGAAAGGTGAGGATATGAGGTTGAGGATACATTATTGAGGAGATAAGATCTGGAAACCAGGAAGAGGGCTCTCACCAGACACTGGACCTGCTGGCACCTTGACCTTAGACATCCCAGACTCCAGAACTGTGTGAAAGTCTTGTTGCTTAAGGCATCCAGTCAGTGGTGTTTTTGTTATAGGTGCCCAAACGGACTAAGACAGTGAGTTACATTGATTTTCGTATGTGAAACCCACCTGGAATTCACGGTATATGCCAAATGTGCTATATTCCATTAGGTAAAAATGTTGTTAAGAATTTTGCGCCAATACTAGGTCGCCTGGGTGGCTCAGTCGGTTAAGTGTCTGACTTTGGCTCAGATCATGACCTTGGGGTCCTGGGATCGAGCCCTGCATCAGGCTGGGCACTCAGTGGAGAGTCTGCTTCTCCCTCTGCCCCTCCCCCTGCTCATGCTCACGAGCTCTCTCTCTCTTTCAAATAAATAAATAAAATTTTTTTAAAAAAAGAATTTTGCACCAATGTTTATAAGAGGTATTGGTCTGTCTTAGTCTTCCTTTGCAAGTCTTTCCCTGGTTTTGATATCAGAGTAATGTCAGCCTCTTAGAATGAGTTGGAAATTATTCTCTTTTCTGCAATTTTCTGGAATGCATTTTGGAAGAATTACTGTAGTTTCTCCTTAAAAGTTTGGTAGAATTCAGTTGGGAAACTATATGGAGCTGGAGAGAATTTTGTGGGACTGTTTTTCACTATAAATTAATTTCTCTAATAGCAGGGCTATTCAAGTTATCCATTTCTTCTTAAGTACTTTTGGTAATTTGTAGGGTTTTTTTTTTTTAAAGAAATTGTTCATTTCATCCAATTTGTTAAATTTATTTCAATAAAGGTTTTCATAATATTCCTTTTATCTTTTAAATATATGTAGCATGGGTTTGTTTTTTAAAGAAAAAAGTAAAGAGGAACTTCTTGGTTTGGACACATACCTTGAACAGCATATTGGAGGTTAGTGTGTTTTTTTAAGTATCTGTTTCTTTCAATAACCTCATCACTCCCCCAGGAAGAGGTTTTTGTTTGTTGTTTTTGTTTTGTTTCTTAAAAGATTTTATTTATTTATTTGACACACAGAGAGAGAGAGAGAAAGCACAGCTGGTGGGGGGGAGAGGCAGAGGGAGAAGCAGACTCACTGCTGAGCAGGGAGCCCCATGTGGGGCTTGATCCCAGGACTCTGAGATCATGACCTGAGACAAAGGCAAACGCTTCACCGACTGAGCCACCCAGGCACCCCGACTAGGAAGAGGTTTTTAAAAATGAATCAAATTTATAAGATCCGTGCTGGATTAAATTCAATGAAATGTCTAGTACTTCTCACCTGCTCTTCAAATTTTAGTGTCTTCCTCGTTCATTTGATTAATTATGAAGTCTGAATCTCCATGGGATTTAAAAACCAAATACTTAAGTAAAATATATTCTTTATTTCTCTACACAAAAATATAAAGTATGTATCTTTAGAGACAATTTTAAAATATACCAATGGGAGGGGCACCTGGGTGGCTTAGTCAGTTCAGTGTTTTGGGTCAAGTCATGATCTCATGGGTCCTGAGATCCAGCCCCAGGTCAGGCTCCACACTCAGCAGGGAAAGAGTCTCTCCTTCTGCCCCTCCCCCGACTCTCTTTTGCACCCGTGCACACACATTTGCACTTTCTCTCTCTCTCTCTCTAATATAAATAAATCTATGAAAAATTAATATGTAAAATAAAACATACCAGTGGGAAAAATTAAAAACAAAGAAAAGAACCAAACCTTTTCATACCTTCAACTCATTGACCCTAATGGAGTTTCTTCCCAGAATCTGATTTGCTCATACCGTCTGATGCAGTAGTTTGGAAATTGAACAAGGAATGTATGCATCAAGTGTTTGCTTGAATGAACTGTTCACTATTCATATTCACTACTCTGATCCCATCTGCAAAACCTTGAGTTTTGTATTTGCATCGTATCTGCATTTGTGCGTTCGCCAGTTTCAAGTAACCCACTGTTCCTAGCAAGGTGGGGGTGAGGAGTGGAGTACCCTTCAGCTCTGTGACAGGATGCTTGCTTAGAATGAAACAGAAACAAGACAGAAAACAGGGTCGAGTTTGAAATCAGTGCTCTGAAACGCACTCAGGTACCAGCCTCCAATTCAGCGATGCACCAGAGCTGGCTTACATCATCTGGAAGAGCCAATTATTAAACGTTCGGGAAGTTTGCGAGTTGATTGTTAAGCAATAATCTTTAAATGTTAAATTGTATGAACTTACCGTAAAATTATATTTAAAAACTAGGGTAATAAATACTCAAAATTCATCAACTTCCTACTTTACTACACTTATCTATGCTTTTGACGCTGTTTACACCTGTTGTAACTCTATGTTGGAGATCGTCTAGAATGGTATGCTACGGAGAAGCTCTTCCCAGCCCCAGGGGATGTCACCTTGATTGATTGAAATCAGCCCTGGGGTGTCAGCTTACACCATGGAATTTGGCAAATACTGTAATACAAGTTTTCATGTACTGTTTTGTTGATTATCCAGACTTAAGCAGATTATGGAGAAAATGTTAATGCAGGTTGATCGTAACTGAGTGTGATGCTTGTTTTAAAACACGCAACTAAACATGGTGTGTGTTACGGGTATGTTCACCCGGCATTTGAAAACGATTATCCCGTTCGGCAAAGAAGTGGCTGACATCATCGACTGGCGAGTGAAGGTCAGATATACTACTCTGCTGTCTCGCTTTGATTTACTTGTTAAGATAAAGTATAAACCCACATGCGTGTTGGAACTATGCTTGTCTGTCAGGCAAAACCATATTTTGTCTATGGATACAAGAGTTTGGCAAAAGCCAACAGAAGCATTCTGTGAGAAGCAGTCACCTACATGGAATTCATATATTTTATATTTACTTTTATGTTTTATTATTATTTATAAGTTGTGTACTCTCTATACTTTATATCAGCAAAATCAGATGTATTTTTTTTTCAGAGAGCCAGGTCATAAATATTTACCAGCTTACCAGATCCAAATTTCCAATTTTTATGGGCTCATCGCTGTGCACAGATCTTGTCTTCTCCATATTCTCTGGTGATTTAGAGTTCTGGTGATCTTTCAGAGAAGGGACGATTGCAAGATAAAATGACCTGAAGTGTTTTCCTGGCAAATACTTTCTGAACTAAAGCAGTTACACTGAATTATTGTCTGACAAGAACAAGGGAGACTGACCAGAGCAGATGACTCCACACGGGAGACGAGGAACCTGAATGGTGGGGGTCATTCATGCACAAATTATTGACCCTCTGATTATTGCCATATCTAGCGGAAACTACTGGATTTTTGCATTCTGCTTACAATCAGAGATTAGTTGTTGCTTCAAAACCAGTGACCAGCCTGCATAAAACAGTGGAACCTTGGCAAGTTTTGTAATTAAAGGATCACAGTGATTCTTGATTTATACTCATTTCATAACATTTTGTTTGCCGTTGAGGCAGCCGTCATTTAAAAAAAAATACAAATGTGAAAAGATGTGTGTTCCTATGGATTTCAGCTGTCATTTAAAAATGCAAACCCTGTGCCCCTACATGCAGAGTAAGGGGGAGCTCTCAGTAACTTCTGTAAGGAGCGAGCAGGTGATGCCCTCCTGGAGGCAGAGAATTCTTAAGATGTCAAAAGAATGGGGGAGGGGGGGAAACAGAACCTTGGGCAGTTGTCTAAAATCAGAGCCTTCCTTGGGAAAGTGCCTTTGCTTATCACTTTTACTTGGTCTTGCAACCAATTCTGGGAGTCACCTTTAATATCATCCCTCAGAAAATTTAGTGGAGGCTTTTGCAAGTGTGGAACTCCATTCGCTGAAGTGCGAGTGGGCTTAGCAATACAGGGTTTGGATGACTTTGGGTTCAGTTGATGACCGTTTTTTTATATAGTTTTCTCATACACTTTTTGGAAGTTTGAGATCTAGTTTAACAAATGCCAATGGTGAATCTAGCTCTTATTACATATAGGATTCAGGGAGTGATTTATCCAGAGTCGTCATCTTCTCGATATTAAAACACAAATGAAAAGAATATCCCTCGGGATTCTGCAAGCGTCTGGCCAAGGGCTCATCACAAAGCTGATTCTTAGAAGAATTTCCTGCCTTAATTTCTTCCTTCCTCTTTGTCTCCTGGCCTTCTTATTCAGACTCCTTCCTTAATCTCTTCCCTCCTTCCTTCCCAAGTTCTTTGGAATAAAAATTATTATGACTGTGATAATCACTGCAAGCTTCTTCAGGTCAAGTTTCATTGTGTTCCCATTAGCAATACGTGCCTGCACGGTTAACTGACCTCGGGGAAGAAAGTCTCCTCGAGAAGCAGCAAGCCAGGGGTGGAGCGGGGGGGGCGCCGCCTGGAACCCCACTCCCCTCTGGGATGAGGTACAGGGAGGGCCGCAGAGCCCGATCCAGCCACAGAGCCACGGAGGAGGGGGCCGGCATGAACATGCGTGCTGAAGAATTCGGCACACAGAACTGAGAACGCCTCCCATGCCTCACCCGTACAAGACCGGAGGAACGCGACATGAGTCAGACCTGCTCCCTGTCCTCAAGGAGCTCACCGGCTAGAGAAGGCAGATGCACAAATAATTCTAACACACAGGGGTCTGGGCTGGGCCCCGAGCAAGGCACTTTCTAGTGAGCAGGGAAAACTTACATAAAGCTCTAAGCCATCACACTGGCTCAGGTCTGGAGACTCCAAGTTTAGGAACAAGGGGTAGTACTCAAACATTCGGAGGGGCCATCAGGCTACAGATGATGGTGTGACCCCAGAACCGGCACATTGAATGAAGCCAAGTAAGTGATCACAGTAGCGGCATCAGTAATAATAATCGCATGGCACTCACGTAGGACAGACATCGCAGCATGCACTGTTCGGGGGGTTTCGGTTCCATATCGCCAAGCCTCGCAGAAAATGTACAGGTCTCCCTGATTGCTACTTTGTATCGACGGGGGAGTGACTGGGAGAGGACAAGGGAATTGTAGCATCCTTTCTACAGCTCCTTAGGGGCAAAACTGGAAATCCGCACCCAGCTTGCCTCCCTCCAGAGCCACTGTGCTCTCTGCTAGGCACCTCTGCGGTACTTGCGTTCCTGAATCTATCCAGCTTAGGGGCTCGTGGAGGACACCTTAATACTGTATAGAGACAAGGGAAAAAACTAAGCATCAGAAACTGCGTTGACGTTGACATTTGCTTGTTTTCCATGTTAAATGTGGAAATCCAGTGTTTAGAGCTGGAGTCCAAGCTTAGAGAATATTCCCAGCCATGTGGACTCGGTGTTCGGTGTGCGTAAAAGCTGGATTCGTTAAATCCTGCCCCTATCCCCACTAACCCCTCCCCACCCCCAAGAGATTAGTCTTGTCCAAATAGCCGCTGCCCTGTTGGAACAGAGATGCGGAGGAGTGATGCAGAGCGTTCCAGAAATGCCCACGGTTATTCCCGGGCAAGTCACAAAGGGCTACTAGGTCTGCAAGTCGATTGTCACTGTCCAAAGCCTTCTCAAAGACATACCGGCTTGGCTTGAGGAGCTAAGAGAACACCGTGTACTTATTTTTAGCCTTTAATGTTTTCAGATGAGCACAGCTCTGAAATAGAAAAGCTGGCCCATTTTAGTGACATTTTCTCAAGGATATCACAACATTGTGTTTGCCTTCCCTTCACCCCAGATAGAGTCCAAGTGTTCCTGAATTAAAGGAAACTTCCCTTCGGGGAGATCAATAGAGAAGCAGTCGGGACTTGTGTTAATATTACGTCATCCAGATGGTCATAAGGTCCATTTGATGAGCCTCATTCACCTTTGAAGTATCAAAATTCACTGAAAGTTTATTATTTGTGTGCTTTGATTCTTCAAGGGCACACATTGACCCCAGGAGAGAAGAGAGTGCAGAATGGTAGAGGAAACCACAGAGAAAACTGGAATGAGCTAAGAGAATTTTTCATGTATCATTTGTATTTGTTTCTTTTTTTTTTTCTCATTACAATAATGGCTTGTTTATTCTGCACAACTTGTTTGCAATTACAGACCCTCTTTCAAAGCTGATTTCAACAGGAAATAAGAGCATGCGAAAAAAGGGAGAGCTTTGTGGTTGGTCAGTTGTAATTAGAGTGGATGCATATATGTATCATAAAACTGTTTACACCTTTACTCCAAATATTTTAATTTCAGATTCCTGTCATTGAAATTGAAAGCCTTAAAATAGTCTGTCATTCTAAAGAAATCATTTTAATTGAATTTCTTTCTTTTTTTTTTTTTTTGGCTTTCCAAATGAGATGATTTTTTTATTTTATTTTATTTTATTTTATTTTATTTATTTTATTTTATTTTATTTTATTTTTTTGTACTTGTTTCTAACAGACAAGGAAGAAGATTCAGGGGTGTCATTTTCCCAAGCCCACTGGGTGGGTGAGTGGTAGAGTTGAGGAACGGACAGACATTTGGCGAGATCTGAATGTCCGGACGTTCTTAATATACAAACTGCACAGTTTGATTTTATTTTCTTTCTGGTTTTTCTTTTTCTTTTTTTCCTGCAATGGAAAAATAGAGTGTAAATATGTGAGTATTCCCCTGTATCTCCAGGAACGTTTTGAAGTGTAAGACTTAATCTGCCCTAAAGGAAAACAGAAACAATAGCAAGAAAACAAACAAAAACAAAAACAAAACAAAAACCAACTACCCCAAACATGAGTCTTGAGTTTGCTCACTTAGGTTCTGCCTCTGTTCAAGGCTCTGTGGGTTTGCTCGCCAGTGGGTACCATGCCCCTGAGACAGCCGGTAGGGTGCATGGTCGGATTCCTCTTCTCTGCCGTGTATTTCCTGGACAAGGGAACTTTCCCGAGCTTCCTTGCTTATGTGAGGCCACAGTGACAGAGATTCATCCTGCCTGCCCTGATGTCCTTACTGGGGGATCCCTGTCCGCCCCTGCTCTGAGACACACCCCCCCCCACACACACACAGGATTCTGCCTGCCCTCCCAGCTTCAACTTGAATTCTGCACTCCCTCAGTGGGATTAGCTGCTCGATTGTTAGCCCTTGGCAAGGTGGCAGAAGCCGCACTGAGTTTCTCAGGTTTCCAGTGACTTTGTCCTACGCGCCATCTAGTCCCTTATTCTCAGCTGCTCCCGGAGCCCACCAGACTCAAAAGGCACGATGACTCTTCTCACCTTGCACCACTTCTACAGAAAGTGTATTTTCTTGGACCAGAGTAAGAAATTCTCCACTGTCACTTATTCTTTTGGATTCCCTCCACTCAGTATCTTTGTCATGTTTTCAAACTCATCAGAAAAACGTTGAATGTCAAATCGGTGTGGCAAACACTCCGAAGTGCTCTGCAGCATCCGGACTGGTGGATGCTGGCATGTTCTATGTGAGCCACTGAGCTGGTGACACATGGTTTCTTGTCCCCGTGACGATCCTGAGTATTCATATTCCCTTTTTTTTTTATTGTTTTCAAGATTTCATTTACTTATTTATTTAGAGAGTGAGAGAGAGTGTAAGAGAGAGCAGGAGCAGAGGGGAGGAGCAGAGGCCGAGCAGGGAGCCCCATGCAGGGCTCAATCCCAAGACCCTGGGATCATGACCTGAACTGAAGGCAGACGCTTAACTGACTGAGCCACCCAGGCACCCCTCATAGTCCCATTTTATAGCCAAAGATGCTGTCTCAGCCAGGTTAGGTCGCTTTCCCGTGGGGGTAGCACTAAGTCGGGGTGGGGCAGGGCTGATGAAGCAGGTTTTCCCTTTACTTTCTCCAGTTCATCCAGATACTGTTGCAGCGCAGGGACAGGAGCGGTCCCTCCTGCGGACTGATGTCACTTCCGAGCCACGATGGAAGGGAGCCGAGCTAGCTGCTTGGCTACATCAGCCAGGAATCCCAGTGGAAGGGGGCTGTTTTTCTCTTTAAAACAACAACCCGCGGCAGACAATAGCTGGAGATGTGGGAAATGTATGTAGGAAATCATTTTCTGGCTCAAAAACAACATAAAATGAAATGGAGCTGTGACAAAGTATGACGTTGGGATTTAGTGTTGCTCACGGAACATGCCTGTGCTCACTCTGTTTTCCACAATGCGCTGCATTCACCGTCACAGCACTACAGGAGACGCTGGGTAACCACAAATCACATGGCCAGCGTAGGGCCAGAGAGAATCTGGGAATATTAAATTTGCTCTACTAGGGACTTAGGAGAAATAGACAAGACCCCTCAAAAAGCAGAAGATGTCAACCACAGTCCATAGGGGGATTTACTGATTTGACAGCTTTGTGATTTGGGGGCACATCAGCTTCTCCCCACCCTGGGAAAGATCACAAGGGTATAAATGCTCTTTGTTGTAAAAGTCTCTAAAAGAGCTTCGGTGTTAAGATCAGATTGTATGTGGGTCCACGTCCTTAGGCTCTGCTCTTTGCTCTGTGTTCTTGGGCCAGGCGGTTGACCCCTCTGTGCCTCAGTTGTCTGGACTAAATATTTAAGCAACTAGAAGGGGCTTTTGGAATCATCTGGTCCATGATCCTTACTTTAGAAGAGAGGTAGCTGGACTCAGGATGCTGAGAGCTCGCTGAAGCCCACACAGCTGCCTAGCCGGTGTGAGCGCTGCCTGAGGCCAGGTTTCTGCCTCACACATCCGTGGTTTCACTATGACATCATTTTTCTGGGTGAGCAGAACAACACTTACCTACTCCTTTGTCATGACAACCTGAGCTCTGATGGTTTGAAATCTTATTCTGGGGCTTTCTCGAAGTAACGGAAGGTCTGGATGGTGCCCCATATTTTCTTTTGTGTATACAAACTTAAAACCATTATGCAACGGAAGGTGCTCTGGGTCATAAGTCCCAGAAAAGGACTCTAGAGATACTGAAAAATAAAGGAACTTATGGGATAATTATGGAAGTGAACAGAGATCAGAAGAAAGAGATAAAAATCGTATCTCTGAAGGGCAGGAACCAGTTTGGCTGCAGGGAATTCAGAGACAGTACACGGTGAATCTCCCCTTCTAGTGACAGTCCCCAGGAGAAAGAATATGAAGGGCTTCACCTGGGTCAGTATACGCCCACATCCACGGGCACAGGCACAGTCGCAAAGACAAGGCTGCAGCAGAGACCAGGCTCCCGGAGACTCTGAGGCGAGCAGCGCACCGCTCCAGTCCATCCCAATCCACACGCTATCAATACTGGCGCTGGCCTGGGCCTGGGGAAGCCCTTCGGGGGCCATGCACTTTCTCCACATCCGTCATATGTAAATGTCAGCGAGATGCTCGGTTGCTCAGCTTTCAGGAGGGGAGGGCAGCTAAGGAGCAAGAAACGCCCTTCAGTGCATCCCAACGTCATGATCCAGCGAGAAGCTGGGATGACCAGGAACATGAATTTGTCTGCTACCCTGGAGAGTAGAGCAGAAACTTAGGAAGGCAAGAAGCTCAGGACGGCAGACTTCGAATCATGACTTTGGGCAGCTTCAGAAGAAACCTGAAGAGCCATCCAAGTTAGTAACCCCTTCAAGGTTTGAGTCCTCTTTAGAAACGGCAGGGCTAAGAGTTACAGAGCTTCCTCTTGCACACCTCCAGGGGTGGTAAGATCAGTACCTTAAAAATATCTCTTGGCATTGCTGCTCAGATGTCCACGGTGGCAAGTGACTCTTTTATTCTAGCTTAAACTTGTCTTCCCTTCACATTCATTCATCCCCCCTTGGGTCACATGGGACATTTAATCCTTCTTCCAGAAAACTCTCTTCCCCTTTTACTACTTATACAGAGAAGGATGTTTGTGGCTAGGGTCCTCACCGTGCAGTCTACTCAGTGCCCTTAGCTCTCGTGTTTTCCCATCCTTTAAAAGAGTAAATGTTCTTCGATGAAGTAACCCCAGATCACTCAACGATTCACAAGCACGTATCTCATCTCTCATTCCTTCTATCAACTTTGAGGTTACCAAAATATTGTAAAGTCAACAATTCCAAGGAAAATTGCAAAATGATATGTAAGACAGAAGAAAAAGAGGATTGAAGCCCTAATGAGGTATAATAAGCAAGACTCCACCCCTTTCCTCCACAGTCCTATCATAAAGGAAGTTCCGGGTTTCACCAGCTTAATAAAGATATTTTGCAACTAGCATCACAGTCACCTTCTCAACCTTGCATATTCTATAGAGAGACTCCTCAACGATCAGGCATTTCCTTTTACATGTAACTTAATGAAGACAAGAAAGCGAATTTCTTCCTGAGCAAAAATGAGATCTAATAGCACGTGATTTTAATTTCTCCTACCACCCCTCCCCCCAAAAAGATATTTTTAAACCTGGAAAAAATACTAAAGACAAAGAAGCAGATTTTTTTTCTTGATCTAGAAAAAATTCTGTTTTGCAGAAACTATGATTATTCCCCAATTTCAATGAATATAATAGTACTTAATACACCATAAATCATTCCCTTTGGTGCTAATAAGTCTTCATAATACAAAATACGTCTGAATAAGATCATCTTAAAATTGAAAGGTTGCTAACTTATTAAAGAAAAACAATCTTTCATTTGATTGTTTATTCTATTTTTATGCACTTCAGCTTCCGCTGAGTAATACTGAATAAACTAACCATTCAGAAATAACTTTCCTGGAACACTGACAAGTGTATTCTTTTTACATTTAACCCAAAACCCACATTTCCAGTTTTGTGCTCTGCTATGTGCTTGATCTGATTTCTGCTTCTTTCTGAAATCTCTGAGAGTTTCGAGCTGCCCTCTGCCCATCCCTAACCTGCCCATTTCAGGAGGGAGCATTCCGACCTGAAGTGTCTCAAAAGCACAGGCTGAAATCTCAGATATTTTTCACGGTTAATAACTTCTCTCTGGGCATTTTTTTTCAGTACCTAGAGGTCCTAAGGAGTAAGAGTAAGAATAACTTCTTTTAAGACTTTTCAGAATGCCTGTCACATAATACATTAATAAATGCTCATTTAAAAGGGCCACACAACAGAGAGGGGAAGCCCTATGACGTCATCCCACAGAACCGAGCATCCATCAGGTGGCACCTCGGATATCTTATACCCATCATTGCTGTTTCTTGAGAACCCATCTAAGGAATAAAACCAAGTCTATTTTGATATCTTGCTGAGGAAAGTTCTTGTGCAGACCAACAAAAGCTCTGGTTAAACATTAGCCAGGACATCAGTTATGGAAGTTCCAAAGATCACAACACAAAATAATTTGTTGCTAGATTATATTTTTTTAAAGATGTATTTATTTGAGGGGGGCACTAGCATGAGCGGGAAAGGGGGGGCCAGAGGGAGAGGGATAGGGAAAGAATCTCAAGCAGACTCCCCACAGAGCATGGAGCCCAGTGCAGGCTCCATCTCAGGACCCCAGAGACCATGACCTGAGCCGAAAATCAAGAGTCAGATGCTCAACTGACTTAGCCACCCCTATTGCTAGATTAATTTTGATGCTTTTACATACAATGCACATTTGAAAGTGGATTTGATTCAGGACTGTTTTTGTCAATTGTTATTCCAAAAATCGAATATATCTTGGCATTTCTTGATTTTTAAAAATTCCTTTTAGTAAAAGCAAGAAGATTGCATCGCTCTCTGCTGATAAGCTCTTTGCTGTGATGTTTTGTAGTTCAAGCTAATGACCCTTCCTGTATTTCTGCAGTAAAACAGTCACTGATTAAAAAAGGTAAGAATGATTTCTTTTATTTGTAAATTAGTAGCTGTCACTCCAGGGAGGCAGGGACTGACAGATTTACACATATGGAGAGCGTTCATTAACCCAAGGATGACAGGACAAGAGATCTTCTGGTGATCTGTGGGTAATAGATTTCTAAAATAATACCACAAAGAATGCATCATAAGGAGATAATGCACTGTACCCATGAATGAAAACAGATGTTATACATAATATTTTTTCAAACGCACACGCAAAAATTTTTATATTGGTTTTGCAGACGTTCCACAGCCGTTACTAAAGGGTTAAAGCAAATTGCAAGAGATTGTCTTATTTGGTGGAATAAATACAAATAAAATAAACCACATGACTTTCTCATGTTGAAAGTCTCTTTACTCGGATAGCATTGTCTGTTTTCAGGTTACGTTCATGTTGCGACGATTTCAGATCATGCTGCAAGCATGTTGAGGGAAAGAAGCAACAACAACATAAAGTCGACGACACTAAATAAAAGTCCTTGGATTGTGTGATAAGGGGTATACATATATATGTCTGCGTGTTTCTCATGTATGTGAGAAACCCATCTTCAACGTCTGCTCAGCATTTAATATCAGCTATAGTTCGTGAAGTGTGAGATATTCTGTAGCCTTCAAGCGTCCAATCTCCATATTCCATTTTCCTGGGACAGAAACATCAGGCTTGTAATTATCTGTTTTCTACACCCCTTATGGAAAGAAGATATGAAAACCACGAGGTGGGGAAGCAGTTGAGGGAGCCTTGCCTAGCATCTCATGGTGGTCTACCAGGAAGACTATCAGAGAGCACATGGCATGGGATCACAGGCAATGTCTTAGAGGAGAAGTGTTATTGGGCCTCAAAGTCCAGGTGCTCCCTTGAAAATGAGGGCATTCCAAAGGGGTCTTCATGCTTTCTTAGAAGAGGCCATGTTTTCCAACAATCTGTCTTCCATCTACTTCTTAGTGTCATCTCCCTACCTCCCCCATAATCTGCAGTCTGGCCACACTGGGTTGCTTACAGATCCCACATTTACTTATGCATATGCTATTTTGTCAGCTGGGAATGCTCCTTCCACTTCTCTGACCTCATACTTACTTATTCTTCAGAGTTTAGTATAGGTATCGCATCTTGTAGAAAGCTCTTCCTGGCCCTTAAACAGAGTTCTGTGACCCTCCTCTTTGCTTCCCTGGCAAGAATTACAATAAACAAGGGTGGAAAGATTTGAAGGGAGTTCCCAGGCCCAGTTTTCATTGACTGCCAACCTACTAGCTTGGTGTAAGGACTTGTCTGTTTGGTTTAAATGTGCAGGGCCGGACTAGAATATATCCCTGTCCTACCACCAGAAAGTACTTCTTCTGAAAGACCAGAGTTTTATGACTTCTTCCTCAGTAATACCAAATGGATGACAAAAGCCAAGCCACAGAAATGTAAGAACCAGTAACAAGTCTACTTAGCTGCTCATGGGGTCCCTGAAAATGCAGGTATAATCTAGAAATTCCCTTCAACCAGAGCTAGACAATTTTTGTTGTCCTTGGTTGTCCTTATGGAACTGTAGATCGTGCATGATTTATCTGTCCAGTCTGTACCCAATCTCTTCTCCATGCTCTATTAACATATTTTCAGGTATATGCCTGAGGTGACAGATCACCAAGAACAAAGATCGTTGCCCCATTACAATTCAGTTAAGCTAAACAAACACGGACTGAGTGTAGTCGACATAGGTGAGCAAGACTCTGCCATGTTGTGGTAACTTACCGCTTCTCAAGTGTGGTCCCTGGACCAGCACAATGGACATCCACTTGTTAGAAATGTAGGTTCTTGGGCCTCATCCCAGAACTGCTGGGTCAGAATCTGCATTCTAACAGGATCTTCAGATGATTCTTATGACAATGAAGAGAAGGAAATATGGGAAGTCATCAGGTCCATGAAACAGCTAAGGGCCAGAGCAATCTAGGGTGGGCCAGGACCGTTCTTTTTGAACCTGTGTCTTGTTAAACCATTACCGTCTTGTCTTGCTTTCTCCATGCTTAGCTCGTAGTTTATTCTGACTACTGACACTAAATGCCTCTACTGAAACCGTGAGCTCTTCGCTGACACCTGACTAATCTGAAGCAAGTCAGTAGGTGAAACATATTAGCAACCGAACATTTTCCCGTGAATTGATCTCTAGAAAAGCAATAAGGTGAACACAGTGATGGCAGCCAAATCTTCCAGAGTGCTGATACGATCAGTTTGTTGGATGGATAAATAGGTATTGTTATAACATAGGCTGGGGGCAGATAACCTTCTAGCTAGCATTAGGAAATACTAGTTGGCATCCTTCTTTTCTAACTGCTCAGGAAACCGAGGTCCTCTGAGTTCCTCTGGGCTGTTCTTCGTCTGTGTCCTGGCTCATATTCTCTCTCTCTCTCTTTTTCACTCTCTCTCTTTCTCCCTCTGCCTCCTTTCCTCCTTCTTCCTGCCTCCCCCATCGTCTGTGACCTGACCGTTACCTTAAAAAGTACAACACATCGGTCCACCTCACACTGGGACTTTTGCCTCCCAATATGACCCCATTTCCCTTGCTGGATGGCTTGGCCAAGTCTGCCATTTTGTAAGCAAACCCTCCTTCCTCCATTTTATGATCTCAATTTTAGTTTCTTCAACTTGAAATGTTTTCTGAGTAAATAGGGATCTGTTTTCTTCAAAGCTCTTTCCAGTTTGGTGAGAAACGCTGGTAGGCCTCAGTGTGACTCTTGCACTTAGGAAGGGGGCAGGCACCACTGATTTTGTTTTATTGAATGCTTGCTGTTAGAACGAAGTACAATGGGATTAAGTAACTCGTTTCCTGTGGTCAGCACCAGGGATTTTTAGAGGTATAATGGATCAAATAGGAGAATGGAAATGATGCAAGGCTGGACACACTCACAAGGCGGTGACAGGTCCTCAAGATAGCTACGGCAGACATACAAAGAAGGTCCAGATGGCACCCGGGACGGCATCATTCCTGTGGGTTGGTGGTTAGAGAAGACATCCCACAGGAAGGGATTGGAAATAATAAGTCTTTAATGACTTATTATGAGTTTATTTATAAACCTGGCTGTGCTGTGGCAAAAATAGCGGTCAGATAAATCAATTTTTTATGGAAAATGGAACGAAAACAGATGATTCCTTTCCTGGAGATTGAATTTCTCCCCGTAAAGATGGTGGTTTTCGTATTGGAGTGTGGAGAGTCTTTCTAGATTCATGAGTAAAATGTTAAGAGCAGGAAAGAACCTCTCCTGGCAAAATAATTGGATGTAAATATAGTTCATGTAACCTAAAAGTTATATCCAGAGTTTTCTTCTACAAAACACAGGACCTTTTACGCTTAAGTTGCCCACCCCTGCAGGTCGTGTTCATCCTCTGTGCTTTCCAAGAGTGGGATCTTGCCTCTCCCCCCTCCTCCGTTCTCTCTCGTGAATAATTTCCTCCTTGCAAGAAAACCATGCCAAAAAGCCTTCATTATTTCCATGACATTGCTTCTTCGTGTTCTATTGTAGTTTTCATTCTACTCTGGGGACTGCAACACCCAATTCCTGAACTGCTTTGTGTTTTTCAGTGTGAGTTAACACATGCTCTTTTAGAAGAAGGGAAAACTTGCTTCCAAATCAACAAACTAACATCAGCTGGCTCAGAAAGCCTCACAAACTCCAGATGGATTTTACCTGGGATCTGATTATGCTCTGAGATACTGGGCTTTCCCCCACTGGTAAAAGACACATACATTTAGGCAGAAATATGGGGATTTTGACAGAATCAATGTTTCAAGACTTGGACTCTGCCTTCAGACAGATCTTAGTTCAAATCCTGGATCCATCAATTTCTAACTATAGGAATCTGGTAAATTACTTAATATTTTTAATACATAGGACCATCATCTGAATGTGCAAATAAGGATAGAACCCACTTATAGGATTGTTGTGGAGATTAAATGAGATAATTTTCCTTCAAAATGGTTAGTATCAGTTGGGATTTAGAAAACATTCAATAAATGTGTGATATTATCAGAGGAAGATTGCTAAATGATTAGAAATCCTATGCACCAGGTTTTACATCATGCAGATTTGATTCTCAGCTTTGTGGCCTTTAGTAAGTAGCTCTGAGTCTCGGCTTTTAAACTCACAGAAAAGATATAATAAGAACTATGTCACTTTCTATGCTTGAGAGAAGAACCTATAGGTTTTACTACGTAGGCGTTAAATCTCATTATGTTTTATGACATGAGTCACCCAGCAGAAGATATGAGATGATCTCAAAAATATACCCAAAATAAGAAGATGAAATTAATAATTGTGGGTCATGGGCTGGATTAAAGTTTGGAGGAGAAAACAGCTAAAATGTGTAGAGCTATTCAACGTAGAAGTACATGGCATAGTTTCTTGTCCTGTGATTAGATTTAGACCAAAATTTGACATTAGACTTCCTAAAGGCCAGAGGCAAAAGAGAAGGATGGCCAACTCGAGAATCTCAAGTATCTCTATCCCTAAGGTAAAAATAGAGCAAATTTACAGAAGAAATTACAATTATTTGTTAGTTTGTTTTTTCCTAAAAGCAGGGGTAACTGCTTCCCCCCACCCCCTTGCTTTGTTTGTTTTATTTTGCTTTCCTTTGAGTCCCATTGCTGGGTCAGCACCATGTTACATGATACTGTTGGAATTCTGCTGGTCCCTTAAGGTGAAGGGTATCAGAGAGTCTCCCCAGCAGAAGTAAATTATCCTCAGAACGGAGAGGAGCTTCACTTTCCAGCTGGCGGGCAGCTGGTGTACATGCTCGACTTTTTGATGAATGGAGTCATTACATTATCTGTCTCCTGTATTCTAGACCACCCAGCACCTTCTTGGCGTTGTCTGTGGATGAGAATAATGGCCCCTTTGTTACACTCGCCAAAGCAATGCTTCTGCAATGTGACCCACTGAAGAACTGTTTCTGGGCTGAGCAATTTCCTCTCTGACAGTGTGGCCTTTTTTGAGCATGGGAGCGCTGTCTGGAGGCTGGAAACATACCCTCCTCACCAAAGGCACCGTGAACGTTTAGATCAGTACACTACCTCCTCCCCCCCCACACCCCCCCACCCCCTGCCATTATCATCACAGTCATCGTCACTTATGGAAAACCTCCTGTAGACCAGATAAATTATATATTATTTCAGTTAATTTGACCAACAAGTCTAAAAGATCTAATACTGATTTTGATGTAAGCACCATCGGTAAAATAATCTAATTCGTGCCGTAAGGAAGTTGCGGGATAGGAACTATATTCCAATTCCAAAGTCTGTGGTCATCCTCGTACACAATAATAATCCCATGGAATAATATTGCTGGAAGGACCTTAGAAATCAGGTATCTGAATCTTTTTACTCTTGATTCAACCAATATTTACTGTGTACCTATAATGGACCAAATACCCATCTGAGCCATGGAGTGAACAAGACATAGAAAGTCCTGTCTTTTGGAACTTCTCTTCTCAGGCAGAGACAGACTATAAATAATTCATTCGGTTTGAGGTCAGTCAAAAAATTATGTTTTTTATTTTGTTTCATAGCTCAGGATTTTCTGTAGCAGAGTCAGTCTCAGACCACAGATTACTATTACAAGTAGTAGATGTCCTGAGAAACACATTCCCTACTGTTGCTACATTATAAAGAATATCAGTGGAGTTGCTAACTTTAAACGATTCTTTAAAAAATATATTTATGTCTCCTGATTTTTTTCCCCAAAACTTAACTAAAATCTTTTCCTAGTAGCATTTCATTAAACAGTTCAGGACTGCAGAGACTGGTAAAAACATGGCTTTTACCTGTTCTCTTTTCAGTTCACAGTTGAGATAGGAAGTTGTTCAAGTAAGTTTACTGTATAAATCCATGGGGCAAAGTTAAAAGCTTCCTCGGAGTAATTTAGAATCCCTCCTTGTTGATTCTTGTGAACAGCGGTAAACTGGCAATGATAAATGGTTTGTTTTTAACAGTGGCAGGATCCTTTGATTTGCTACAAACAAGAAATGGCCATTGGTGAGTTCCAGATGAACTCTTGCAGGGAATGTGATATTTTTCTTTGGAATTTTGGTTTCTTGGTATTTCCTGTTCCACTTAACATGCCATTATTTGGGTAGTGATAATTTGTAACTTAGACCTGTTTCATCTAATTGTAGTTTTTTTTTTCTCCAGCCAAGATTTATCTATTGAAAAATGAATTTAACTCTTTATAAATGTTTGAATAAGTTAATTGGACCAAAATATTATTGCTAGTATGAAATATAAAGACACCACGAAGTTTTTCCCAACACTTAAGCCTTCACGTACTTGCTGTTAAACTTGCAATGGACCAATCTTTCGATGTAGCTCATGAACTTTAAAAAAAAAATTTTTTTTTTTTTGTCCAATTGCTAGTTGACAATCACTGTTTTCCTTTTGCCTAAAAGATAACTGTGATTCCTTCCTTATCATTTTCAAGTTCAATTTCTTGACTGAGTACAGGAACTTGAAAGCACTTGTGGAGCGATCTTTGTGCAGACTTCTCGAGGGTTTCTGTTTCCTTTTATCTGGTATAAACTTCTAGAGTTGTCTTTCTCATGTCTAATTCAACGTTTTTTAAAATTCATTCACACTTTCAGAGACTCTCCAAAACATTCAAACTCACGGCAACAAGCTCTCTATTTTGCATTCGCTGGTTTAAAAGGGACTTAATCAAATTAAATAATTGACATGGCAAGGAAACTGGCATAAACAAGTCTGGGAACAAACACAGCTAAATGGGTAGGCATCAATTTGACTGGTGAAGAGAAGAGAAACATCCTGGTAGAGTGTGCCAAGAGCAATAGTTAATCTGGCAAGTCCGGGAAGGGGAAATTAAGAGAGTTTCTATTGTATGATCAAGATGGAAGTATTGGTAAGTGATACACAATTTAAAAGCTGTAACTTTTCACTGAGTTTTTGAAATGTTAATGAGATTGGATATCATCAGTGTGTTTAGTGGCCATTTATATTTTCTTCTTTTGTAAATTTCCTAGTCAAATCCTTCATCCATCTTAACTGCAATGTTAATTTCCTTTTCTCCTATCACTCTATAACAGATTTTCTCATGATGTCATATGTTGCAACTGTATTTAATCTTTTTTTTTACTTTAACCTCAATTATAGTGGGGGTTTTTTGTTGTTGTTGTTATTCAGAGGTCTGAAATTTTAATATACTCAAATCTACCAAACTTGTTTTTATACTTTCTGAGTTTGAGGTGGAATTAAGGATTGTCTTCCAAACCCTGTTATAAAAATATTCATCAATATTTTAGTCTAGTGAGTTTATGACATTTTTAAATGAACTTAATTAAATTTTGTATATATTACAGATATTACAATGAGTTGAGAACAAATGTCTGTTCCTCCTCCAATCCCTTCTCAAGGCTAGTTAGTTGTCCTGAAGGTATTTACTGATATCGATATGTATACCACCTTCATGACCCATTCAACCCCATCACATGCGTAGATTTCAGGATTCCTTACTCTGTTACATTGAGTTGTTGATGAACTCCCAAGTCAACAACCAAAATCTGTTCATTACAATGGTGTTCTATTAGGTTTCAATATTTGGTGGGGCATCTTCTCTCATTATTCTTACTTTTCCAAAAATATGTTAAGTATTTTAATTAGTGTATTCTTCCAGGAGATTTGAAAAGAAAATTTCTATTTCATTAAAATTCTTATTTCCATTAAGTTGAATATGAAGATAGTTTAGAGAGAATAAGCAGCTTTACAATGTTGAGATTTCAAGTACAACGTATTCTAATTTTCTGTGCATCTGTCTGAAGAGGTTTACATTTTTGTTCATATAGGCTGCAAATATTTTAATTTAAGCTAATACCTAGTTGTGTTGTGTTTCAATGTTACTATGACTGTGGTCATTTTTTCCATCACATTTACTACATAATTATTATTGCTGTATATGAAACTTATTCATTTGTAAGTATTTTTGTAACCAACAAACTTACAACTACCAAAGCTTTATAAAACACTTCCAGTTGCTCTTCTTGGATTTTTAAGTTGAAGATTTTTATTTATTTATTTTTTAAAGATTTTATTTATTTATTTGACAAAGAGAGACAGCCAGCGAGAGAGGGAACACAAGCAGGGGAAGTGGGAGAGGAAGAAGCAGGCTCCTAGCAAAGAAGCCTGATGTGGGGCTCGATCCCAGAACGCCGGGATCACGCCCTGAGCCGAAGGCAGACGCTTAACGACTGCGCCACCCAGGCGCCCCATTAAGTTGAAGATTTTTAATCTTCCATTGGAAATTAATGACAAATTTGCCTGCTACTTGTTGATATTTACAACTCTTAATTTTGTCTATTCAATCATTTATTTTGTACTTGCTTCAGTCTTGAAAATGGCAGAGAAAGGAAAGGAAAGATAAATAAATACAAAACAATCAAAGGTAACAGACATGAAGAACAGCCACTGGAAATCCAATATCTCGTTAACCAAGATCTAAGAGATCACAGAAGAAATCAGAAAAAAAATATTCTAAAGATATAAAATATATACACACATTTCTTGAAATAGAAGAAGACCCAAATCCTCTCCATCCATTCCCATCTCTATAGTCTGAGAATACTTCTCCATCTCATTTTCTTTAAGGTTGCTTATAAGACTTCCTCTGACCCATGGAATATGGGTGCTATTTCAAGCCAAGATCTGAAGAGGCATCACAGGTCAGTCACCACTTTGAACTTCTGACCTCCTTCCCAAGAAAGACATGCTCCAGGTATCAAGGTTCCTTTAGCCTGGACTCCGTGCCACATACCCTGCTCAGGGCTAGGAGGTGAGCCTGGGCCAGCAGCGTTCAACTGACCCACAGTTGAAAAGCCACAAACCAATGGGCTGATGAGAGAGTGAGAAATAAATGTTTTTATTTTTTTTTATTTTTTTTAAAGATTTTTTTATTTATTTATGTGACAGAGAGACAGCAGCGAGAGAGGGAACACAGCAGGGGAGTGGGAGAGGAAGAAGCAGGCTCCCAGCAGAGGAGCCCGATGTAGGACTTGATCCCGGAATGCGGGGATCATGCCCTGAGCTGCAGGCAGACGCTTAACAACTGTGCCACCCAGTCGCCCAAGTGTTTTTATTTTTGTAAGACACTGTTGGATTACTATACCATCTATACTATACTAATATCCATGGTATTGGGGGAAAAAACAAACAGTTCAATCATATTTTGATCAAGTAAGTAAACTTCAAGGATAAAGAGCACACCACAAAGCAGTTTCTAGACTGAGATTACTAAAAAAGGAAACGAAATTCTTCCGATTCAGACATTGCTTCAGCAATATTAGAAACCAGCATACAGGGGCGCCTGGGTAGCGCAGTCGTTAAGCGTCTGCCTTCGGCTCAGGGCGTGATCCCGGCGTTCTGGGATCGAGCCCCACATCAGGCTTCTTTGCTAGGAGCCTGCTTCTTCCTCTCCCGCTCCCCCTGCTTGTGTTCCCTCTCTCGCTGGCTGTCTCTCTCTCTGTCAAATAAATAAATAAAATCTTTAAAAAAAAAAAAAAAGAAACCAGCATACATTAAAAAAAAAAATTCTACAGAGATTTGAAAGGAAATTTGTATGACCCAATTTTTTTTCTATCACCAGCGAAGTCACTGTACTAAAGGCAACAGCAGTGACGTGATTCTCATGATAAAAGATCTTAAAAACCAGAACATCTGTGATCTTGAAAAATGTGCTTGAAATAAGAACCAAAATAAAGACGTCATAAGTGAGGAATTGATGGTTTATGAAGAAAGGTTGGAAATATGTTATCAATTTAAACATGGTATCACATCAGAATAGATAATTGCAAATGAAAAACTACTCAATATAAAATAATAGTTTGCAAACTATTATTGTTGAAGTTCACATTCATTCCCTAGTTCCAGTTTTTTATAAAGTTTTACTCCCTATTCTTTCTTTCTGTCTGTCTTTCCATCTTAATTTTTGTTTATTTCTTTCTTTTATTTTACGATTTCCAGTTAGGACACATTTACTTCCTCAAATCAACTGAATACTTGCGATAATACCATCCTAGATTGTGTGTGGGTATGCTTCACCATGGCTCTTTACGTATAAAACAGATTTTTAATTTTCCAAGTGGCTAATTGTTCTTTAATTTTATAACTGGAAACTGTTATTTAATCTCTGAGTTTCCATGTTTGACATCTAAATATGGGGATAGACATTACAGTATGCAGTATTTCAGTGAACATTGAAAGATAAAATGTATGTGGAAATGCCTATAAGGGAGAAGACACTCAACAACTTGTTAGGTATCTGGACACATAAGTGGGTATGTCCAGTACCCTCCCAGATGTATAAAAACACCTGCTAATATTTCCATGACTCACCAGACCATAATTTCTTTTTTTTTTAAGATTTTATTCATTTATTTGACAGGGAGAGAGAGAGAACACAAGCAGGGGGGGCAGCAGGCCAAAGGAAAGGGAAAATCAGGCTCCCCATTGAGCAGGGAGCCCAATGCGGGGCTGGATCCCAGGACCCTGAGATCATGACCTGAGCTGAAGGCCGACATTTAACTGAACCACCCAGGGGCCCCCTCCAGACCATAATTTCTTAGAGAACTGGGACTCATCTTTTTTATCTTTCCATATTTGACTCTAGTACAGTGCCTAGCCCATCACCACCCCTCTGGAGACCTGAGTTGAATGCAGGTAGAAAGGGACTTAAAAGGCCCCTCCCACACTCCCTTAAGAAGAGAGCTCACTTAAGAAAATATACTTCTCGTCTACATTTGTTTCCCATTAGTCTTTCACCAAGGCGATTCAACTTTTGATCACTGGGGACACAGAAGGCCCAGTCTTTCTTGCTGTTCACCAGTCTGCTGACCCGTTCCCAAAATGATAGTCTTTTCTGGAAAATATTTAGGAAGTGCAGTGCTTTTCTTGGCCATCTATGTAAACACATTCAGAACATTAATATGTGGCTGACACTGTGCTATATGTGTTCACAATGATTATTTCATTTAATTTGCATTGCAGTTTTTAAGATGGATATTATCAACCACATTTTGCAGATGAGAAATGAAGTTTTAGACATATTGAGTGGTTTGCCCACAGCTAATAAATGTCAGAGCACAGGTTTTGAACCCGTCTTTCCAACTCCACATCTAGTTCTCATTCCTGATATTTCACTGTCTAACAACATCTAGGCGAACGTAGCTTTCTGTTTCCCTTTCTCCCTTCTGTCCTTTCTCCAAATACTGCTCATACGGTGGAATGGAATTCTAAAGAGATAGAAATAAATTCATTTCTTTTGGAATTCCTTTTCTTTGGAGTTGTTCCCAGTTCTTGTGTGAACCACGGTTCAACTTCTACATCCTCTCTTTGACCCCAGCATCCTCTCAGATCCCTTTCCCAAGAATCCTCTCCCATCTCTTCTGATTGATCACCTGGTTTGCCTCGAGACAAAAAACAATGGACTCCAACCACCCATCATTGTCTACAGTAAAATTCTGCAACTACCTGCATAATTAGCCTTGCGTATCTTATTGAAGCAAGTGTATCTAGGAAAGTAATGGATTCCCCAATTTTTTCTTTAATGCACAGAGTATTCAGGAGAAGATTAAATGAAATGGTCAGACTTTTTTTTTCTTCATTTAATCATCCATTCATTTACTGACTTAGTGTTCACTTTGTATAGGAATTCCATTAAATGTAAAGAACTCACATGTAAGTTATGTTCTCTGTACACAAGGACACCAGAATCCTGGAGGGGAAGCAAGAAGTAAGCATTACAAAATAATGTGGTAAATTATCTAAGAGGTGGCTAGTGCATAGCAGTGTAAGGATTATAGAGGCAAGTTAACCTGCATTTGAAACCTGGCTTTCACGTTTACTTGGGTGGGTGCAGGACTCTAAGTCTTTTTTTTTTTTTTTAAAGATTTTATTTATTATTTGAGAAAGAGAGAGTGCGCGTGAAAGAGAGCACACAAGCAGGGGGGAGAGGGAGAAGCGGGCTCTCTGCTGAGCAAGGAGCCACGTGGGACTCGATCCCAGAACCCTGGGACCATGACCTCAGCCAAAGGTAGATGCTTAACTGACTGAACCACCCGGCACCCCAGGACTCTTAGTCTTGAATTCTACTTTTCTTATCTGTAAAATTGAGTTAATATCTACCCATACTGTCATTATGAAGATTAAATGAGAGCACAGAGCACATGACCTGAAAAAAGAACCTAATATATGCCATATTCTCTCCCACGAGAGGAAAGGAGCAATAATAGTAAAGTATTTTTTCTCAAAATTAAGCCCAGGTTAAGAAACCAAAATAGAGAAAAGTTTCACGTTCATTTTGGGATAAAATTACACAAAATTTGTACTAATGTTGCTTACACTTTGTGTTTGATCCAGTAAGACCTAAATAAACTAAAATATTAGTAATTAAGGAAATGGGGGGGCAGGAAGAGAGATGTGTAAGACTTTACTAGATTGTTCAACTAGTTGGCTTAATTATCCATCACTTTTAAAATTATTTTAGAATTATTTAAAATAATTTTTACATCACAGTGCTAGAGTGGAAGCCACATGAGAGAAATAGGAATTCACATGGGGGGAAACACTGTACGGATAAAGTCTAGCATACACTGGGCCACCTTTAGAAATAGCAACTTTCATGACACCGAAAGAATTCAAATAAATGTGGTTCCATCTCTTATCAAAAAACATGTCATAGAAAGAAGCCAGGTGTCTAGTAAATTTTGAGAGAGACCTTGAGGCTTTATTAGTCATTCCTGTCTCTGGGAAGGTATGCACCTTAGCCTGAGTGCCCCAGCTCCCTGGATAAGCAGGATCCTGGGAAATCCCTTCTATTCTGCTTTGCTTGGAAGGAGGGCTGGTGGGATCTGGGGGCAATTCACACCGCCAGCTTGTCTTAAACTTCAAACACAAAACAGAAGAGAGGAGTTGAGCACTAAATTTGAAATCTGTGCTCTTAGTCTTAAAGTTGTTTTGTTGTTGCTGCTGTTTTATTCTGTTTTTAAAAAGGGGTACAAAGTGATCATCTGTTGTACATAGAGCCTCCTTCCGCATCTCGCCTCCCACAAAGTGAATGGAGGGTTCTTGTGGTCAACGCCAATAAGAACTCTCTGGATTTGCATAGGACGTTCCAAGTGCTCCTGACAGTGACTCAGGGACCCACCCAATGAAATGGGAAAAGGTGGCCCTACTAAGGAAAGACTCAAATGCACAGTTTTGCTGCGTCCCACCAGCCCAGAGACCCCACTGGCGCTGCCCCCTTCCACAAGTGGGACTGTGCTTGCTCCTAGGAATCCTGTGTTGGGCTTTAACCTCTTTCCGTTTATAAGGGATGAATCCGGACGTAGTTTCTGCATGTGGAGATGGGATGTGATGGTGGGGCCTCACTGCCATAAGAAATGGACCCTGGGCTCCGGCCTTCTGGGAATGACTCTGTGTTCGCTTACATGAAGGATGCCTACTTTGTGCTATTTTAATAAGCCCCAGTGTATGTATTTGGACTCTCTGGGTTTAAACCCTAGCTTTCTACTTGCCTGACTGTAGGCAAGTTAATTAACCTCTCTGAGCTTCGGGGCTTCTCAGAGTTAAATGAGTTTACTCATGTAAAATTCTTAACCTGGCACCTGACATCTATTCAGTTAAGTTGGCCTCGATATTGTAATTAGTGCTGTAACAAATATAATGAAGGCTTTTTAGCTTTTTAGTCTAACTCACAGGCCCCGTCAAGCACTAATCTGAATCAATGGCCCCATGCGTCTCTCTCTTCCCACCCTTTCTCGGTTCCAGTGTCTAGCTTCTGCCACTCTGATTGCCCTCCTCGTCCGATGTTTGCCCACCTCCTGATATCCACTGCCAGCACCACTGTTCCGACCTCACAGGTTTGAGCACAAGTTTCTCTTAGGGTTAAGCTGGTCCTTGGTCATGTTGCATAATATCTCTCCTTTGTCCCACCCAGGGTGTTTTAACTATTTCCATGCCATGAACTTCCTTTAGCGTGTGATGAAGTCTATGAACCCATTTCAGAATATTTTAAATGGGTAAAACAAACAAACAAATGAGGATTTTAAAGGAAATAAGTTACGTTGGAATACATTTATTCATATTAAAATAAGTGTACGGTATGGTTAATATTTGTGTTTCTTTAACATACTACATTTTTAAAAATCTAATGGCGATCTAATACATACCAGAAAACTGAAGTAGCATTGGGTATAAATTTCCAGATATCTACAACTGTAATGGGATATAAAATATGTGTGATATCTATTGATTTTACAGGTACTGCAAATGTGACTGTGTTTTCTCTCCTACCTTCATAAAGGACATGCTAAATTTTAGCTGGAACTTACTGAAAATAATGATGTGATTTTTTCCCATCTATACTTACAAACTCCTAAATTCTATCCCCAGACCTCTTGGAGGGTTCATGGACCAGAAATCAAGAATCCTTGGTCTAGCCCAGCATCTTCCAGAGGCTCCTGCAGCCAACATCGCTGGTGAGCTCTCTCTAGATGTCTGCATGGGTACCAGACTGTCTCAGGTGCCTGAAAACCCTCTCTCTGGGGATCATTGTACCATCTCTTCACAACGGATGAAAATCTCCAAGTTTCAAGGCACAGGTCAACCCAGCCTTCCTTGAGAAGCCTTCCCTGACCATGGATCCTGTGGCATTCTCTCCTTTCGTGACCTTCACGCCTCTGTCCAGCATTTGTTATTATTCCAGAAGACTGAAGGCACTTGTGTTGGAGGTTTATTGTTCTAGGCACTGCTTGGAAGTGTTTGCCTTGCCTCACTACTACATTTTATAAACGTGAAGAGCGAATGTCAATTATCATCATCATCTCAAAAAATCACTCTGTATTTTACAAAGCTTATAAAGCGATCTCATTTCATTCTTGTACCACGTCTCTGTGTGTAGGTAGGATCGCTACCATAACCTTGATCTGACATATGAGAAAAAGCCAGGTGGCTTTCTATAAGGACCTAGTAAGCAATAGGAATGCAATCCCCTTTCTCCTGCCTCTTTGTATCTACATCCCTCCAACGGCACTGACTTTGGCAATAACAGCAAGTTAGTCAATATCCGGTGGCTGATTCTTTTAAGACCTCTCTCCATCAAAAACCTCAAGAACGGCAGTTGAAGCGGTCACTGTCTTCAGCAGGGTGGTTCAAGACCTCACGGATCGCAAAGAAGAGTCTTCAAGAGAAATCGCACTTCAGAGTTCTCTCATTGTCCATGCTACTCTGTTTCTAAAACCGTTGCAAGGCTGAGTCTGGCTGTCCATTTAAAGATTGCCAGAAATAAAAAGGCAAAGCATGTAATCACTCACAAAGAATCTGGAGCCGTTTCATGCAACACCCTCATGTTAAAGAGGAAGAAACCGAAGCCAAGAAAAGGAAATGAGCATCACCAAGGAGCAGGAGAGGACCTACATCTCCAGTGTCCCACTGAGATTTTAGGTTTATTTGTTCCAGTAATTACCATTAACTTCACAAATGCACTTTCTTTTGCAAGATATAATCAATGGGGATATTCATGAGTGCCTACTCAATGCAAAGTACTTTCCCAGACACTCTTGGAAATAAAAAAAAATATATTAAACACAGTCTTGAGTTTCCTCCATAATATATTTTTTGTGCAAAAATATCCATGTTATAAATTTTAAATCGAGGATTTGATAAAGCTACATGCAATTGTGTAAATACATGAGCATATGTAGAAAAATGTGTATGCCTGCTTACTCATACGAATAATCGGAGGTAGCTATGTCACACAAAAATATACACGCAAATAAGTACATATATGAGGTATCACACTTTTATGCAAACAGAATTTTTATATATGCAGTGCAAATGAACGGGCCTGGCTTATAACTCTATGTAGAAAGCTAATCAGAACAAGGCACGCTTAGTGCATGCTATATATAATATGTATGTCAAATATATATGTAAGTAGACATTTATGCACATCTTCAGCTGCCTGTATACATATACAAAGCAGAGAGATATAGGCATAATTTAAAATACATTTATATGTTAAATGCATAAAATATGTACACGCATACATACATACTATACTTAGACAATAATGTGTGTGCATAAATCTTCATATAAATCCACATGAATTATTTTAAAATTCAGTGCTTGTTCATTTGGTCTCTCTTCCTTGTATCCTTGACACCCTTCACTCCACCCTATTTCCTTAGTAAACCCTCCAAGATGGGACTATTTACTGAAATGCTTCACACACCCTCATTCTTCAAGCTACACGCCCTGTTTGGGTGCTGGCTGTGTTCCAGAGTGGAAAGCCAATAACCCAAGTGTTCAGGAGATGGGACAAACAGAAGGGAGCTGGGGTTGGAAGGAATTCTGGAAACAGCTCATAACGACGTTCTGTTGAGCTCTGACAGAGCTTATGGACCTGGAGCCACATTACAGGGCTTGTGGCTTTGTTTCCTCAAATGAGGTGTCTCTCTTCAGCCTACATGGCTTTCCAGCCAACTCAACCTGTGTGACTGCTAAGAAAGTCCCCTGGAGTCCATCATGCGAGGAACAATGGAAAGTATAATTTTAATTGCAAAAATTGCATGAGGAGTTATGAAATTGAAAACTATTTGCAAAAGTCATTTCCTCAAATAATAAATACCATTGAGAGCAGGTGGATGGTTTAGTTATATATCCCTTGATTTGATAAGTAACTGCTCTCCACCTGCTGTGACTGTGCTGGCCACTGAAATAGAAAGATGGAAGCTGGCTGTCCCCCGGAGAGCTCACAATGTAGAGATGGGCTCGAGCCCAGAGAATGCAGCACGGTGTTCACAGCTGACTCAGGTGTGGGTGCACAGGAAAGGGTCCCCTTGAGACGTGATGGGTGAACAGGAGGTGGTTAAGAAAGAGGACAGGAAGGCACCATGACAAAAGGAACAGCATGTGCAGAAACATGGAGATGATGACAATCAGGCGATGTTGGGGAGAAATCACTTGTGACTGGAGGAAGGAGGCTGGGGAGGGGGCAAGGAGCAGGGTTCCGGGCAGTACACAGGGGAGAGTGGACCGTCAGTAGCCTGGATTTGCGAGAAGACAGGGCCAGATGGGTAACATTCCAAAGCACCAAACAGGACTTCGCATTCATGTTAAAAATCAGTTAGGGGCCATTGCAGTGTATTTGTGATCTGAAAAGTCCCAGTCTGTAAACCTAAAACCAAGTAACTATAAAGCATTTTATGCCTCAATTTCTTGCATTCCTCATTAGGTTTCAGTTATAGTTAGAATATATTTGATGAGAATTTTATTATCCATTTTTCAACTTAAGTATATGTGTTACTTAAACCAAGGAAAAGGCAATATTGAAGTTCCTACTCCTTTACTAAATGCAGAAGAAATGTACAAGACGCAGCATTTTATATGAGTGACACATGGGTATAGGGGAAAGATTACAGCTTTGGGATAAAGTACATGAAGGGCCCAGTATTAATGGCCTGTCTGTATCCAAACAACCTCTTTGCAAGTGTGACTTTAGAGCTCCTCCCACCTGCAGATGAAATCTATTCCTCTAACTTAAATCCTACCAAACAGATTCAACACAATATTCAAAACAAGCATCAACACAATACTCTACCTTGGGTTGGCCAATGGGGTAAGGTCGATGTACAGAATGACAGCTTGACTCCCAGGCCCGCACACTCAAGCTCTTGACCAGGGACCCCTGCCATTCCTGGGGAACAAGCCAGGCCGAGAGGCCATGTGGGACAGGAAGCGGGTCTTCCCAGACAGCACCATCCAAAGTAAGCCTGCACCAGCCAACCCAGCAGCTGACCAAAGACCCAGGAATGAATGCAGCCCCCATCAGTGGATCCTGGCCCAAATGAGCAGAACTTCCCACGTTGCCTATAGACCAGTAAGCAAAAATAAATGCCAGTCGTTGTTGTTCACTGAGGGTTTGTGGTTGTTCATCACACGTTGTTCTTGTGGCACTAGGTAATGAATGCAAGTTTGGGATCCAAATGCTTGATCGAAGCCCTTGCCCCTCCAACAGTGAGCTCCGTGTCCTTGTGAAAGGCATTTCATCTTTCTGAGTCCCGATGTCATTCTCTATAAAATGGGAATAACCCGTATCCATCAGCAGGACTGCGTGAGGCTCTGAGTGACATGTAGAAGGTTGGTATTTACTAAACACTCAGGAACCAGTGTTTTAATTATTGATTCCTCTGCATCATTGCGGGAGCCCTGAGGCAATGCCTCCAACAGCACAGACCTTTAAAAGTCATGATCTCTGTTGAGGCCAGCAAACCAGTGCTGTGAGGTCAAAGTGGTTTGGAGGTTCTGAGCACCTCTTCTTTAAGCCTGACTTGTGAAACCACCAGTTAATTTAAAACAGCCTCCTGAGGACAACAGAAGTCTCCACGACCGTAATGACCACCGGGCTGGGAGCCGACTTCGTGTTCTGAATGGTAGGATCTTTGTTTCCCTGTCTGGGCCCCACCGCCATTCTGCGTGCTTAGAGACCTCCCGCCAGAGCTCAGCAATGGTTAGCAACTGGGGAGTCCCACTCAGACCACCCAGAAGCCTTAGCTGATACACTTGGCTGCCTAATTGGAACATGAACTGATGGGAGCGCGATGTTCCAGCAGCCTGGGCTTGCCGGCTGCCCTGACTTTGGCTCTCGGGGTCACTCCGTGGGGGGAGGCAACGCCTTTGATCTACAAAGCCCACATCCACTTTGATCCTGGTCACCTTCGGGGTCAATCTTTCAACAGCTGGCCCTTCCCACCATGTTGGTCACCTGCGCCCTGAGACAGACATTTAATATTTCCAGATGGAGAGAAACCACGAGAGATGCTTCTGTGGTGAAGCCATAAACACAACCCCAAGGGGATCCGAGGGACTGTACACATTGTTTTATCCTTTAGAATTCTGTTCACAATAGCAAAGGAAGGACATACATTCACCGATATCCCACCAGACAGCAAGCAGGCTCTATTATACCCGTTAGCACAACCAACTTGAGATCAATTGCTATCCACGCAACTGTGGGAGATCCTCACACTCTTCCAATCTCATTTTTCCCATCCGGGAGGAGCAACAATTTCTTTAGTAATAATAAATGTGAAGTGCGTGGTACTTCAGTACGACCAAACGCAGTTCTCACACCAACTGCGTAACTGAGACACCCCCTCCCACTTCAGAGACGAAGAAATAGATACTCAAGGGCCCAGAGTGAGTGAGAGCAGGACTTGAGATGGCAGCCCAGGCCTTCCAGGCTCCAAACACCCTGCAGTTTCCATTCGGTAGCCCTGTTGACTGTGAACTCAACACGCTTACCTGTGGGTTCTCTCCTCCTTGGATTCTCTCCTTCTGGACTCTTCCTCTGTTGGGAGCAGCCGGTGAGGCCATCTTGTAGTTGTGGCAAGGGCAAAAATGAACTGCCTCAAACAAACTCAGTATCCATGTCTCATATTAGCTCTTCCCTGGGAAGTTCACCCACGAACTTTTTGCGTTTAAATAAATAATCCATTTATTTATTCTTCAGTTTTTGAAAGTTTAGCTTTTCCACTGTGGGTGGAAATATTCCTGAAATGATTAATACCCTACTATTCCTTCTTGGGAAAGATTGCTGACTACAGGTTCAAACTTTTCTTGAGCAGGGGGGCGCCTGGGTGGCTCAGTTGGTTGAGTGCTGCACTATTGATTTCAGCTCAGGTCATAATCTCAGGGTTGTGGAATCGAGCCTGGTGTCAGGCTCTGTGCTCAGCAGGGAGTCTGCTTGGGATTCTCTCTCTCCCTCTGCCCCTCCCCCATGTGTGTGCACTCACTCTTTCTCGCTCTCTCCAAAATAAGTAAATCTTAAAAAACAACAACAAAATAACAAAACCTTGTCTTGAGGACGCGGTGTCATTACTATAACTATCTATTAGACTCTCACAATGATCCATGAGAAAGCTCTGACACAGTGTGATTCTACAGTCTACTCTCTCCCCCGTCACCCATCAGGCTCCCCATTCTGGCCAGTGTTTCTCTCTAGCAACTTTCCCTGCTTCTATCTGCTGTGGCAGGTGATTCTCACATCAACGTGACTATAATTACCTGGGAAGCTTGCTAGCCATGCCGATACCAGAGCACCACCCGAGAGAGGCTGTAGGTCTGGGGTGAGGCTCAGAACCTCCCAGTTTTAACAGGTTCCCCAAGGACACGCTGATGCAGGTGGTCTGACAATCACCCGATGAGGAATATTATGCTATGGGCTGGAAACCAAGTTATTCAATCATTTATCTAGTCAACAAATATTTTCCAGGCTAGGTACTAAGCTTGGGACACGCCGAGATGAAACATCCCAACCTCTGTACCCTGGAAGGTTCATAGTCTCGTGAGCTAACGACCCTAAAACAAATAGTCATCAATTCTGGGAATTAAGGGAAGTAAGAAATTTGCACTCGGAAGCTCTCTCAACCCATCAAGGTTGGCTCTGCTGTGGCACAAACCACAGAGCCCAGTTCTAAGAGATGAATTCCTGTTCCTGGAGCAGGGGGTTCGTTCTGGGCCAAAGGAACAGAATGTGCAGAGCCAGGGTGCAAAGAAACCCCAGAGATTATAAGGCAATGTGAGTACAGGGCGTGGAGGGCGTGTGGAATGAGACTAAGCTAGAACAGAGTAAGACTCGTGCTGTCCTGTGGCTGTGGTCCCTGAGAGGAACGAAGGTGGGATTTTCTTCTGAAGGTGATCAGAAGCAGGTGAAAGGTTTCCTTCAGGTCAGTGGCATAATTAAAGCTCAGTTTTAGAAGAATGAAGTGTCTCAGCCTTCGTCACCTGGCTCTGTGGCCTTGAACTCTGAGTTTCTTACTAGTACAGAACTGCTTACATAGGGCATTTTTGACCCAAGCGGAAATATAGTCAGGCCCATGAGCCTATGGAGATTTTATAGATAAATATACACACACAAATTTCTGCTAACCGCATGGTAGTAAGTGCCGGAGGGCACCTGGGTGGCTCAGTCAGTTGGACGTCTACCTTTGGCTCAGGTCGAGGTCTCAGGGTCCTGGGATCGAGCCCCGCGTCGGCCTCCCTGCTCAGCGACACGTGTGCTCATCCCTCTGCCCCTCCCCCTATTCACGTTTGCATTCTCTCTCTCTCTTTCTCTCTCTCTCAAATGAATGAATAAAATCTTAAAAAAAAAAAATAAATGGTGGAGACAGAATTCCGCCCCACATTGTCTGGTTCCGAAGCCTGTGCTCCTTCTTTGCCACTTAGCTTCTCAGCACCAAATCACCTATGACTACTGAGCAACGGGCAGACGTGGGCATTCCTGAGAAACGGTGTCCTGCAGACGAATGCAGACCTCCCTTTGTTTTCCTCCTATGGATGCCCTAATGGACATCTAGAGATAGGAGTGTCTCCAAAGTTTCTCCCTCACTCTCTTTTTCTCCAGGAAAGGTAAGACATGAACCCATAAGGCTTCTTGCAATATCTTCCTGGGCCCCAGCTCCCACTGTCACATGGAGTCAAAGTCACCTCTGACCCAGGCTTCTGTTTGGGTAAGATGATTCACAAAGCACTTCCTGGGAGAGAGTATGGCACCAAATGCCGGTAAGCCACAGACATGGTCAGTGTGTCCAGCATTTGCCCAGTGTGTGACAGAGCTCCTCACCCGTGGATTTAGTTACCCCATGGCCTTTGAACAGGCCTGCTTCCAGAGAGCGGCTCTCCAAGGACCTCCTTCACTGCTGGTTTCTTCTGCCACTGCATCCCCTGAGCTTGAGTTTACTGACAGTAAGTTCTAGCCTTCCAGGGAACCTTTGGGACTGCTTACTTGCCTGGATACTAACAACCAGCATGCCTCAAACACTGTCATTCATTGGCCCTTTCCCCCTCCAAGTGCTTACTCCTCCTGTAACCTTTCTTTCTCTTCCTATAACCGTGAATACTAGTATTAAAATTATTTATCGAGCAATGTTTATGTGACGTAAAAGAAGCAGCACAACATGTGTTTCTCCTTTACTCACACACACAACTGCAGACAGCAGATGTGTGGGTTTTCCCCCCACACCAAGCAACTCTCTGAGATGCCAGCTGGGTGTCCTATAATTCAATTCAATTCTGACTCTAACGGAAGTCAGTGTAAGGGCTCAGTCCCACAGGACCACACGCCACTTCAGGCACCGTTCACCAGCAGGTCCCAAGGTTGCCCACAACTTTGGTCCAATATGACTACAAATCAGAGGGTCCCACAACTACTCATTGGATCGGATCATTTGTTCGAACAGCTCACAGAATTCAGGGACACACAGGCTTACATTTACCAGTTGTTATATAATAAAGGATACGCTCAGGATATGGAAGAACAGCTAGATGAAGAGGCACACAGGGTGGGGTTTGGAAGAATCCTGAGCATGGGAGCCTCTGTTCCCATGGAGCTGGGGTGCACCACCCTCACAGCTCACAGGTGTGTTCCCCAACCTGGAAGCTCTCCAGAGCCCGTACTACTGGGATTCTCCTGAAGATTCATCTTGTAGGTGTGATCAATCAGTAACTCCATTTCTAGCCCCTCTCCCCTCTCTGAAGGATGGGAGGTGGGGTTCAAAGTGCCAAGCTTCTTATCTGGCTTGGTCTTTCTGGTGATCATCCCCATCTGGGAGCCCACCAGGAGTCACCTTTGTAGAACAAAAGATACTCCTATCACTGAGTAAGATGTAAGGATTTCAGGAGCTCTGGGCCAGATACTCTTATCACTCAGGAAATGACAAAGGACTTCGAGTTCTGTGTCAGGAACTGGGGTCAAAGACTAAATGGTAGAACAAAAGATTCTCCCAGCACCCCTGTTTGTAAGGATTTTAGGAGATTTGTGTCACAAACCAGGGACAGAGACGTGTGTGTGTGTGTGTGTGTGTGTGTGTGTGTGTGCTTACTTTGTTATGTGCAAGACATTTAAACACAGGATCATTTAGGGGTAGCTGGGTGGCTCCATCAGTTGAGCATCTGACTCTTGGTTTCGGCTCAGGTCGTGATCTTAGGGTCGTGGGACTGAGACCCGCGTCAAGCTCCATGCTCAGTGTGGAGTCTGCTAAAGTTTCTCTCTCTCTCCCTCTGCCCTTCCCCTCCGTGCTTACTCTCTCTCTCTCTCTTTCTCTCAAATAAATATGTAAACCTTTAAAAAAATATGAAGACATGATCATTTAATTTAAATCTCAAGCATCATTATCCTCATTTTACAGAAGTAAAAACTGAGACACAATAATTAAATGACTTGCCCCAAATCACTCAGATAGCATGTAGGGTATCTGGGGTTCAAATGAAAGGTTGTGAGCTAGCACCCATTACCCCACTGTCCCATCTTACTTGGTCCTTTTGCCAAAAGAAGATTTTCACTTTTACTTCCTGTACCCCGTGAACTCATCTGGGGGTTCTCAATCTTTGGACTCGTACCCTGGGTGCCTAGCCCAGAATAACAGCGACTGCCCGAATACTTCCCAGGCACCTCTAGAAACTCCAACATACACATTTCTGAACCCAGAGGCATGTGAACCCATTTTTGTCCTAAATGTACCATGAGAAGTCATTTGTGTAATGACGAAGACAAAAACATAGCAACAATGGAAAGGATGTAGAAAGATCAAGTTAAGTTTTTGAAGTTTAAATGTTTATTAATACCATTTGGGAACTGGCTGTTAAATATGGCCATGAAGGAGGAAAAAAAATTCCCTCTTGTCTTGCCGCCCTTCAGAGTCCCTCTGTATCACAGCTGTGAGGTTTCAAAGGGGGGGGGTGTGGGGGGGAGTTCTGTATAGAAGACATTTCAGAGATGGAATCTCGTGCAGGAATGAGGCAGTGTGGTCCCAGGGGGTGACGCTGAGGCTTTCTTCCTAATTAAATCCTCCTGTTTTTCATGTTCAGCCTCCCAGCATTGCTTTCGGATCCGCTACCACCCCCAAAGAATGCAAAAAATCATCTAGAGCACTTGATAAAATACATATTGAGGACACTCTTCCAAGGCTAAAGATACTCACATTTTATAATTAAGGACTCGCAGGAAGCAGGTTTGCAATGAACAGGCCCAAGCTCAGAAACGGTTGAACCAAGTGGATGTCCCTGGGGTGGTTTTAAGCTTGGTATCTACGTGTCCTCGGGTCATAAATCACTCAAAACCCACCCACCACTCCCGGGTTTTCCATAGCCCTTTTCACACTGTCTGAAGAATCCAGAACTTACCAGAATGTCGATTAGGTTTACTTACACTCCTTTTTAAAATACAAACTCCCTAAGAAATGTGCAGAGGCTTTCATTCATTTATTTTATTTTATCAGTTTGCTTCCTTTCTAACACCTGGCTCTAATCCATCAGTTCAAACAATAGAGTTTGATGAAGCAGGGGTGTGGAGGACCACGGAGGGAGGAAAGGGAGGGGAGAAAAAGCCAAGAGCTCAGAAAGAGAACCAAAGTGTCCTGAGACAGAAAAGGGTCAAAACAGCCTCAGAAGGTCAGAATTTCTCTGTGTGACAGAAGGTAACCCTCCTAACGTCTGAAAGGTGAGCTGAGTTCCTAAGAGCGAGGGCCATGAATGAAATAGATAGACCAGCCTCCTCGCTCCTGGGGGTGAGGTGCAGGCTGAGAGGAGCAGGCAGCGTGGCCCAAAGGAGTCAAACCAGTGCAGGCATGGAGTTCAAGACACAGGGGCATAAACAGCCCTCCTTTCAAATCTAAACTCAACTCTTGGTTTGGGGACTAAGACAGCTGGCTGCAGTTGAACACTTGCTGGTCTCTGTAACAGAAGTGTGCTGTTGAGCAAAGAGTGACTACCTGTGTATTCGAATCTGTAAAATTGAAATAATATGATCTGGGGGCGCCTGGGTGGCTCAGTCGGTTAAGCGTCTGCCTTTGGTGCTGGTCATGATCCCGGGGTCCTGGGATGGAGCCCTGGGACAGATTTCCTCTCTCTCCACCCCTCTGCCCCACTTGGGTTCTATCTCTCTCTCTCCTCTCTCAAATAAATAAATAACAAATCTTTTTAAAAAATCCTGAAATAATATGATCTGATTTATAAGATTATGTGACCATTCTAAGGGCACTCTGCAAGATGGTGGCAGAAGTAGCACTTGAAATCTGATCTCATCCCTGGTCTGTTGTATAGTATGCGTGTGTCCTTGTCCACATCTGTGTGTGTCGTATGATACCACCTTCAGACGGTTCCCCAGTATTAAACAACAGCGTCCCACAATAGCATCAAACTGGAGATATTTGTCCTCAACATCTCGATTCCGCCCGCATACCTGTAGCAAGACAAGATGAAATTTCTTATCACTAAGAACTCTTTTCTAAGTCTCGAGACTATGACCAGATGGTACGAACAGCTGAATCTCCTTAGAAAAATTGGTAAGAAAAGGCAGGAAATAGATGAATACAAAAATAATTTTCAAACTTTCAGGAGAGGAAAAAAAAAACTGTGCAGAAGAGAGTAAAAGCTATGCATTAAGAAAACAAATTATTGGAGCCCAAGTTGATGGGGAAGAGTGCTCCGAGGGGGCTGTGAGGGACAGTGCCCGCTGTGCCACAGTGAGTGCTGAGCACACCGGCGGGGGAAGGAAGGGCAGGAGGAGCTGGCAGGACAGCCCAGTTGCCAGCGGGTCGGTGGGAAATGGGTGTTGTCGGGTTACCTTCAACCTCTGAGCAAATGAATGAACATCACGCTGACTCCGTGGTCACTTATCATTGCTCCTTCCTCTTGGGTATATTTGCCACATAAAATCTTCTTTTCCTTTGGAAAGAAATGATCGCTTTCTAGTAGGGCATGGGCTTTGGTGCACCTAATCGAATGGAAGGAGGAAGAAAGAAACGGAATGGAATCGAAATGGGAGCAGGTGCTTAAAGGGCTCGAGAAGGGAACTTTGCTGAACACCTGCCAAACACCGGGGAGCACAGCAAGAAGCCACCAGCACTCCTCCAGCGCCCTCATTGCCCCACGTCCTGCAAGGGTCACCCCCATTGCACAGGTGAGAAGACCCAGCCTCTGAAAGGAGAAGCGGCTTGCTCAGGGTGAAGAAGGCATGAGATAGGATTTAGGACACTACGGTTCAGGATCCACTGACTTCAAAAGAGGCTGGTTAAACTCTTTTCACGACATCGGTAAAGAGGGTTCTGAAGGGACTTCGCACAGGGCGCTGCGATCTTCCTTCTCAACTCTCTCCACGTGACTTGGCTTCGCCCCTGGCTCCTGCCAGCGATGGGAAGTCTGGGCCTCGACTGCCCACTTCCTAGCATCCTCCTGCCACCTTCTCTCCCCGTTGGCCTAGGAGTGCACCTGCACACATGGCCCCGGGGCGGGTGGCGGGGTCAGCGAGCCACCAGCCAAGCCGTGCTCTGCGGCAGCCGAGTTCTCCCAGCGCAGCCTGGCAAGGAAACAAGTGCTAATTATTCCACTTCCAGCATCCTTCAGGAACAGCAGCGACTGCGTGCTGAACACCAGCCAGGGCAGCCTGCTGAGCTCCACGGTTACAGAAGTTCCCGCTCAGAGGAAGTCGTGGCGGGGCAGATGCCCGTGCGTGGGGGGCGCGGGCCTGCCGCCTGGAGACGCGTCCTCAGGAGCACGCTAGTCTCTCCGTTTCCTGCCTCGCCCTTCTCTTCTGCCTTCTTTTCTCTCCCCCCCTCTCCCCTTCCCATCCAGGATTCCAGCCTCCCCGTGTCTTTCACTCACAAGCCATTTGTCTTCACATCTCCTTTCTTTCCTTCCCTTTTTCCTCCTTCCCTCCCCTCTTCTCCCTCCCTCCCTCCCTTCCTTTTTCCCCTCTTTTCATCTTTTCTTCCTGCTTGCTTTCTTGCTTTCTGAGGCCCCACAACTAGAGTATTCGGCACAACCCACGACCTAGTTTTACCAAAAAAACTTAAAATAAAATAGGCCTAACCATGTATATATTTTTAAGGTGTCCTAGGTGCCAAGTGCTGCTTTCTCTTCTGATTGTGGAAAAGACTTAGGTGTCTCGATCTCAGAACTTGGGGGTATCTCAGAGAACATCTAGCCCATTCCCTAGTTGATGCAGGAATCACCCAGGGAGCAGTCAAGAGGACTGGGGTGTGGTAGAGGAGATTGGAGGGGTGAGGGAGAGGCGGCTCCGAGCAGCACCCAGGTCACCCTGGAGGAGTGGAGACTCCACTGAAAGCAGCCAGCGCCACGATGGGCACCCTTTGTTGAAAACTAATTGAGTCTTTAGAGAAATCTGAGAGGGAAGAAAAGTGTCATGGCAAAGCGAGCTGAGCACATGAAGGGGCCCTGGCTGTTCTGTGGGGTGCCATGGTAATTGAGCAAGACATTACGGGGGAGACTCTCATTGAAAAGTCCCCTGCCCATCCCTGATTTACAGAAGAAGAGAAGGGAAAGGTACATGTCAGTTACTCACCGAGCCGGGACTAGAACCCAAGTCCTGTGATAGTAATTACTATGCGACTCCATTGCACACAGCAATCTCCCTAAAAAGAGCGAGCTGGTCTTGCTGAGAGACCTGGCTTCTGAAGACCTACCATTCAGACACCCGTGGCAAGCACCCTCCCTGCTGTACCCTCCTACGCATCCTACCTCCTGCTTCCTCCTCCCACCCCTTCCGCCTGACCTCCCCTTAGTTCCCCGTATCCTTGTTGCTCAGATCTACTCATGACACTTGGTGGCCTTCCCAGAGGGGGCCAGACCTTTTTCCTGAACGACAAGGAAGAATGCCGTGCTCAAATGAACAGGCAGGAGGCTTTCCCCTGTCAGCACAAGCACGGAGCTCTCATTCCAGGACTCCAGCTGCACCCCCCCCCCACCCCGTGAAATGGGGAGGTGCTGGATCCTGCTTTGGTTCACTCACTGAGGGTGCAGGGGCAAACGTTGCTCTCTAAGACTCTGCATGTCTAGATGCATCAGCCTGGGTGGCAGTTAGGAGATCATCTCCCCCAGCACGGTTTGGAATGGAGAGACAAAGCCCAGAGAGGGAAATGACTTGCCCAAAGTCATGTATCACTGAATGATGGACCTGAACTAAAAGCAGTCAGTGTCTCATCCCGCTCTCCAAGCGCCCACCACTGTGCAAGACACAGGCAGAGGTAGCAAATGCTGGTTTTATTTGTTGATTCCCTCTTCCCTCCCTTGTCCCCTCCTCCCCTTCCTTCTCATTAGATTAAACTAATTTATAAGGACTTTGTGCTTATTTTTCTGTGATTTTTTTCCCAAATTTGTTAGATTTATAGATCTTTACTTTTCTCTTTTCATTCATGTCTATAAATGCACTTGAAGGGGTTCTGAGACCCTTTCTCTGGCCCTCTTCCCTCTTTTCTTCCCATCCTAGACAGAGGGGGGGACAAACCTGAACAAACGACTTCCTGCATCCTCTTCAGACTGGAACTGGGCTCACACAGGACTCCCTGCAGGGTGGAAGGAGCCCCGAGGAGCCAGGCACCCTCCCAGTCATGCTGCAGACCCCCACGCTGTCTGGGCAGCCTGGATGTGCTCACGAGGGGGAGCAGGACAGGCAGAGAACCAGCTGAGGAAGTTGGAGGTGGCAGGGGTAGGAGTTCCCCATTCTCAGTCGGGCTGTGTCAGTATGAAATGTGCAGTTGGGTTGGCCAAAGACAAAAGTGGAACATTTGCCTGCAAATTCCAGAGGATTGAATCCATTAAAAAAAAAAAAATCTCAGTGCTGGGCCAATGAGAGCAACAATCTTCTTGCCTTCCTCCGGAGATGATTATCAGGGGTTCTTTCCCTCTGGGGACCGGCGGCGGGTGGGGGGGGGCAGGAAGGTGTAAGCTCTGAGGTCAGGTAGACACTGATTCCAACCCCAGTCTGTCACCTGCAGGCTGAAGGACCCTGACATAGGCAGTCAGTGGACGTGAGTGCCCACGGCTCACAACTGTGTGACCTTGGGGAGGTGATTTAACCTTGGCAAATCTCCATTCCCTCACATACATAATGAGGATGATGACACCTACTTAGCAGAATTGTTCTAAAAATTAGAAATGATTAGCAGAGTACAGAATAATTGTAGCTGTCCTGATTATTACGACGATCATTATAGAGGAGAGAGGGAGGGCCATTCAAAATCATCCTCCGTTTAAGTGGGATTGTCCTGGACGGGACCCTGGCAGGCAGTTCAGCCGTGGCAGAGTGAGCCTTGGGCTTCAGCAGAAGAACTTGCTGTATGTGAGTCTGGAGGGAAGCACCCAGAATGCTCACCAGATGGGTGTTGTATAAATAGCATCTTTGCCACGCTGTGGTTGCTGCCCAAATTTCCTAACCAAGAAATAGGTTGTGTTTGCCCTTCTCGTTGCCCCAGGCTCTCCCCCTGGCTGCGTGGCCCCTGGTCACCCTCGGACTTGTCCCCGCTCCAGGGACTCCCGGAGCAGTGGGTCGCTCCCCGCGGCTGCCTCCCCTTCCAGCTCTTCCATCAAGAGAGCAGCCCCGGGGATCCGGCACCAACCACAGCCCCATCCAAGTTAACAGGCGCGTCTCCATCTGGCCCCGCATTTTCTGTCTGGGACGCGGCCACCCACACCATTCTCCTCCGATCCGCCAGCCGGGCTTGCGATGATTCAGCTCAGCCGGGTGCTGCAGGACCCGCTCTCCTCTCCTCCGAGCCCCGGAGGCCTGTCTGATGAGTGAGCAGGAAGTGTGGGCCGCGCAGCGGGCCGGCTCAGAGTCCTCGAGAGCCCACTCACATCCGCGAGGTTGGGGCAATGTCTCTCCTGTCATTTTTAGCCCTGGGAGCTTCACGTTATCTTTGTGAGATGAAGCACAGGGAGGCCGAGAGAGGGAGTCCGGCCGTGTGGCTTCTGGTTCTGGTTTTGTCACTAGTAACGGCGTGACCGCGAACGTCCATTTATAGCCCTCTGAGACTCAGTTTCCTCATCTGTACAATGGAAATAGTACCATCTGCCTCTCTTCCCAGAGGGTGTTTTTGCTAGACTCCAAAGAGATGATCATGTAAAAGACCAATGTCAGCTGCAAAACGCCAACGTTTAATTGTCATAAACTCACCACCCCCCTGTGAAAAGATACTTTTTTATCCCCAAACTGTCCCTTTAAGACTGCAGGTGCCTGCTGGTTGGAGCCAGGGCTCGAGACCAGGGCTTGGGAGGTTGGAAGGACAGAGAAGGGCAAAGGTCTTCGAGCAAATGGGGGATGCCTTCTAGATTTCGGGAGTTCCCTAAGCAGAACCCTTTCTTTCCCACTTTTCCTGCTCCCCACTTTCCTAGCATCCCTCTTTGAGGAGACTCCGAGAGTCCACCGCATGTGATGCTAGGGAAAGTGATATGAAGTCTCGCAAGGAGCAGAGCGAGTAAAAGGGGACAGGGAAGCAAAGCGACACTGAAATATGGTGGGTGTGCCTGCGACAGAACAAGTGTAGGGTTCGGGAAGCCCAAGGAGAGAGGGGACGGGTCAGCCTCGTGTGAGCGGTCTCTGGAAGCCTTGTGAGAGAGGTGGTATGACCTCTGTCTTACAGAGGAGGAAACACAGACTCAGGAAGGTCGGACGACTTGTTTCAGGTCATAAATCAGTACGTGGCGTAGCCTGAACTCAGCTCAGTTGCATCTGGTTGCAGAGATGATTCTCTTTCCATTACACCATTCTGAGCACCTTTGGCTGCAAGGGAGGAAGTACGATGCTATTAAAGAAAGAAAAAAAAAAAAAGCTTTTTCCTGTATCAAGATTCTTGAAATAAGGAGGTAATAATCCTCTTCATAACCTTTGGATTCACTAACAAAGACCTTTTATTCCGGGACCTCCTTCCTGGCGTAAGCCTTTACCTTCTTCCATTAAGACTCCAGGGGTTACTGAGATGGCTCTCCTGAGACTAACCTCTCCTCCTCCTCGTCTTTCCCATTCATTGACGTGCTGCCGGCTCCAAAGGGCCGTATCTACAGGTCACAGGGCACACTCTTGAACCCCCTTGAAGCTCTAGCACTCTCATTCCCCCTGGCCTAACCCTCCCCAGCTTTCTCCCAAGTTCACCCGACCAAACTTGATCTCTGTTCTTCTTTCCTGAAGTGCCAGTAGCAGGTGCAAGGAGGAAAAAGAATGTAGCCCTTGGAGTCACAAAATCTGGCCTCAGCTCCCAACTCTGCCATGAATTGTCTGTCAACTTGAGAAAAGTCCCTGAGGTCCTTGAGCCTGTGTCTCTTTGTCTATAATATGAGAACATGAAGTTGACCCATAGGCTCGATGGGAAGCTTAAGTGATGTGATTTATTACTGAGAGCCTGGGAAAGTGTAAGGCTCCTGATTGTTATCAACATAGAGGGAAATCCACCGGTAGGCTTCGGATCTGGAATCTGCTCTTTTTCTTTCTCTCTTTGTTTTTTCTCCCAGCTTTCCTGAGACATAACTCACATATAACATTATGTGGGTTGAAGGCATACGCCTGATGATCCGATGTACGTATATATTGCAAAATGGTCACCACAATAAGGTGAACACAGCCATGGCTCATGCAGTTACCATTTTTGTGTGTGATGAGAACTTTTAAGATCTACTCTCTCAGCAACTTTCAAGTAGACAATAGAGTTTTGTAACGATAGTCACAATGCTGTAGTTAGATCCGTACAACCTTCCAGCTTTAAGCTCTTTCTCTTTAAAGATAGGACCGTGTTGAATGCCTTCGATTCTATCTCTTTTGAAATGATGACCTTTCTGGCAGATGCCTCTTGCTCCTTAAGTTCTGAACACATAAATCAGTTCAATCTCTGACCTGCCTGCTTCCATCAATACATAATTTTTCTCCTCCTCCTCTCTTCCTCCTCTTCCTCCTATTTTTTTTCCTCCTCCTACTTTTCCTCCTCCTCCTCCTTTGATTCCTCCTCCTTTTTCCTGCAAAATGCATTTCTTTTTTCTAATGAAGAGTCCCTCCTGATATGAGCTGGTTGGAGCCCAAGAACACAAACATTTGGAACAAGGTTCTGTGAAAACATGCTGGGACATTTGGGCCCAATATCAAGAATGATCGCCTCCAGCACAGTCTAGACTGTAAACCGGGCTCCAACGGGAAGTACTGGTAGCAATGCTGCCTGAGTCATTAAGCCTTTGGGCCAGGACCCAGGCATGGAACGAGCAGCCTGTGTCTTTCTTCTTGGGAATGCTCTCTGGCTGGCAGGGCCAGGTCATCCTGTGCCGGGCTCTGTCTCTCACTTCTTCGAATCTTCCTTGCATCTGTATGACATAGCTGTGGGTTTTCCTGTATAGTTCCCCTGGAAGGTTTAGCCAAAAGGGAGAAGCTGCCCCTGAGAGATTCTTTATGTCTCCTGCTCAGTCTTTAAGTGCTAAGCTTACCTAGAAACAGGAAAGGGGAAGCACACAGCTCTACCCACCTGCAAGAAACCCGATAACTGGCATAGTTCACCAAACCCATCTTAACTCTATTGTGTGTCTTGGGGAGAAAACCTGTATGATTTCCTGTCAACATGGCAGAAGAAGGTCAGGGAGACAGGTTTAACTGCAGCGTCTGTCACCTTAGGCTAAAGACCAGACTTCCCCTGAGCCTGTTTTCTCAGCTGCAGAAAATACATAATAATGTTGCATTTCATTGAATCCAAGCTGCCATTATTTTATGCACTTCTAAGAAAGAAAAAAAAAAAACCTGCTATCAATGATACTGACACACTATTGACAATAAAATACATCCCAAAATCAGAGATGTTAAACTGTTAAAAAAAAAAAAAAGGGAAGAAAAAAAGCATGTTAGAACAAATTAAATGTGGCACCTATCTCAGAGGGGCTCCTCTGAAGATTAATTAAGATCATGCATCTGAAAGTACTTTGAAAACTGTCAAATACTGTAGATAGACAGCTATGTGTAAGAGAGATACCACATTGCCGGAGAAAAGCATGGGCTTTGAGATCGGCCAACCTGGGTTCACATTCCAGCTCTGTGATCTCTGGCAATGTCTTTCCCCCGCTGGGTTTCAGTGTTCTGCTCTGTACAGCAGTCATGATCCCTGCTCTGCTCCTGTCACAAGCGCGGGATTGCAAGTCTATGCAGGGCATACTTTTCCTAAAAGTTTATTATCTGAAATTCGTGTTTCACTGAGGATGCTGTATTTGTATTTCTAAATCTGACAGCCTTGTGTGAGCCACAGGGAGCGAAAAATGTAAGGTATCCGGGCCACTCTGGGTCAGAGGATTGACACTTGAGAATTTTCAAAGGGCAGAATCAAAGGTAAATTGATGATAACCCGAGGCTAGAGATTCTCATAGGCTTCCTGCGGAGGGCCGGAGAGGGGGCGAGGGGGTGGTCCTGACAGTCAGCGTGGGGTGGGGGGAAGCCTGCGAGACAAGGAGGCGAGGAGACACCACGTCTGAAGGCTGAAAGCTTGGGCGGTGGGAGGCAGGCAGTGCTCTGCTGGTGTCTTAGGAAAAGCCAGGAGCAACAGAGTCCAAATAAACGTCTTCAAAAAAAAAGAAGAAGACGACGACGACGACGATGACTGAGTGAGTACTAGCTGCAGGAGGGGAACTCAAGAATTGCATTAAGAACATGTTCCAATGTTTTTCAATAAATGAAGGAAAAGCTGTAAATTATTCATTTGTTATTTTTGTAAGATTTTCAAATCTCTGATTTCTTTTTCCTATTTCATCTCCAGTTCTTGTATCCACAAAAAGGTTTCTCCTCCTCCCTGGTAAGTAATTCTTTTTTGCAAACGAGGTCTCAAACCACACCGAAATTGCAGATGTAAAGCTCATTTCTCCCTTTCGGGTCCCACTGGATAGACTCCTAGGTTGGCTGCGGGCTTAATACTACCACCTTGTTCCGAGGCAAAGGCACAGTGTGTGTGGCACTGGGTTTGTTTTGACTTCAGGAGTTGCTAAATTCGGGTCTTTGATATTTGACCATGTTGCTGAGCTATTGAAATAGACTTGGATTTCAGTCCATAAGCAATGAATGGCATTTGTATTTTCTCAGAACACACTCATACCTGTGAATTAGGTAACCTGGGGTCACGGTTCCTGGCTTACCAGTGGGGAGACTGAGTCCCAGGGCCATAAAGTGCTAGCCCACGCTCCTGCCGTGGGTTGGCGAGAGCTGGATCCCAGCCCTGGGTCCCCTCCTTCCCCACTAGCGGCCTTGGCACTTCAGTTAAACCATCTGGGCCTCATTGCCTCATCGAGGAAACACGATGAATACTGCCGACGTGCAGGGTTATTTGGGCAGATCCTTGAGATAATATGTATGGGAGGGTATTACAAACCGCAAAATGGCCTATCAATATTAGCAATTCTTACATACTTCGTTTATGGGCAGAACTGGGAGAAGAATCTCAGTATTTTTACATGAAACCTTTATTCCCTATTTTCAACATACACACACCCTCACGTAGGTGGAGGAACTGACTTTCCAAGATTACAGCTTGTTCCTCTGTTGAGATTTCTAGCCCTTTCTTCGGAGGCAGGGAACGCTAACTGTGACTGTCCGAGGCCCTCGTACAAGGCGGGTGGTGTGAGACACGCCCCTTGGGTGACTGGCAGATCCGAGTGCATGTCCTAAGGAAAAGCTAGAGAAAAAAGATCTTTCAGGGCATTTTGAATCTTAAATTATATTTGCATATTGAGGAAGAAGGCTGTTCAAAAACAGTAAACTATTAAGAGTGGCGGACATTCAACATCTTTTTCAGCACAATGTAAGTTTTGTTAAGAAAAACAGAAAAAAAAAACCAAGAATATGTTGGAAATATGAGAGCTGACTGCCAATGAACAGGACCAACTTCCAAAAACTACATGTGGAAAACAATATTTTCAGTTAACCAAACAGGCATCGTTTTTCTAGAATTTGTATTATTAAAAATAGGATCTAGATATGGACATCTAAAGCCAGAAGAAATCTTTACTAATCAAGCAAACCAAGACCTGTATTTTTCAGATTTTGAAAACGAAGTCCAAATAGAAAGAGATTTCGACAGTCCCTCCTAGCAAATAAGGACAGAGCCAGAAACAGAATCTCGATTGCTTGGCTCTCGGGATCATTGTTTTTTAAGTATACCGAGCCCTTTGGCCTTTATGTGGAATTTGTGCGCATTCTCCTACCTGGAAAACAGAGAGGTTCCTTCTTCTTTGCATTCCTTGTCCAAGGAATGACAATGCAGTAGTAATGCACCAGCTTCATACCGTGGGTATCAAAATTATCTGAAGGTAACTCCTGTGCAGTGCCATTCACAATGAAGCTGTCCTTATTTACAATGACTTCTCATGGTCCCCGTGTTCTTACTGAGACAGAAGGAAAACAGTTCCATCTGAAGAGAGCACGGTTGTTGCCGGTACTTCCTGTGGCCCAGAAACTTCTAGAGTGATCACCAGATCCTCAGCATTGTTACCTTCTTTAACGCGCTCCAGCTCTCAGTAGCATGGCACTCTCATTTGAATCATGTCTTCTTTACTTTTTTAAAGATTTATTTTTTTATTTTAAAGAGAGAGTGTGTGTGTGAGTGGGGGGGAGGGGCAGAGGGAGAGAGAGAGAATCTCCATGGGGCTCAACCTCATGACCCATGAGATCATGACCTGAGCCAAAACCAAGAGTCAGAGGCTTAACCGACTGAGCCACCCAGGCACCGCTGAATCACATCTTTAAAAGATTCTGGCTCTGTTTACTTTTCGCAAAGGTTAGATAAAGAACTATCCAGGGTTGTAGAGATTGGCTAGAAAGATTATCTGCTGGTAAAACCAACAAAACTACACAAATTACACAAATGCCTCATAGATAAAAGTGTCTGGGACAAACTAAAGTCAGATCTCAGTGTGAGAAAAAAAAGTTGGTTACACCTTGGCAACTAGATTCTAATATTAGATAATGAAAATCTTGCACCCAATCTTCTTCTCCTCCTGCCCCCCTCCCTCTCCTCTCCCCCTTTCTTTCCCTCTCCCCTCTCCTCCTCCTCCTCCCCTTCCTCCCCCTTCTTCTTCTTCTTCTTCTTCCCCTTCTTCTTCTTCTTCTTCTTCTTCTTCTTCTTCTTCTTCTTCTTCTTCTTTCTTCTTCTTCTTCCTCTTCCTCTTTTTCCTCTTCTTCTTTCACTTGGAATTCTAGAAACTCACAGCTAAGATTGTATTCTCAGTTATGATGTCTTCTTCCAGCTACATCATCTAGGAATAGTGGAATGGTCACTGCATTTTGCCTTTTACCTTGAAATCAAGGATTTGAGTTCTAGCTTTTCTATGCTTTAGTTGGAGCTGCCTGGAAGCATCTTTGAAGTTAGTCAATATTAAAAAAAAGAGGTAGAATAAGGTGATAGGTTATCAAGGAATACTATAACAACCAGAGGGAAAGAAGTAATATAATAGACTGTGATACCATAGCTTTGGTCTTCCTTCCTGCACGTTCTCATTCTTCTTTTTTTCTATAAAACTATTCTTCCATATTTGTTTAATGCTGGTGAGACTGTCCATCATAATGCCCAGTCCCCTCCACCAGGGATGGCACCGAAGCAATTGTTGGCTACTAAGAGTGTCCCTCTGCCCTTGGCTCCACTGATTGGTTCAGAGATAAGCAAGGGACCGAAGCAGAACCAATAATATTCTCCCCTGGGATGACTATATGTATATAGGGAGAGAAGATATTTCTTTCCTCTGAAAAGTATAAATCTAGGGTCGTCAATAATCATATCATCACTACTGGAGGTCAATTAGGACTAATGAAGCCAAGCAGAGATAAGCAGAGTGGAGTAACAAAGAGGAAAAGAAGAGCAAATCCTGATGTCCTTGTTCAAGTTCTCAGACCTAGACTAATTTGGAGCCAAACATGAGGGATTAGCCCTGTCAGTTTGCGCTCATTGACCTGCCTGAAGCTAAAGCTTGAGGCATCCAAAGATTTCCAATAAATTATATTGTTTCTGCTATCAAAATAATTTGAGTAGAGGTTTTGCACTTATGGGTGAAGATTTTCTGAATAATAGAGGCAGCCTGGATCAACTTAGTGGATTAATCAAAGGAATCTTGTCTTCAGGTGAAATTTTACACGAAGTCCCAGTATCAAAAGGCACAAAATGGCACCTCCAAAGGTGATGTGATGAGGAGAGGGAGGGATATGGGGCCCAGCCTGGTCTCCTTCGCAGCCTCATACTGACCCTGAAGCATTTCTGGGGGACCAGGTTGCTTCAAGTAACCAAGTTTAAAACCGTCTATGTCGACTCTAGAGTTCACTAGATTATAAACTTAATGAGGGTAGAGACCATATCTGTCTTGTTCTCTCCCATATCCCTGTGCCTAACACTGTGGCTGGGGAGTAAATGCACCAATAAATTTATGTAGAATGAATGATGGAGTTACCTCCTATTTTTGTCTCCTTCACTAAGTGTCCTATTTCCCTACTTCAATATGAATTTCTTCCATAGCTGCTGAGAGGTTTAGCTGGAACACGATGGATAGAGTGTCTAGCATGATTCCCTTTACACCTAGTCCCTCCTAGGAACTCTGTAGATGTCTGTTGCATTTAGTAGATTACACGTGGGACTTGGCATCAGGAGGCCTGCTTTGCAGGCCCAGGTCCAGGATGGTGTGATTTTATGCAACTTCCTCTCTTCTTTGGGCCCCGTTTCCCCATCAGTATAATGAGGGGGCCGAGTTAGATGAGCCCTGAGATTCCTTCCAAATCTACCATTCCATGGCTCAGTCTAGAGCAGGATCTCGATGACTCACTTAGCAGGATAAACAAGTTCTCCTAATGTGCAGTCTGCTAAAGTAATGAGCAATGAGCGGAACTCTTTCTAAACAGAAAAAATTTTCACACCAGACAGAGTCCAAAACCTCTGAGGGTTAAATGAGGGGAACTATAATACCAAGCAGATGAATTCTCTAGAATAACATTGCAACACCTCCTGGCATTCTTATCCTTGTTTCCATAGGATCTCTCCTGAGTGATCGAACGGCTATGCATGGGGACACCTGAGGTCACCCCCAGCCCTGGCCCTGGCCCCATTCAGCCCAGAACCCTTTGCACTGTGCTGCTGAAAGGCCTACTGGGCCCACGGAACATCCAGAGACTTCCTGGGGAAACCATGGATTCATCTACTGCCAGTTGGTAGTCATGCTTCCTTGCTCTTTCCTCTTAGCACATGTTTGGTTCTAAAGATTCCGAGGGTTCATAAGAAGCAAAGTTAAGATAGAGAGACTGAAATTGGCCATCTAAAAATCACAGGATGCCATTATTGCCTCTTCTGCATGGCTTATCCCATGTAAATATCACAATAGACAAATGAGGTAGGTAATCTCATCCCCAAATTACAGATGAAGGAACTGAAACACAGAGAAGGAACTTAGACAATATTATTCTGCTTCAAAGAGGTAGAGCCAAAATTCAGATCAATGGCATCTTTCTTCCTTCTTATGCTTTCAACTCCATTATGCCTTAGGCACGGGAAGCTATGTTTGCTTTTAGTAAATGTGAGAAAGTAAGCTTTTTGAAAAACAGGGTGAATCTATTTTTTCGAACTGGTATGATACGGGCAATATAAACTGAGTCTTGGTAAAAGCAGCTCAGGTGTTAGACTTGGGATCGAAAAGGAAAAACGGCCCAAGAGGACAAGATTCTACTTGAGCAATGCCACCTGAGCTGATGGTGTAGGATGGAATCGTTCTGAGCGTTCCTGTGTTGATTTTGCCCAACCCGGGCTGTCCCCACAATGTTCCGCAACACGAGCATCCCGAAACTGGAGGGGGAGGCCCGGCTCTCGGCAAACCCAGTGACAAGAGTTACATAATCCCTTCTGGCAGAAATTTTAATCCTAGGAAATCAATAAAGGCTCAAATTTAGAGGCATCTTTCCAGAATGTCTTTCCAAATGACCTCAGTCCCCACAGAACTGTCTCTCTTCATTAAGCTTCTATATTCTCTGGCAGCTTGTGCCACCGTGTCAATGCCGAGCACACACTCGTTGGGACTTTGAAAGGACTGTGAGATGTGATCAGATAAAATTTGTGTCCGTGCCTGTGACAAAATTGATCCTGAAAACATTGCTTATCGTATTACTGTATGCTCTTGATAGCACCTGAGGAAAAAAAATTGTCCGAGTTTGATGACAGGAAAAGTGTGTTTTTCATGATTAATTCATGAATTTTATTTCCTCAGACACAGTGGATTTCATAACCAATTGTTTCAGCTTTGGGCAGCAGCAGCTGAGAGCAGACCATTGTCTCCTGCGGAGGGGCCTTCCGATCTCTCTAACTAAAAATACTTATCTACCTTCTTGCCTCACAAATCGTTACTCATCCTTTAGGACTCGGTCTGGCCATATTTTTTTCAGTGAGCCCTTCTTTACCTCCCCCTAGGCTAGATCAAGAGGCCCCATAATGCCTCCAAGTTACCGATGCTATAGTAATTCTCAAGGAGCATTGTGACTGTCTAGTTTCTTGTCGGCTTCCCCATCATACCCTGAGTTCCTTCTGTGCAGGAATGATGTATCCTTCATGTCTGCATTTGCCGAACAATGCATGATACAGAAGAAGTCATTGGGGATATTTGCAGATTTAATGTCTGACTCAATGAATAGACAAAGGAAGGAAGAGAGAGGGGGAGGAGGAAGGGAAGGAGGAAATGAAGAGAGTGGGAGGTCAGAATTAAATTTATGTTCCATCCTAAAAATGATTACCCTAGAGTTTTCAGCTATTTAGTTTTTCTTCTTCTTCTTCTTCTTCTTCTTCTTCTTCTTCTTCTTCTTCTTCTTCTTCTTCTTCTTTTTTTTTTTTTAGCCATGATGGTCATGTTTTATTTCTGAGGTTGGATGAGTATCCGGGTTTTCATTATACAAATTCTGCACACTTTTTAAAATCTGAAAGATTTCATAACATGTTTTTAAGACCCCCTCACCCCTCACCCCCCACACACATGCATGCACTCTTCAAAAACAGGTATGACAGTAACTCCAGCATCTTCCTCTATCCTTTTATTCATTGGTTTCTATTCTTAAAGTTGTATAAAAATAATTTATTAAGAAAGAGTAGAGGGGCACCTGAGTGGCTCAGTCAGTTAAGCACCCAGCTCTTGATTTCAGCTCAGGTCATGATCTCAGGGTCCTCAGATGGAGCCCCATTTTGGGCTCTGAAGCTACTGCGGAGTCTGCTTGAGATTCTCTCTCTCCCCCTCTCTCTGCCCCTCCCCCACCCTGCATGCTCTCTTTTCCAAAAAAAAAAAAAAAAAGAAGAAGAGTTGAGTAATATAAGTAAATTTATAAATATGTGTAAGATCTCCGTGGAGTCACTTAGCTGTAATAATACCAGTACGATCGACAATTCTGCTAACCCAGGACTCACTATAGGCCAGAATCACAGAGATGTGAACTGTTCGGACATCTGTGTCCTGGGAGGTAAATGGACTATACAGAAACTGAGTCAATAACTTCTATGGATCAGAACAGCAAAACTGTACTCTGTATCAACAAGGCAACTGCAATTGTCAACCCCTTCTCCCTGCTTCCTTGCTGGTAGGCGGGGGGAGAGGCGGAATTGATGCCCTGGAGACTGTCCCTTGGGATAGTCTATAACTAAGCAGTTCAAACTAAGAGGGGAGGCAAGCACACTTGTCAGCCTGGCCCTCCCCCCGGCCTTGATGTTTGCAATCACCACCCCCACCCCCATCCCTTCCAGGCTAACTCCATTCACAGAGTGTTTTAGAAATCAGCAAAAACAGTTGTCAATGCTCCAATTTTATAAATCACACTTGGGCCTGGAGAGTCTAAGTGATTTAGCCAAATTCACATATTGAAAGAGTCTTAGCACTGGAATTTGAGCCATGACTTTCTCATCTCTCATTCATTATACTGCCTCTTAACTGCCAAGGGACCCTGAAATTTCTGTGGGACTCCATGATACGGATTATTGAGTCCAGGGTTCTGCTCTCATGATTGGATGGTTTAAGACTTACAGAGGCATTTCCCACGGGGGAAGGTCAGAATGCCATTTGAGAACGATGATACATGTGCGGCTTAAAAAAGCTTGTTTAATAACAGAGCAAACTTATATTTAGAGAGATATGCATTCTAGAAATATATTAGTTTAAAACAGTTGAACAAAAGCGCTCTTGTTAAAATAAAGTTAACAAAAGTCTCCTCATCATGAAAATAGCTGAAAATAAACTCGTGGGGAAAATACCGGAAAATCCAGCTTGATGGATGGGGTGCAAAGATTGCCAAGCTTTATCCAAAGGAGCACTGTCCTTTGAGAAGTTTATCTAGCAGGAACGGCCTCATAGTTATACTGCACTGAATATCCCCAGGCCATTACCTAAGTATCTCAATAGATTTCATACTGACACCAGTGAACATTGTAAAAATTATTTAAAAAGAGTCTTAGTCACATTGAGATGACTTCAAAATTACTCTCCAGAATAACATCCCTGGCACAAAGGTATCCAGCGGCTTCAGCTTTGTGAAGATCCAAGAGTCTGTTAAACCCAGTGTTCGTTCTCTCCACAAATCTTGGTTGATGGCCACTTACCAGATCCTGTGAAGGTTCGAGGATGTAACATGGCACCTGCTTAAGATGCCCATGTGTCTAGATTCCAGTCCCTTAAATGGTGTGAAGAATTCAGACATTCAATGAGATCGTGGCTGCACTTCAGTATTCACAACTATGTGCCCCACCCCAGCTGCCAGCTGGATCAATATGGTAAAAACTACAAAGCTTCCTATGTCATAAAGAAAACTGTTGGTAATTTCTAGAAAGGACACTTCCTTCTACTCAACAGTTGTTCCTTGCTGTCCTCCCCCACAACTCTCCTTCCTCCCTACCTTGGCATTATCATCTCAGCTGTGAGATTTGTATCAGGCTCTTGTGCTCTGAATAACTATGCTAGGCTTATTTCTCTGCCTTGACCCCAAGAATGTCTCTGATCTATTGTCAGTCATTCAACACTCCCGTGATGGGTATTGACTGTGCTAAGACCCATGTGGGCCACTGGGGATAGAGACAGTGTAGGCTCAACCCTGCTCTCCGGGAGACCACAGCCCAGAGGTAGAGCAGAGCCCTTAAGCACAGCTTCCTGGAAGAGGAGACTGCAGAACCCTGTCTTGAAGGCTGATGTGAAACCGTTTTTTTTCCTTCACTGACTTTCAGTGTCCTCAACCATGTAAGATGGGGGCAACACTAGATGATTCTTAGGTTTCTTTGCCATCGAAGTCGCAAATATTTAAAGATAGTAATTATAGAGGGTAAGGCATATGGAAGATTTCAGATACGTGTTCACTTTTATCACTAATAAAAATCTTATATTTTAAAATTCCTTTTCATGCCCTATGTGTGGCGCAGTTAGGTGCTCGTTATGCTAGAAGTAAAAAAACCTGGCCACCAGCCCTGGTATGATGTCTTCCTGGGAAAGGACGCTAATCAGTGTCGAGGGCTGATCTCACAGGACAAATCTCTTTGTCTCCTACTCCGGTTTCCAGGGCCCTGTGGGAATAGCAGGAGAAGGTGAGGATAAGCACTACTCACTCGGGGCGGGGAAGGGGGGTCTTCTCTTCCGAAACCTCCTCCAGGCCCATCACCAGGAAGTCCACCCAGATCCCCTCCCCAGATTCCTCTAGGGCCCCGAGCCTCCGCCACCACAGCCAGGGGGAGGGAGGATCTGGACCTTCAGATCCCTGCCAGGCCCCAGAGATGTCACTTCCTTCCCAGAAGAGGAAAAGCTGGCCCAAGGTTGTGACCCATTGTTTCTCCTTGCTATGGGCCGGGTTGTTCCAGGGAGGATGTGTACTTCTCTTTGAAGTTGGAATTTATTACTTTTTAATGAGGAACAATCAGAGAACTGGGAATCCATAGGCTCTGAAAATGTAATGCCTTAAACCTGTGTCTCTCCAACAAGCTTATAAGCTCCTTGCAGTAAGAGCCATGCCTCATGCCTGTCAAACAGAAGGGGCATATTTAAATTGAGAAGCCAGATCTTCAGAGTGGAATTTACATTTCCCTAAGAGTTATCCACTTGATCTACCCCACAAATGGTGTGGACGGAGGTGAGGAACCCAGGAAGGCTCCCACTAGGATCCCCCTTCACGGAAGGATTCCTTTGGTGTGACTGGTTGGCAGCCTGCAGCTTTTAACAATCCCAGATCCTTCTCAGTGTGGCCCAACTGAAGACTAAGCAAGATGGTGGTACAATGGTAATAATCGCTGTGGGTGAGCTGCCCAACCCTGAATTCCCCAGTTTCCTTCCACAGGCATTTTGCCCCAGGAGATGTCCTGCATGTGTGATTCCGACTTAGCTTCCGCTTTGAGCAACCCCAACTGGCACAGTGGTACCAGAAGTAGGGGGACCGAGAAAGCAGGTGTTAAGATGGGGTTTGAAGACGGGATCGCTCATCATCCAGCTGCATCGAGGACTCCATACCGGGTGGTACATGGAACACAGATGGCTTCTAGACATAGTGGTGGCTGACTACTAAGACTTTCACGAGTGGTAACTCTCAGAGAATGTGCAGTGAAGAGGTAGGCCCTGGCCAGTATGTTGATTCAGGTATTTGGAAAGTGGGGGTGAACCATGCACAGGGGAGTGAGATTACACAGCAGTGGGGAGGACAGTGACAAGCCTTGGAACGTTAACAAACAACTGGAAACAGCGTGAAGACCAGAGAGCCTTAGGGAAGCTCATATCTGGGTTAGTGAGAGCACACGAAATGCTGAAGTTGAGACTCAGGATTTAATACTTAGTAGAGAGCTTCAATGACAATTGAATGTGCAGCTAAGGCAGGCCCACTGTACAAAGTCAAGGCCCTGGCTGGGAAAATCTGGGTCGCTGAACATCTTGCTGGGTTCCCTCGAAGATTTTGGCTCCCCAGAATCCTGATGTCTCACAGTCTGAAGAAGTGGCCCTCCTCTCCCATTAGGACGTAGCCCTCCTCCTGTAGAGGGAGACACCTCAAGACCACACGGCCTCCTTCTAACTCCCTTCTTTTAGAATTACCAAGGCAATAAATTATATGTAGCAGCTGCTTCACCCAGCTACAAATACGTACTGCGATGATCTCCAAGACATTTGGAGGACCTTTGGTCACATAGTAGGATTGACAAAGATAGTCAGAAACCCAAAGTGTAATCATGGCTCCATGTGGCACCTGATAAGAGAAGACTAGGAGTACACCCCAAAATAGCTACACTTACTGGCTAGCATGTATTAGGGAACCAGTGGGTACTTACGGCCCCAGAGTTTAGCGATTCTTGATGAAAAGGATTAGAACATAAAACTAGAAAAGGGAGAGTCTATTAACTTGGGGATATTCTCCTTGGGTATAGTTTTACTCCTGCAGGAGGGAGAATAGTGACCTGCCCCGAAGATGTCCAAGTCCCAACCCCTGGAACCTCTGAATATGTCAGTTTACCCGCAACTAGAGTTGCAGAAAGAATTAATGTTTAATTAGGTAGGTCCTTAGAAGAGGAAGAGGAAGGCAAAAGAGGGTCAGAGGAAGAAACATGATAATGAAAACAGAGTCAGAGAGACGGTGTGTTGCTGGAGGAGGAGGGGAGCTATAAGCTAAAGAAGGTGGGTGACCTCTGATAAATGGAAAAGGCAAGAATGGATTCTCCCCCTGGAAAGAAGGCAGCCCTCCTGACACCTTGATTTTGACCAAGGGAGTCCTACGTGGTTGATGAACCTATAGAACCATAACATAATGGAGCACCTGGCTGGCTCAATCAGAAGAGCACATACGTGACTCTTGATCTCAGGGTCACGAGTTCGAGCCCCACGTTGGGTGTAGCGATTACTAAAAATAATAAATGAACCTTAAAAAAAGAACTGTAACATAATAGATTTGTATTATTTTAGGCCACTGAGTTCGTAACACTTCGTTGCAGCAGCTATAATAGAAAGCTCCTACACCATCCCAGCAAGGGTCCCGGGGACAATGCAAACATGCTATTAGGGCGTGTATTCCTAGAAGCCTGGAGAAAGCAAAGGCCAACACTGAGTTGAGCTAAGATGCCCAAATTACTAAGGCAAACAGTAGAGAAAGGGATTGAAGCTGCAGGGAAGAGAACGTGCTGGAATGGACATGTTACGTGAGGCCAGGAGATCCACCAGAAGATCCACGTAGAAGACTACGTTTCATGGTGGCTCATAAAAAAAGCGGTTTGCGCTGACATGGACAGGACCACAATATATATTCACCGGTTTGCCCAGAGAGCTATGTTAACGCTACTGCTTTTTCACAGCGTTGTCTGGAGGGCGCTGGGCCATCTGGACATCCGCAGAGCGTTGCCCACAGCCTTTACACTGATAACATTCTGCAGTCAGGAGGAGGAGCAAGGGTCGGCTAGCCTTCATAAGATGCACGTAACTAAAGGATGGGAGATACACCTTCCGGAAGTTCAACGGCCTGCCCCTTCACCAAAGTTTTTAAAGATCCGATGGTCCAGGACACCATCTTCAAAGTACACTCTCTGTGGCCCGATTTTTCATCTGCTACTTAGAAGAAAGTAAAATGTCTCCTAGGCATCCAGGTAGAGGTAAGGTGTTGAGAACTCATCACGGATAAATGAAGAAAGGTTGGGAGGTTCTTGCAAGCATGTTCTGGGCTAAGGATCTGTGAGGTTAAGGTCAGAAACAATATAGCTGGGGAGACTCAGCCTGATGGCCCAAGCTCCTTTCTTTGGGGGTCCTCCCTGAATCACTACCTATTTCTCAGCCTCAGCGGCAGTCTCAGAGCCTGGGCTCCTAGACCAGGAGCAGGTGTTGGAGGAATAGTCTAACTGGTGTAGCAGCTGCGCCTTGGGAAGGGGAGCCTGGGCCTGTGTCCCATGGCTGCTTCCTCACTTAGTGAAGTCCTGTTTGGCCCCCACACTCGCATCTGACTTAGAATTTTAATTTTAGCACCTAAAAGCTGTAACATGGCTCGGGCCATCTGTCCTTGTAAAAGCGCATGTAGACTACTTTACAGTTTACATAGCATGTAAAGTAACAATTAACTAGTTACCTTCGCAATAACCCTTTGTTCTCATTTCACACACCAAGCAGCCGAGACTCAACAATGGAAGCGACCTGCCGTAGATCATGCGGGAAACGGGCATGCGAACTGAGACCATCTCAGTCCAAATCCTGCTGTCTTTTCATTAAACCTACATGCCCATGCTTTAAAAGCTTCCACAGTCTGGATGAAGAGAGGTTTCTCTTTGGGGAAGAAAGGAAATTCAGGTATGCAAAAGCTGCCGTCCAAATCCAGTTGAACTGTGATTCAGTTCAGGGAAAGGCAAAACCTTCATTTTAGCCTCACCATGATTACCCTCAGCTCGTCTCCAGTCCCACGCTTCTGGGAGTTGCAGGAAACCTTCTCTGCATGGTTTGGGAATGCGGGCGGGCTGGTCTTAGCTTCCGCAGTTTTAGTATTTAGGTCTCTGTGCTGAGATGCCTCAGCGTTTCCGTCTGGCAGCGTGGAATGGCTTTACAGACTGTGAAACCAGGGTTCAAACACAGGATTCAGCATTAACTACCCGGATGGCATCTTTCAATTAATTTAATCTCCTGGAGGCTCACTACTCCTTTGTAAAACTTACCTCCTACCTTGAAAGGCTTATCAATGGATTAAATAGGAAACGTTGATTCCTATTTCCTCCTTCCCTTCATTTTTCTTCTGGCTAGGTCTTTGTTTTGAAGTTTGGTTTCCTGCAGCAACAACATATAGAGAGAGACTCGGTATGCACAGAAATGACACAGACCCGGTGGGGGTCATCTGTGGGCTCAGCAAGGTACTCATTCTCCAAAACGGAGCTACCTGGCCCTGGTGTGCTGTTGTGACACTGGGCAATTGTCCGACTTGTATAAATGGGAACATCTAAAAGGTACAGATGATGAGTAAGAACATTTTGGGTTTAGACGATTGATATATTGGTATATAATACGTAATTACGGCAGATTACCATCTGACACCCATTAAAGACCTAAAGATCTGTCACTGAGCTAGTCACCGAAGAGAACGGGCTGGGTCAAGGACAAGGGCCACTGTGGAAAGGACTGAAGATCACAGTGAGAGGAGTCAGGTGAATAACAAAACCCCTGGTGTTCATTTAAAGCCACCTATCTGCAAAGCTCGGGCACATCTTGGTCCTCCAGGTCGAAGTCCATTACCTACTTTCTGGGTGACTAGCGATGCCTGTGATTTCTCTGGACCTTGGATGCTTTATCGAAGCTCCTTTGTCAAGTCTTTATCAATAGTTGGACTTGTTTGGTAGTTTTCAAACCTATCTTGCAGCAGAAATTTTATCTTCCTGCCTGGAAGTGTACCTCGGAACTACACTGGGGAGCAACTGCTTTCACTGGAGCGTAGGGGAGGTCTCAGTGGGTCCCTGTCACCTCTTCTTGATGGCCTTGCTAAAGCTTGATAATCCTCCACTCTAGGAGCATTCCCCCGTCAAAAGAACTCCAGCCTGTCAGGCCCTCCGCGGATCATAGTAACAGTCTCCATTCCAGCCAAGCACAAGACATTCCCTTGTCATACCCTAAGTCAGTTTCATCTTCACAACACCCTTGGTCCTTATAAAAGTTAAGTGATTTTCCCAGTCGCAGCTAATAGACAGTAAAGCTTCAGAACCCTGGCTACTACTTCCCCAACCCCTGCCCTCACTCCCAGCGGTCCAGGCCCCTTGCCCTGCCCCAGGTCCAGATTAAGTAGCAAGGGAGTGAAGTAACAATGCCCAAAGGGATTAAAAAAATAAAAGATTTCTGCTGGTAAAGCCTTGAGACATGAAGAGGGAGGGAGCGTGCTGAGTCTGGGTTCCCACCAAGGTGAAGCTCCATATATAAAAGGCTGGGAGTGCGTGCCAACACCCCCTCCCCCAGCAGCCACACATGCAAAGATTTGACAGAATACAATTCCAACAGGCATCCGTTAGGCAACAGGCCCATTTCTGCTTAATCACAGCCAGTGAGAGAGCGAAGAAATTGGATCGGCCTCTCTGTGCCCTCGCAAAAGCCACCAGTGGGCTTCAACACTGCAAAGGCTGTTTTCTCAAGATGTGCCTCTTAGAAACCTGGGGTTGGGAGGAAATTCAGGGGCACAGAGAGGCCCCACACAAATGATACACCAATTCACGGTTGTTCACTGAACACCTCCCATGGCCAGGCACTGGGTCAGGTGCCGCTGGGGACACACAGATGTGACATTGTAGGTTGATGAACACTTTGTGAATTTAGAAGATGGGTCTAACTGGCTGGAAAGCCTCCCCTTCGGCCACATCCTCCCGGATGCCACAAACCCCAGTCCTCGCAAGGACTTTGATGAGATCTGTCCACAGCTTGGTCCTAATGCGCTCATCTGGGCGGGTCTCCAGAAAGTTCTCAATGCACAGTTCCCCCTGCTTTTTGCTACCGCTCTTTGTCTTCCATCATGACCCAAAGCCACTTCTTGCTGGACTCTGATTCAGCTGCCACCCCTTCCAGCACACCTGCTGACAGACTTGGACTTACGGGCTTCGATGGATCGGTGTTGACCCACCCCTCCACTCTGCCCGCCGCCTTTGTCTGCTTTCTTGTCTGTTCCCCGGCCTGCACTGAAATGACAGGGGAGGCACGTACTAGACGTTCCAGGATCGAATTGACCTTCTGGGCTGTAGTTATTTCTGGTCAATGTGGTGCAAGAGAGAGGGGAATGCCCATGGAGCTCACTAGTTTGAGAATCTGTGCATCTGACTGGGCGTAGGGCTGCTCGGTAGACATCAGTTTCTGGGAGTTCGGTGGTCTCCTCCTTGGAGGTTCCCGATGGGCTCTGCAGCAGATCCTTTTCCTAAGGAACCGTGTGGAAGCCAGGACACCCTGCCTCCTCCGGAGCTACTAGCTTCCTTGCCTGAAAGCCTCTGGGCTCTACCATCATAGAAAGCATTACGAGCCTCAGGATTAACGGACAGCAGTTCATGGCTGACTCGATCGCTAACAGGTGGTTTAACCCCAGGCAAGTGCTGCACCTTTCTGGGCTTATTTCCTAATCTGTGATAGGAACATAATTCACACCCGCATGTGGTAGTGACGGTTAATTCAGTGAGAGATTACCTCTAAATTGGCCAGCATGTGCCCACACATGATGGAAGCTAGCGTTTGCTTTGTATAAACGGTCACGGTGGCTCACCCTAAAAGACTGAACCCCCAAGAGGACGTCGGAGTTCCTGACTGGTGCGCGGTGGCCACAAACCCCAGATGGCAGAGACTCAGCATTTGTAGGACCTCGGCATTTTAGTTAAATACGCACAATTTTATTGATTGAAGAGATTAGGACAAAAACATTAAACCAAATACAGGACAAAGCACCAGAGGCCATAGATTCCCACCATGCACGTCACCAATCTTTCGTCCTACAGGGTACTGAAAAAATAGGGGACAGGGAAGAGAAACGGGTCCTTCTTGACACAGCACCATCTTCAGAACGTAACAAAAAAACAAAGAAACAAAAACAAAAAACCCCCAAACCAAAAAACTCTCTCCTTTGTATGTTCCGTTATCAAAATAGAATCGAGGGCAAATCCATGGCCGCCTTGTCTCCTGACTATGAACGGTTAAGCCGCCCTCCTGGGAACGTGAAGGCCGGACTCCTGCTAAGCAGGCAGAAAGCATCCAAGATCTGCACACACATGCCACGTACTATAATGAAGCACAGATTCAAGTAACATTTACATACTAGAGTCCACGTGTTACCTACCCGAAAACATGACCATTTCACAAAACGTATACAGGCAGTAAAATCCAAACAACTGAGGTACTGGAAACACAAATATTTATGCCAAAAGAGTTCTGTATCATACAGCAAATAGAAAAGCCGTAATAAAAAAACATTTGCCACTTGAAATCAAATAAAGCTATCTAGAAAAGCCAAACAAAAGGTTATTTCAGGGACAGAAATACTCAAACAAGAAAAAATATGTAGATGTTAGCTACAGTATGTAACATGTCATCCCAAGTCAACCCGTAATTGAAGTACTGGCTTAATACATCACAATGTGACATTTTCCTTAATAAATAGAAGAATTCTTGAAAATACAAAGGTGCGTATTGGGATAAGAGAGCTGTTTTTATTTATATCATCCTAGCTTCCAGCTGATTTTTCTTCCCGCTTGTCTCTACCGAGGGTTTTTGTCCAAACCGGAGGGCCTTCCAAGCCAAAAGGATCATTCTTCCTAAAGAAAAGGAAAGAGCTTCCCTGTATTTCATACATGTGGGACAACCTGCTTGGTTTCACTGGTTTCCAATAACACAAAGACAAAAGGTGTAGCTGAGACCAGAGTGTCGCAAAAGCTTCAGACTCCGAGCGCCTCCCGTGATCTCGCCCCGTTGCCCCCATCCCAGCAGGGAGGACCCGCTGTGAGGCAGCCCTCATCGTTAGAAGGAAAGAAATTCAGGATTGAATTTCTCTTTTCCTTTCCCTTCCTTTTGTTTTCTTTCTTTCTTTCAACTATGATAGCAGTTAATGCATCTAGAAGTTCGACTTCTAATAGCTTCCTGCCACAAACCCATGGACACAGAACAGAATAGCTTGTTAAAGGACAGATTTTTTTTTTCCCCCTTCAGGGAGCAAAGCATCAACATGTCATTTCCTGACCAGGATATTCAATAGTTTATTTAGAAGAAATTAGTTGAAAAGAGCAATTAAGAGACACAAACTGGACTGCTACTCTCTTTTAGCTTAGCACCCAGGTTTCTGGTCAGTCTGTGTGCACCGAATTTTTTTTTTTTTTTTAATGAACCGCATTAATTATCAGATAGGTGGCTGTCTTGTTTAAAAAGAAAAAAAAAAAAAAATCCTTGGCCAATTGTACCTTCCCTGAATCGTGACAAGAAGTTAAAAGCTAACAGTGCGATGCCAAGATGTGTGTTTGAGGCAGAGAGTTTTGATTCTGTCGGGATCTGCAACTATTTTGGAACAAATGAAAAGTGGGGTAGGCAGAAGCAGCCCAACGGACAGGGGTGGTCTCCGGGGGGCTACGTCAGGGAAGAGAAGCTCCAGGGGCGCGCGCCCCGCCGACCTGACCCCAGCCCCCCACGCCACCTCTCTCGCCCCCATGCTACATGTTCAGTCAGCTCCTTGAAGGTTCTCCTTCTTTGAACCGAGAAACTTGGGTGTCCGTGTCTTTCTTGCTACCAAGCCAGGCGATACGTGTCCGCTGGAAGGGCTCCCCACGGCCCTCTCTCTCGCTCCTGGTACCTGCCAAGTCTCTGGGGGGCACGAGCTCAGTTAAAGAACGGGTCCAAGTTCTCCTCCATGTTGACGTCCGGCACAAGCTGATCAGACATTTCCTTAGCACCATATCCTGAATTCGAGACGCTAAAATCTGTAGAAAACCAAGGATGGTCCAGAATTTCCTGCGAGGTCAGCCGCTCTGAGGGCTCCCGCCGCAGGATGCTCCGGATGAGGCACTTGGCCTTGGGCGACAGAGTTTCTGGAATGTTGAACTGGCCACGCCGGATCTTGCTGAAGAGGGAACTGGGCTCAATGTCATGGAAAGGGTACCGCCCCACCAACATGGTGTAGAGCATCACGCCCAGGCTCCACACGTCGGCCGCTTTGCCCGAGTAGCTGCCGCTGGTGTTCAAGATCTCCGGGCTCACGTAAGCGGGGCAGCCGTGCTTGTCGGAGAGGGAGTCGTCATCGCCCCGCAGAATGTAGGCATCTTCCAGGCTTTCCAGCTTGACCCGGGTCCTGCAAGAGACAGGAGAGCGTGAGCTCCTACGGGCGAGGAGGCACAGGAACCCATCCCTGCATCGTAGCTCCTGCTTTAATGCTTCCAAGACCATTCATTCATTCATTCATTCGACCAGGCAAACGTGACTTACTGAGCGCCTTCTCGGTGCCAGGCACTGTTCCAGGGCGGGGGGCCCAGGAGTGTAGAAGAATGACAGGGAGTTTGCATGAGCTTAAGAGCTACTGGGGGGAACCCACACCTCCAGCGAGGAAACAGACCATAAATGACATGATTATCTCCCCATCTCAGTGATGAGGGAATAGGAGAGTCGTGCTAGTCTCAGACACTTCTAGGTAGTGGTGGGGATCTGCAGGATCTGAAATCCGATCCAACCAAGTGGGAAGCTCCGAGAAGTGCTGTCCACAACTTCTGGCAAGCTTCTGGCTTTTTTACATTTTACTCAATGGCATTTTGGCTTTATAACAGTCCTTTTGTTAGACATGGAAGATTTGATGATTCCATTTTACAGGTAAGAACATCAAGGCTCATGGAGTGTGAGTCATCTGCCCCATGCCTCTCCGCTGGGAAACAGAGAAGACTTGGTGCCACAGCTTCCTGAGCCACCTGTTGCTCCTTCCCCACTACTAAGCCGCCCTTCTTGCGGACAGAGGCAGAGCTGGGGAATGTTCGAGCAGGCATGCATTACCATAAGCCCTTCCAAGGCTGACATCCTCATAGCAAGCCCATCTTCTTTCCAAGATTTGCTGTTGAACTTGCCTCCTTCCTGGCCCATCACACTCCCAGGGGCTGGTCCTTGACATGATGCTTATCTGACCTGGTTACCTGTGTCCTCTATCTGCGCCAACACAGTGTGTGTGTCAATCTCCCCCTCGCCATTTAAGGACGACTGAGCTGGCTGACAGGTTCCAGGATGCTCCTGGCTGCCCTCATGAAGACAGGTGGAGAAATCCCACATTGAACTCTCCAGGGGCCCAGCACTCATCTTTATACAGCAGAGCCTGATATGACCACTGGGCATAAAATAAGTGCTCAGTAAATACTTTTGGAAATAAGTTAAATTCTTAAAATTAACTGTACTCATTTGCAGTGAAGAAAGCCGAGGACCAGGACATGAAGTGACTTGCTCAAGACTGACGGCTATCCCCCACCAGGCGCCAGAAGCTTCTAGACCAACATCCCTCCTTGGCTCAGGGGCCTCCCAAGAATCCTGTTTCCCTGTTCTGCCATTCCTTGAATGGAAACCCAGGTATTGCGGACTTCCGGTGCTCAAAATGGAAATCCTCTTCCCGTTCTCCTGGCCAGAACCCTCCAAAGCAAGCTCTCGGAGTTGTTAAACCCCATAGACTCAGTCCCATTCCATCCCCTGAAAGAAGGCCCCCTGACATGGGCCAGGGAGGAGGGGCTGGAGTTAGGGGCCGGGCCTCGTAGACAGTGCCTGCAAGGCTCTACAAGGTCATGATCATTCACACCAGTGGGTTCCTTCATCTCAGAAGTGCACATCATAGTCTACCCTGTTGTCCCAAGGGGTGACGAGGCTCAGATGGGTGTAGAACAAGAAAGTGCTTGGAGAAACCACACTGGGGGTTTGCCTAAATCAGAGCTTATGGCTCAGGTCTGTAAGCTGCTTTCCTTCTCCTCCCTTGGGCTACAGGTCTTGGCCTTTCCGAGCAATGACCACGGCTACTCAGGGAGCCACAGAAGGAAAGTGAAGTTCAAGTTAATCAAGTTAGCTCTCTGTAGCGAAAAACTGGACCAAATCCTGGGTTGATTCAGAGAGCTTGTATTTGGATTACAGAAGTTTCAAAGATTAAGGAGTGACTACTTCCCTGTACTCATTTCTGCCAATCACCAATAAATGGTTGTGGTTTCTGCAAAAGGTGCTGGGCTGGGAGCTCAGAGAGCAGATTCCAGGCCAGGCTACATCTCCCACCTGTTGTGGGGCTGTGGGTCGGTCACTCAACGTCTCTGTTTCTCAAACTTAAAGAGGAGCGTGAGACAAGGCAGTCTTCTTTTTCATTTTAATTTTTTTGTTGGGGTACGATAGACATAAAATTTGTCATTTTAACCATTTTAACTGCACAGTTCAGTAGCATTAAGTCCATTCCCACTGTGGGCATCCATCTGGACAAGACAGTCTGAAAGTCTCTGCCGGTGTTAACCTTCTGGGATTCTGTGATATACAGCAACGCTACTTTACTTGCTCACCCATATTCTAACGTGTAGCCCACACGTCCTTCTCCTCCCCCCTTCCGCTAAGGGTCTACAGACGTAGGAAGGGTCTAGATGGACTCCTGTGGAATTGGGCTGATGGAAAGCAAATCTCGTTCTTCCTGTTGCTCTTTCTAATGGAAGATGGCAGGTGGGGTGGGCCCACAGCAGCCTCCCCAGATGTTCCAAGATTGGAGAGGAGTCAGGGAAACCCAGGGGGTGGAGGGGAGGGGGCACACACCACGGGGCCAAGCAGGTTGTCTCAACAGCTTCCTGGGCCCGACCCTCACTGGCAGCAGCCCCCACCCCCTAGTTGAAGAGCTGGCCGGCCTCCTGTCCAAGGTCACTGGCATGGCAGCAGAATAGCTAGGGAATAACTATAACTGTGGCAACGATAATTAGCTGTGGGGCGAGGGACAGTGTGGTGGAAGGGGCACCAGATGTGGAATCAGGTTTGGGGCCGGGTTCCTCGCTCTGGCCCTCCAGCCCATGCGTGTGGTGCTGATGTCTCCCCGAGGCTGCAGGGTGAGCCCCAGGCCTCCTGACCGCACCTTCAGCCCCACTTCCTCTCTGCTCCAGCCTCTTCTCTGTTCCTCAAACACACCGACCACCCACCACAGTCCTTCCTGGGGCCTCTGTGCACGTTCTCTCCCAGCCCCTGCCCACAATGTTCTCCCCCAGATGCGTGGACGGCTCATTCCCGCTCACTCCTTACAGGTCTCCGCTCAAATGAGCGTCACTGAAGACCCTTCGCCTGACCATCCTAGAGAGAGGAGCACCCCGCCCCCCCAGTCGTCTCCTGCCCCTCACTGCCCCCTGAAATACTCTGCATTTATATTTGTATGGTCACAAATTTATACTCCGTGTTATTCCCGTGCTCGCTGCAGGGTGATGACCTCAGTCCCAACTCCAGGAGCTGAGGTGGCTGAGGTCACTTCCCATGTGGAGAACATCACCTGTTTCCTGCTGTTTCTCCTGCACCGAGAGGAGTAGCAGCCACCCAGCAGACACTCAGTCTGAGTGAAAGGGACAGTCACACCATTAACCCCTCGGAGCTTCACTGTGCCCATCTTTGAGGGAACAACAGCCCTGCTCTGCCTCCCGAGCCAGGATTAAGTGGATGTCGGATGAAGTATCCATGGGGAACAGGGTTTGTAAATTCCGATACCTCAGTCCCTGGAGGAGGTGAGGGGGGGCGCGGATGTGCCCCCGGAGACCTGAGCTGCTTCCAGCTCAGCCCTTGCAGGGGACAGATGTCACCACCTCAAGCTCCTTACGCTAAACCACATCTGAAGCCCTTTCCATTCTTATCCCCTTGCAGGCCACAACCCTAGACTGGGACTCTCACCTTCCCCGTGATCCAACCCCAGGTCGCAGGGTCCCTACTTCCAGCCTGCCCCCCTCTGGAATCCTTCTCCAGATCAGAGAAAAAGGCCTTCAGAAATGGTTAAGGGTTCAATCGTGTCAGTTAACGCCCTTCTCGGCATTCGCCTCTCTCCTCCCCGCACCAAGGACACAGGGGCTGTGCAAACACCCAGCGGCCCCGAGAGTGCAGTGGAAAGTGCACCCCATGTGCTGCGGATGCTCAGCTGCCCCGGAGCCGACCCCCCTGCCACGTCCACCTCCTCCCTTCTGAAGCCAGGCTCTGGGTGGGGCGAGTCTGGACCTGCTCTTCACGTTCGGCTCGGTGCGCACTGTGCCACGACGGCCACATACACACCAGGCCAGCTCGGTCATGAAGGCAGAGACCTGGGTTCCAATTCTGGCTTTGAAAACTACTAAGTACCAAATAGCAAACACCATCTATGTACCTAGACAGGTGCTAGGTATCTACAGATATTTCCTCTTTGAAGTTTATAAAATCAATGCAAGCCCATATGGCCAGTGAGGCCAGTTAGGGGCTGAGCACTCAGCCCTCCCTGGGCTCCAAGCAGCCAGCCTGCAGGCCGAGCCCACCCACCTGAGCCGCGGGTGCAAGAAACCACAGCCAGGGTGTCCCGGTCAATGAGGCCTCTGCCAAGAGGGGAGCACACATGCACCCAGGGTGAGAGAGAGCCAGCCCGTGGGGCAGAAGCCTGCTTGTCCTATGGACCAGCACAGGCATCCCGGCAGGCGAGGCGAGAAGAAAATGAGAAGCCTAGAGAAAGATGGGGAGGAAGCGCGTACTTCTGACCCTGCGTCCTGCTCGGAACACCCCGAACTTGTTTACACCACTCCTAGGCAAGGGTCAAGGCAAGCGGTCTGGATTATGTCTTTAAACGAGGACCTTCCAGGGTGCACGCATGTCAGGAACCCGAGGCCGTGCTGCAATTCCAGCGCCGGTCCCCGTGGACTTGCTGGACAAATCAGGGGCCCTCAGAAGGTCTCCAGGGCTTGGTTTCCCCCTCTGGGGAGCAGGCTGCCTCTGCTCTGAAGAGCGTGTGTGGGGGCGTGCCTGGCAGAGCACCTGCTCGTGTCAGCGTGGGACGAGATGAATGAACAGTCCTCCAACTTCTGCTGTCCCCTGAACAGCCTGGGGATTATGTATTCCCAGGCAAAGGAACTGGTTTTCGTAACAATCCATAAGGGCATCGGTGGTCCTAGTAATTCAAATGTCCCACTAATCATTAGGGCATTGAAACGAGGCACTGAGGATAAGGACATGACAAGTAACACCTTCTCGGTTTCTGTGAGGATTGAAATAATGAAACAATGCAAGCACAGTATCTGTCAAGAAGCCGACCACAGGAAATCTGCAAAAACCGGTGGAAACTAACTGATCTAATTAGTAAGATAAGCCCCCCCCCGCAAGCCTCAAGCAGATCCAAGTGGATGTGAATTCTATGCCCATGTTCCTTTCTGGGCTCTTCGCACTTATTACCCCCTGCCCCCCAGAATGTTCTTCTCCCCAAATATGCCCAGCTCATTCTGCTCACTTCATTCAGTCCTGGCGAAGACAATCAGAGCGGGCTTCGTGGAGGTGGTGGGAATAAAGATGGTACACGAAGAACAGAGATTCCTGAAAGTGACAAGGGCGGGGTGGTGGAGGATTTTTGGACCAGAAAGCTATGAATGACAGTGGTTATCTCCTGCGGCTTCTTGGAAGAAAGCGCCCTTAGCCTGGGGAAGGATCGACTTGGCCAAGAAGCTGCATCTCTGCATCCATTTTGCAACCTGTCCCTGGCACAGGCAGGAACCAGCCCGCTTTGCTTTAACTTCTGAATGAAAAAGGCTTATGCGGGGGCAGCCTGTGGACTTGGCACCACGCCCGGTGCCATCAGATCCCCAGCCAGGTGAGGAAGCCAGAACCAGCAGGATGTGCTTCTAGCCCTGCCTCCGTGGAGCAGCCCGCAGCACAGGCCTTCAAAGTCCCAATGCCCCACCCACTCCCAGCAGAGGCCCGCGAGCCTCCCTCCGGGCCCCTAGGTCGCAAGGGCAATGTGACCACGGGCTCCTTCGGCCTCAGTTTCCCTTCTGTAAAATGAGAACGCGGCTGCATGGCCTGAAAAGGGCTCTCTTAGCTTCAAAATTCCTGATTTTAAGTTTCCTTTACTCTTAAACTACAGGAACTGCAACACTTCGCATAGGACACCCTGGTCATAACGATAATAGTTACACTAGCAACAACAGCAGCCGCGAATTCAACACCTGCTATGTGCTGGGACTTGTGCAGTCCTGACATCTCTATGGCTCATAACGAAGCTGAAAGGCAAATATTATGATACACGCTCACTTCTTACAAAATAAGGAAACCGAGGCACAGAGGAGTGAAGGTCCCAGGCCACATATGGGGTACCTGAGAAAACTCAGCTCTCAGTCCGCATCGGGAGGACCGTCATGCTGCTGCTAGCTCCAAGACACACCCTGACGCCAGCATCGCAGATTGACTTAGTGTCCAAGAATCTGTGAAAGGAAGATTCTGGGTTTCGGAGACAAACATGGCGCCTGGCTTATTCAGCACTGGAACACAGACACAACCCTCGCATCCCTGACCTAACTGCTGGAGCTCGTGAGCTGGACAAAGGTGCCTGGCCCTGACCAGTGACTAGAAGAAGGAACTAAGGTACAGAAAGCAGAGGTGACTTGTCTAAGGCCACCTAGCAAAATGAGTGGCAGAGCCGGGATTCAAAAGCAGGTTTTCAACCTCCCAATTAGTGCGCCATTCAAAACCTCCAAAATGGCCTACCCTGCAAGTCAGGCTCTGCTTTGAAACCTTTCAACACCGCCCTGGGTTCTCGCAGCAGGAAGGGATCAGGACAGGGTGGGCCAGGGTGGGGCTGGGCTGGGCGTTCAGCCAGACCAAGTGGGCCTGGCCCGGACGGGAAGTCCGGTGGCCTGAGGTCAGTGGACTTCGAGAAGTCACTGAAGGCCATTCCACAGGGTGGGTCCAAGCAGGCGAAGGGTCAAGTGAGAAAGGTCAGCACGGCCAGGTCTGGCCTGGCTCTGCCCACCGCTGCAAAGCTACCCTTGGCTGTCAGTTCGGTTGTACGAGCTAGGGTCCCACGGGGGGCTACCATGGTGGGGGGTGGGGGGGGGAAGGACTGTCCCAGCACCCTAGGTCGCATCCAGCTGATAGGACAGCCACCACCGGGACTTGACAAATAAACGAAGCTAAACTCTACCGAATAAATCGTCACTGTAATTCTCTGTTTCTTAGGTGCATGGATTTTTTCCAGCAGTTGCCTCCGAGCAGACCGGACACCCAGGTCCAGCTGCTCCCTCATCAGCAGGACAGCAACAGGTGACCCACAGGGAAACACTTCAGCTCAGGGTGAGGGCCGTCTCCAGGGAAGGGCTGGCTGGTTCTACTAGGTGGTATGTCCTCTCCCTCCCCGGAGCCACCACAGTCGGGGAGGTGGGGCTTCCTGCGCTGGTCTGACGTCCCAGAAAATCGCAGCTTAGCAAGATGAAGCAACTTGCTAGGGAACAGTGCCGTGGGGATGGGAAGCCCGATCCAACTCAAGCACCCAGATGTTTCCGCAGCACCGCTGCCCCGTCACCGTAGAAAGGCCTGTGTTGTCTGCGCCCTGACTCATCGTGGCCACGGGACAGCGGGGAAGCCATCCCACCTCCCACCGCCAAGGCCTTCCCGACGCAGGAAGGAGCCCCTTGAGGGCAGCCCACATCTTCACGGGGACAGACAAGGAAGAAAGGCGGTACACCTCAACACGACTCTGTTCGCCTCTTGCCCCTCTGCAGGAAGACCTGGTCCCAAAGGATCCCCTGACCCCGAGTTAATCGATTCAGCTTCTTAGAGAAGCTGCCGGACAGCGCTGCTCTGAGGGCCCACCCAGCCTGGATTCTTCCAGAAAAACAGAGCCAGGCGCTCCTCGAGGTGCTGCTCCGCCGTTGCTGCTGAGGCTGATTCAGAGTCCAGAACATTCCTATCCATGCACCACTGGCAGGGCAGCAGCTGGACTCAGGCCAGTCCCTCTGACCCCACCGACCCAGGGAGCCCTGTGAGCAGTAGTCCAGCACTGGGCCAGACAGGGATTTCCACTTGGCAGAGTCCTGAACTGGGGCTCACCCAGATGGCCCAGGCACATACTACACACGTTCCAGCAGCCAGAAAATCTGGGCTCTGCTCTGGGTCACACTACTAACATGTTCTAGAACTTTGGAGAAGGACATTTCCTCCCCATTTCTTCATCTGTAAAGATCAGAGGGCTGGGTTTGATTCTGCCTCTTACCCACCCCTCCTTGATCCCACTGCTTGGGTCCTAGTTCAGCCTCAGCATCCTGAAGTCGATACCCGTCCCCAGGCCATCCTGTGCATACACTTCCAGAAGAATCATGACCTGATCCCGTCCCATCCTGTCTCGAGAAAAACCCTTCAGTGGCTCCTCCTGGATTTCAGGTCAAGTTCAAGGGCATGGGCATGCATCCAGGCCCTAGACCTTTGCTTCTTCAGTCTCATCTCTGAACCCCCACCAGTGTTCTCCACCAGCACGCCCCTCCCCGCCCAGGGCTCATTTGTATCTCTTGGCCTTTACTCATATTTTCTGGACACCCTTCTACTTCACTCAGGCCAACCTGAGAAGGAGCCCATCTGTTCCTGACATGCTCATTTTTTACACGCCATTCTGCCATTCTGCCTGCTCCCAGAGAGCTCTCTAATGCACACCCATTCTCTGTAACATGGTATGAAAAATAACTATTACACTCTGTCTTGCATTAGGCAAGGACACTCCAGAGGTGATTCTCATGCCCTCAATACCTTGCGCCCAATATAGCACATAATAGATGCTTAATAGATGCAACATAGTGTGACTCCCATGTCAACGATGCTTCTGGCTGCAACGTGCTGCCTAGAGTCAGGGTATCTGGGCATGATTCTGCTTAAGAATTGCACTCTCTTCAAGTCCAAAGAAATGTCAAATAGGCTTGACTCTATTTCATGCTTTAGAGAAACTCCCAGAGTGTTGGATAAAGGACATTTAAAATGTGTTTCCATCCACTGCCTTCTGCCATCAATACATCTAGGGGGTTTTCCTTATAATATCTGTGCCTCCAGGGCATAAGCGGCCATTCACACACCCATTTAGCCAATTGCCAGAGATTCAGAAGTATTTACCAGGCTAGTCCTGTGCTAGGTAGGGAAGAAAGAAAGATAATGGGACCCCCCTTTACAGTTCTGTAGAGAAAACAAAACCCACTCCATAAAATGGAAATGCAAGCCATCACAGGACTGCCCGTGGGGTTGGTTAACCGGTGGGCCGTGACCATTCAGGGAAAAGCAAGTACTGAGCTTCAGTACTCAGTGCTGGTTAGGTCCTCCTGGCGTTCCCTTGTTACCCAATCGCATGAGAGAATTCCTTCTAAGGATCGGACACAAGGGGTGGTATTTTGCCTGGTGTCTATTTCCTAGAGCCAAGGTGGTATTTGAGGGCCCAGGCACAGGACTCCGGTGTCCTGGGTGCAAATCCCCAGGTCTGCCACTCAGGAGCTGGGAGACCCTGAGCCTCAATTTCTTCATCCATAACACGGTGATAATAGCACTAATTTACTCAGTGGTTTTAAACGGGTTAACGTAAATACAGTAGTTACATAGGATCAAATCAGTTCCTTTACGTGTTGAAGTTAGAACAGGGCTGGTCCATGGTGGAGGCCAGATAATATTTCACGGAAACGTAAGTCCCGTGAGGGAAGGGTTCCGTCTCCTTGGGCGCTGCAGTGTCTACAGGGCCTGGAACACTACCCGGCACATGACAGATGCTCATACTGTTTGTCGAATAAGTAAATGAATCTTCAGGTTGTTGGGTGATGGGGCCAAAGCCATCGGCTGATGGCCAAGAGCAGTCATGACAGGTGCCTTTCTAAGGCTCTGCCATGCACCAGGCACTGTGTTGGAGACTATAAGTTCATGATCTCCGACCCACGTCAGAGAAGGTAGGCCAAGGTCAAACGGCTCAGTGAAGGAATAAGAAGGAATAAGAAATCCTTATTTCTACACACAGTAGCTGTGCCCTTGGCTCTGCTTGCCCAGGGTCTCAGCCTAGCCCATCAGGTAATTTATTAAGCACAAACAGTAAACAGCTCTGCCAGAAGTCCTACTGAAGGATTCCTGCTAGTGAGCCCATTTCTAATCAAAGAACCCTGCAGACGCTCTCCCTTCTAACTGAGATTAGGGAAGTCCTCCATAAATGAAAATAGGCCACCACAGACACTGATAACAGTGTCTTAAGTAGATGTCACTTCTGCATAAATCATTAAATCAAAATGGGAACAATGCGTTAATTTCTCATTTGACGCAGGATGTTGTAAGTAGCTCTTTTTGAAAAGGTGTCTACGCGGGAGGTTATACGTTTTAGTCTTCCAGGGCTCCCACTCTGGGCAATGTCCTGGAGGCCAACGATCTGTACTTATCCCCACTTCTCTCATTCTGTCATGAGAATCCAATCTGAGACGCACATATTCAATGAAGGAGATCTTCATTCATTCGATGCCACTGTGTTCCCGCAGCAGTGACCGCAGGACAGCCTCTGTCCCCAAGAAGCTCTAGCCTGGCAGCAGATGAGTCAGGAGGAAGGTCAAGGGGTGCACATGGTCAATTCGAGTAGGGGGAGACTATCAGGGTGCAATGGGAGGGGGATCACTTACCCATCCAGGGAGAAGTGGGGGAGGGAGCCTCCCCCAAGGGCTGGCAGTGTCTGAAGTACACAGAAATGGTCAACGTAAAGAAGAGGAATTCCAGGACCTCTGTCTCCTTCAAAGCATAAAGGTCAAGTCTTTTGCTAAAATACAATGAGCCTCCACTTCATGTAAATTGCTATGAAAGAAGGCAGGGTCTGGTCTCCAGTCCAGTCTCTCTATTTTGTTAGATATTTAACCTCAGTGGAGGCTACAAGAGCAGCCAGTCTAGAAACTAACCTGAGAGAGTGAGAGAGAGCGCGTGCAGACCTTGGCTGGCGGGGGAGGGAAAAGGCCTCCGCCGCACCGCAGACGCAGGTCTCGTGCCTGGGCAGACGGCAGTAGGTGACACCGAGAGCCCCAGGGCAGCTGGGTTTCTGCAAAGGGTCCAGCCTCCCTCCTGCAGAAGCAGGCAGCGATCAGCTTCCACAAAGCAGAGGAAATGCAAGCTGTGACGTCAAGAGATATAAATCTTCTAACCAAAGAAGAAACACGTACAGAGGCATGTTTCTTCATTGACAGGGCGGGTATTTCTGTGCAGGGAAATGTCAACAGAGTCGAGATTGGGGGCAGGGAGAGGGGGTTAGGGCGTGGCAAGGAGCCTGGTCCCAAGGGAGAAGAGAAAGCCAGCCCACAAAACGGGCTGCTGTAGGATCACTGGCTGGCTCCCGGGGCAGCCCGAGGTTGCACCTGCTTCCTGAGCTCTTCGCATCCTGACTCAGCAAGCTGCCCGATGTCACCCGGGGGGCCAGACACTATGTGCACGGGAGGTGAAGGCGGTGGGAACCACCATTTGTCCGTGGCGGATTACGCACCAAGCCCTGAGTTCACCTGCATTCATTCATTTCATTTCATGAGGAAAGTCTTCTGGTTATTTCCACTCTGCAGATGAGGCAATCTGGACAAAAGAGGTTATGTAACTCGTCAAGATTAAGTTTGCTAATAAGTGCAGGAACAGGGACCAGAACCCAGCGGCTCATGCCCCACGTGGGAGTAACGGGTGTTCTCCCAAAGCTCAGGCCTTCCCTTAGAGGCTCAAAGCGAAACCGGGGGCCTCCTGGAAGAGGGTGCCCAGGCAGATCAGCCTAGCAAGGAGGGGGAGAGGCTGGGGGACCTGGGCACTGCCCTCTATCAGAGTCAGGGCCCCCTCCAACACGCCCACTCTACAGCCCACCTCTGATTTTCCTACAGGAACTGAAGATGCAAAGGGTGTGTCCACGCCCAGTACAACCGGGGTAGGGGTTTAACTTCCTCAAAAAGAAAACAAAACAACCTTAGTTCTGCCCTACAGAAACATCCCAGGGATGAAGGAGAAGCAACAGCGCAAGGCTGGGAACACCATGGCCGGTCCAGGCCCGGAGAGCAGGGGTCCTTCTCTCCCCACATGCGCCTGGTGTCTGCCTTCCCTGCATACATCTTGTCGACCTTCTGGCCTTTCCGAGCCGCAGGGTCCACCCCCCTGGCACTTGCCCTGTCAATCACCCTCCCAGCAAGGATCCAATATTGTAATTAAACTAGAAAGGAGGATGTGGCTTAAATCTGAACTCTCACATCTCACAGCTTGTTCACAATGGCACCATTTTATCAATGACGTTCGGACAGCCGGCTCTCGTGAGCACCTGCCCCACCCTGTGCGCCCCTGGATCACGTCACAGGACTCTCACAACCACCCACAGGGACGCAGTCCTAATTTCTGCTCGGAGGAATCTGCAGCTCAGAGGCATTCAATGACTCTGGGATTCCCAGACAAGGCAGAGGGGTAGAGACAGAATCCGAATCCAGAATCCAAATCACAATAAAACGGAAGCGGAGGGATCTGCGGTGCTGCTAATTCAACACACAGGCAGAAGGCACGCTGGCGTCAGGCCCTCGCGTAACATGGGGTGTCCTGTGTGCATCCTGTCTTCACAGCTGCTCGTGGGAGACCGGACTGATGGCCCTGACCGTTCTACCAAGAACACGTTCATGGGTGCTCATGGATCCAATTACAGATGGCCCAGCATTGGAAATCCATGCATAAGGAGTCAGCTCACAGGCCGATCTCGTTCTGATCCTGGTGGGGCTCAGCCAACTTCACTAGGTAATGCTTTCTACCTTCAATTCCTTGCAAGGGCATCAGACAGTCAGACGCACATCCTTGAAAGAGAGAAGACCATGCACAAAAGAGGGGTCTGGTGATTTGAAGCTTAACAAAGTAGTACTTGCAAAAGCCTCTTCTGTGTTTTTTCCCCAAAGGACCAATGCATAAAGGGCCAGAAAACAGACACAGACTCCATCCTTCCACGTTTCAAAAGCCTTTCAAATTCAACGCATTGTTTTCTCACGCGCTGGATGTTGTCAGGAGAGGCACAGACTCTAGTCTTATTGAAATACCTATTGATGAGGCCCTGCTGATTCGGATGGGGGTGAAGGCTGCCAGCACCATGGTCCCAATGGACCCAGATTGCTGTCCCCCTCAAAACACAGGCAGGATGCCTTATGCAGGCCACCGTGCGGACCAACAAAGAAAAATTCTGCCATGAAACTCAACAGCTGCGGGGACACATGGTGGGAGAAATACGCTGAGTGACAAAACCAGAGTCTCCTACTCTGAAATCGAGACGTTCAAAAGCAAAACAACAAGGAGGAAGGCTACAAGGCACTATTCCTCTTTCACAAAAAGTTGACAGCTGGCTTGGGGAAAATGTTCCTATCAGCTACTGATGAGAACATTTGGAATGTCCTTGAAAATGAGAGTGACCTTCTCAGAGCTGCACAGACAGAGACACTTGTCATGCTAGGAACAGCCAAGTCCTCCAGGACTTCAGTGCAGTGTGGGGCAGGG